>NC_064559.1:153690305-153993335 GCF_937001465.1 Orcinus orca | reverse complement strand
TGAATATCAGGTCACAAGGGAAAGATAAGAATAATTGCTATCTGGAAAATTAGGGCTGTTCTTTCCACTGACCCAGTGTGGCCTGTAGACAATTTGACAGTGTGTTGAATCCCTGGTTCTCTGAGGAAATCTAGGAAGAGAAGGAAATAATGCAGGAAAGAAGGAATTTGAGGCCATTCTGATATAGACCAAACCTTCATGAACATCAGCACCCGCTCCTTTATTAGTATCATTTAAACCCTCAGTCATTAATAATGAACTATCAGAAAAAGAAAGTAAAAAAGAAAAATCCCACTTAGAATCACATCAAAAAGAATAAAATACCTAGGAATAAACTTAACCAAGAAGATAAAAGACCTATACTCTGCAAACTATAAAATACTGATGTAGGAAACTGAAGATGATACAAAGAAGTGGAAAGATCTCCCATGCTATTGTATTGGAATAATTAATATTGTTAAAATGGCCATGCTACCCAGAGCTATCTACAGATTTAATGCAGTCCCTATGAAAATACCCATGACCTTTTTCACAGAACTAAAACAAATAACCCTAAAATTTATATGGAACCACAAAAGACCCAGAATTGCCAAAGCAATATTGAGATAAAAAGAATAAAGCTGGAGGTGTCACCTTCCCAGATTTCAGACTATACTACAAAGCTACAGTAATCAAAACAGCATGGTACTGGCACAAAAACAGATACATAGATCAATGGAACAGAATAGTGAGCCCAGAAATAAACCCAAACACCTGTGGTCAATTAATCTATGAGAAACGAAGCAAGAATATACAATGGAGAAAAGATAGTCACTTTAATAAGTAGTGCTGGGGAAACTGGACAGCTACATGTAAAAGAATAAGATTACAACATTTCCTCACACCATATACAAAAATAAACTCAAAATTGATTAAAGACCTAAATGTAGAACATGATACCATAAAGAAGATAACATAGGCAGAACACTCTTTGACATAAATCACAGCAATATTTTTTTGGATTTGTCCCCTAAGGCAAAAGAAATAAAAGCAAACATAAACAAATGGGACCTAATTAAACTTAAAAGTTTTTGCATGCAAAGGAAAGCAATGATAAAACAAAAAGCCTACAGAATGGGAGAAAATATATGCAAATGATGCAACTGACAAGGGATTAATATCCAAAATATACAAACAGCTCATACAACTCAATATCAAAAAAACAAACAATCCAGTTAAAAAATGGGCAGAAGACTTGAATAGACGTTTTTCCAAAGAAGATATATAGATGGCCAACAGGCACATGAAAAGATGCTCAACATTTCTAATATTAGAGAAATGCAAGTCAAAGTACAGTGAGATATTACCTCACACCCATCAGAATGGCTACCACCAAAAAGTCTACAGAAAACAAGTGTTGGTGAGGATGTAGAGAAAAAAGAACCCTGTACACTGTTGGTGGGAATGTAAATTGGTGCAGCCACTACAGAAAACAGTATGGAGGTTCCTCAAAAAACTAAAAATAGAACTA
Organism: Orcinus orca; assembly: GCF_937001465.1. Taxonomy (NCBI): domain Eukaryota; kingdom Metazoa; phylum Chordata; class Mammalia; order Artiodactyla; family Delphinidae; genus Orcinus; species Orcinus orca. Next base: position 153,991,825 of record NC_064559.1, on the reverse strand, counting down.
CCATACAATCCAGCAATTTCACTCCTGGGTATATATCCAGAAAAAATGAAAACACTAATTCAAAAAGATACATGCACCCTAATGTTCATAGCAACACTGTTTTCAGTAGCCAAGATATGGAAGCAATCCAAGTGTCCACCGACAGACAAATGGATAAAGAAGATGTGTTATAAATATATATATATATATATATATATATACACACACATATATAAATACACACATAAGCACACACAATGGAATATTACTCAGCCATAAAAAAGAATGGAGTTCTGCCATTTGCAGCTATATGAATGGACCTAGAGAATATTATGCTTTGCTTATGTCAGAGAAAGACAAATACTATATGATATCACTTATATGTGGAATCTAAAAAATAATACAAACGAATGTATATAGCAAAATAGAAACAGATATAGAAAACAAACTAGTGGTTACCTGCAGGGAGAGGGAAGGGGTGAGTGGCATGTAAGGGGTATGAGATTAAGAGATACAAACTGCTATGTATAAAATAAAAAAACAACAAGGGTATATTGTATAGCATAGGGGATTATAGCCATTATTTTATAATAACTGTTAATAGAGCATAATCTGTAAAAAAAAAAAAAAAAAAACCTGAATCTCTATGCTGTATATCTGAAACTAATATAATACTGTAAATTAACTACATTTCAATGAAAAATTAACAAAAGATAATAAATCTGTCAAACATGGTGAACTGGCTACTATGTTTTCCTCCTCTCACTCCTGAAACTCCAAAAAAAAACCAAACAACAAACAAAAAAACAGTAAAAGAACACAAAGGATATTAAATCACAAGGGGAAAAAAAATGGTAGTGACATGAGCAAACCAGAGACAGCAACAATTTTTTCGAAGATGAAAAACAGATGGAGTAGGATTTCCTGACAGCCACAGAGATGGGCACAGCCGAAACTCCATGGAAGGGATATTTTGGAAGAGTGAGCCAACATGTCCAACAGACCCCCAAGCCACTCAGAAATGGAAAGCACTAGGTGTGACATAAGACAGAAGAGGCAAGATGCTGACAACGGGGTAGTGGGGTCAAAGTCTGTACACAGAATCGCTGGAACCCCAGTTCTCATCCATCTTCCCATCTCCACATAGTCCAGGAGACTCTGGACTTGAGGACACCAGGCTGTGCAGAGACCCAAGGCTGAGAATGGATAATAAGAGTCTGTATAAGAAACTGTGGAACGCCTGGCTTGGCAGAAGCAATGCTCAGAGTTTGTACCTCCTCTTGGTTAGGAACCAGAATGGCTACAACCGTTTGTCACTTGGCAGCCTCAGTGGTCCAAAGAAAGAACTGAGCAGAGCTCCCATCTGTGAGTTGAATATTAGGCACCAGGGTACCTCCTTTTCATTTCTAACATTGTGATTAGGAATTGGGACTTTCAACTCTGTCGAAAGGGCACTTCCAGAACCACAGAACTCAACAGTATAAATCTGAAAGGTATAAAGGAAGTTATCAATTCTCATATTGTGCTCCTTGGAGGACCAGGGTTCAGAGCAGCACCGGCCTTAGACACAGCACAGCAGGAGGGGCCCTGAATCTGGGCGCCACACTTTTCAAGGGTCCCGCTCGGTCTGGCCCTTTTCCAGCTGTTCTCTTCCTCTCCAGATGAGAAGACCCTGAAGTGAAGAGGACATGTTCATCAAGAGCCTAACCCCTTCCGCAATTTTTAGAACATGGTCCAGGAACTCAGGACCCCAGAATACGTACCCAGACAGCTCTGAGCCTACTTCCACATCGTGGGACTGGGGGGGACCTCTTCCCCAGATCTGGCCTCCCAGAGGGAACTACACGACTGCTTGTGCACCCTTGGGCTCAGGAGTGCTCAAACGGCTGCTGTTTGGAGGAGGATACAGACAGAGCCTGAGCTTGGAGGGTGGGGTGTCCACACAGAAACACACTCTTTGTATGGGATGGAGCCAGGGGCGGGAAGAAAAGACATGTAGAAGCCCACACTCCCTGGTCCATCACATTTTTGGCACAGAATTCCAAGGCATCCAAGAATCTTAAATTCACATCCAGACTTCCAGTGCATTACAAAAGTAAATGTGTTACAATTGGATGATAAGACTTAGTTGGCTTAATAATTTGGTAAGCCAAGTTTATCACTTTAAAAATATTTAGACATGTGGCAGCCATGCCTTCATAGGTACTCTTACCTTGTACCCCACAAATGTTAGGAGTGGGCCTGGTACAGAGCAGGTGCCTCAGGGAGAGAAAGGGCCAGACAGACTGGCCTCCTGGCCTGCTCCTGCTTTAAAAGTTATTGCCACCTGTTGGGAATCCCCAGACTGTTTTAAAATATGCTGTTAAAAACAAACAAAAGGGGTTTCCGTGGTGGCGCAGTGGTTGAGAGTCCACCTGCCGATGCAGGGGACACGGGTTCGTGCCCCCATCCGGGAAGATCCCACATGCTGCGGAGCGGCTGGGCCTGTGAGCCATGGCCGCTGAGCCTGCGCGTCCGGAGCCTGTGCTCCGCAACGGGAGAGGCCACAGCAGTGAGAGGCCCGCGTACCGCAAAAAAAAAAAAAAAATTTTAAACACTGTTTTCGTGTACAATTACTCTGTGTTAGGTCCTCATGACTTCCGTGCTTTCATTTAAATGACCTCATGAAACAACTTATAAAGTGGGCATGGATATTTCCTTTTGATTAGTGAGTAAACCGAGGTTCTCAGATATGAAGTGACTTGCCTGAAGTTGTATTATTGTTGGTAACATGAGAAAGAGAAGTATTTTGAAACTGTCTTAAAAGACAACCATCTTATTTGTATGGCGTAAAGAAAACTGGGTAACTTGTGATGAAAGAAGCCCCTCAAACTAGTCACAAAATATGAATAGGTAGGTCTTTAATAAAAGCAAGTCTTCACGTGTACACTGTCCCCGTCGGTCATCACACCCATCCTATAAAGAGGTTAGTTATGTAAATTGTCCAAGAGTACATGGCTAGTAATTGCAGAGCTGGGCCTTAAACCTCAGTCCGGATCACCCCAGACCCCACCACCCTCTGTTACCTTTGTTGGTAGAAACAAAATTCAAAAGAAACTTAACAGTTGAATCAAACACACTGCGTGCAGAGACCACTCAACTCTGACCAAACACAACTTTCTACAGGAGAGAAACACACGACTACTTCAGAAAACTGACTGGAGGAGTGTGATGCGACCCCCCACCCCACCGCCCCAGCGTGGAGTCGGAAGCCTGGCGACGCTTGTGTTCATGTTGTGGATCTGGCCCTAACCAGGTGTGTAGTCAGGGACAGAAGTGAGCCCCATGGATGGGGGGCAGCTGCTTTCAGCTCCAGCCATCATCGTAAGGCAGCACAGGTCTTCCGACCAGACCTGCTGCTTCTTTCAAGAGAAGCCAGAAATGCAGATGGTTATACAACATCTCTCAATCTTTACATGTCAATAACCAATTCGCTAAAAATGAAAGGAAACAAAATCTCTGCGCAGGTCAGCTAATAAGACATCAGGCAAGCTGTGTCATTCTTTGGGGGGACACTTTTCCTACTCCCCCCACACCACCGTTCTTTTCTTTCCATTTCAGCATTAGGCGAAGTTCTTTCTAAAGCTTTCTATTTTGGTTCATGAACTTTACCACATACCCTGCCTAATCCTCACACATCACCTCCTTACTTCCTTTGCCATCTGGGGGCAGGTGTTATCATTCCTGTTTGTGAGGCAGAGAAGCCAAGACTTGGAAAGCTTCACCCCTAGAAACATCAGACACTCAAGCTTCTAGAGTTTCATGGCGTATAGTTCTTACAGAAACCACAGGGAGAATGGCCGGTTCAAGTGGCCCTCGAGCCTTCCCTGGCTGGACTCTGTGATCTCTCCTACCCACCCTGCCATGAACATTCAGGTTCCTTACCCTGTTGGAATAGGACTTGCCTCCTAGGATTCTGTGATCATTAAATCAGTTACTACATGAAAAATCCTTAGAATAGTGCAGAAAGCATGAAGGGTTAGCTATTGTTTTTATCATTTTATTAGGGAAGTGAAAGTCAGTCTTATACTTACTTTAATTCAAAATAATTTCCGGGTTTCAGGGACATGGAACCTCCCACTATGAACCCGTATCCAAACCTGGAACACAAAACTCAGAAAAAGGAAAACACTGGGCAGAGAAATACAGCAAAGCTCTGAAGTCAGCCACCAGAATCACTTCCTCTTCTGTCTCCAATGGACTCGGAAACAAAGTTCAGCTTTAATGACTATGTTGCATGTAATAAAACACTGGTCTCATGACACCCCTCCCCTCCTCACAGAGATAATGAAAGTAAAGCATCCAATTTGAACTCCCAGGGAGAATGGCAGGAAGGCCAAGGATACCTCTGGCACCTGGAGAACCTTCCCTATAAAACAAGGATGCTGGTTATACCAGTTCCATGGGGTAAAGTTGTGAAGTATATCAGCATAGGGCATTTATAGATTTGAAATGCATGGTTTTCCACACCTAAACGAGACCAGCAGCTTTGCTATCCTGTGGGTTGTCGGAGCCTCGCGTTTCTCAAATGGCTTTGGAGACACATTTTGGTTGCAGGGAAAATCCATTCTCAGTACTGGGAAGGGAGGTGTGGAAAGGCACACTCGGTATTTCCATCCTGTTATGGGAGCAGTGCTCTGATGTGAGGAACCTGCACTCCAGGGTTCCGGAAAAACAGACCCAGACTGCAGAGTATCATTACAAGCAGAAAGATCTGTGCCTTTCCATATTGGGAAGTATAGACCAATCATATCCTTAAGAAGCATTTATCTCTGTATGAGTTAAAACGCCTTGCCCTGGGCTTCCCTGGTGGCGCAGTGGTTGGGAGTCCGCCTGCTGATGCAGGGGACGCGGGTTCGTGACCCGGGAAGATCCCACATGCCGCGGAGCGGCTGGGCCCGTGAGCCATGGCCACTGAGCCTGCGCGTCCAGAGCTTGTGCTCCGCAACGGGAGGGGCCACAACAGTGAGAGGCCCGCGTACCGTGGGCAGGGGGCGGGGAAAACAAAAAAAAAACGCCCTGCCCTTCATGAGAAAAGTGTTTGCCAATCAGTTTTCTGAAGACAAGTGGAAGGCCAGAGAGGTGAGCCAGTCCTTAGCATAAGCCAAAAACGGTGGGGGGACAAATAGCTAGGAAAACAGTGTGAGCACCTCAAGAAACCTAGGGCAGCTGCTTAAGGTAAGAATGGTCCCTGGGAGGAGGGGCTAAAGTGATGAAAGATGAGCCTTCCTTGAGGAAAAAGAAAGAAAGTAATCAAAATGCTTCTTACTTACACTTTTAGAAACAGGTATTTGCCAGCCAGGATAGTACAAAGAGCTTGGCGGCCAAACAGATCTGCTTTTCAATTTAATCTTTATGTCTTCCTAGCTAAGAGACCTGAAATGTCTTAGTTTCCACCTCTGCAATATAGAAATAGTGGGACCTACTTCTCAAGGCTGTTGACAGGACCACTTGGCATATAGGTACTTAAAAATACTCACTCCCTTTCCATCCAGTCCTAGGATGGTTATGTTATATTGTTGATCAATTAACTGGAAATAAAGGGGAAAAGGGGGAGGACAAGTTACATTAAGAGTTATTAAAGAATTATTTTATGGTTGTCAAAAGCTTTTCATTTCCCTAAGAAACCTTGATTTCCCTGGGCCCTTGTTCTGGGAAAGAATTAAAGAGATTTCAAAATGCTCACATGCATTCCCACGTTACATAGGGGAGCTACCAGTCACCAGGTTTGTTTGGGTAACCTCAGAAGGAGGCCGTGCAGACCAGCATCCTCCCAGCCTCCTGCAGACATATAATCTGGGGTTATTTATGCCAGCATTCCTACCCTGATCAAAAACTCCCTGACCTGGCTTGTATTTTCTTGACGTTTTCAATTAAGGAAATAACAAAACCAACCCTGTCCAATATCCACGGTTAGGTCTGGCAAAAATGGACTCAGCTAATTATAAATTTGGTCTCCGCTGTTTTCTTAAGATGCCCTAGAGGCCTGCGTGTAAGCAGTTATAACATGAATGAGTACAATTATTTCGCAAACCAGCCTAACAGTTTAGTTCACACCACCTCTCTCATTTTTCCCCCATCACGTCAAGCATTCGCGTTGTGGAGAAATATTTTCCACATGTAGGAAGACATTTTTCTAAGCATCATCAGAATGATCCCTTGCTATATTCTGAAGCAGTATCTCCTAATTGAAGTAAGCTGTCTATGAAACATGACTAGGGCATAGGGGAATGTTCCACACATCAGGCCCTTTGCAGTTAGAAAACATCCACTCACGCATATTGCACCCTACTGGACTGCTTAAAGGCTATACATTTGGAAAAGTAGTTGGGCATCAAATGTTTTGTAAACTAATGAATCTGCAGGACCACAGAATATAGAACAAATACATCCTGGTGTTCACTGGGTTGTAGAATAGCCCCTTCCCCTTCCAACTCAGCTCACTTGCCCTGAGGGGTCTCATCTGCTCTTGGGACACCAGCCACCTCTCAAGTTCAGATTCCTCTCCTAAGTTTCAAATCTGCACGCTCACTACCCACTGGATGGCTTTATTTCTGTGGTTCAGAAAAGAAAGCCAAACCACCAGATCTGGTCAATTCTCTCAGCTCATCAAGTCTTGCAGATTTATCCCCGTCTCTCTCCTCACCACCACTCCCCATGTTCAAGGTAACCATCATTTCAGGTCTAGATGACACAAACACATGCCCCATGCCTGTGTTTCACACTGTAGCCAGATAGATGATTTCTGAGATACTTTCAATGTCTTTACATTACCCTCAGTCTAATGTTGAAACTCCTTAAATGGCATAAGAGACTAAGATCTGACTCTCGGTTAGCATCCCAGGGTCTCATCTCGCAAACTCTTCCCTATTCCTGCCTCCCCAGACTAGTCACCTTAGCCCGCCATCCTGCCTCCAGCCTGGAAGATGGGTAAGAGTTCAGGCTCTGGAGAGAGGCAGCCTGGAATCATGGCCCACCTTGGCCACTTGGTGGCCAAGTAGGCAAGGTGTACAACAGTAGGCAAGCCCCTGAACTTCTCTCTCTATAAAAGGGGGAGAACAGCATGCCCATCTCCTATGGTTGTGAGGACTAAATGTGCTAATCACTCAGCACAGCCCTGGCATACAGTAAGCACTCAGTAAATGCTGACTGCTTTTTTAAGTCTGCTACTCAAGGTTACCTACACTTACTGCACTTGGGGTCCCTGCTTGCATACCAGGTTTTTAATAGGTGTCCCCTTTGAGAGGATGAATTACAAAAGAGCTTCTTTGCCTCTGGGCTGCAGACAGTACTCTGCAGATAGTGCTTGGCATTCCCACTCATGCCAGAACAACTCCTGCTCATCCTCTAGAATTCTACAGATTCATTCCCGCCTTCCCTCGCCCACTAAAACGGATGAAGTGCCCCTCCTCTTGCTCGCACAATACCCTGTGTGTCCAGCACTGTAACACGTATCCTACTGCAGTTCAGCTACCTATTTACCTGTATCTCTTTCCCTACCCACCTCCCACTTAGACTGAGAGGTTCATGAAAGCCAGGGACAACCTCAGTTTTTCTCACAGCTATATCACCCCATGTCTTTACAAAACAGATAGTCATTAAATATTTGCCAAATTAATGAATATCATTCTTCTTCCTCCAAATATTCCTACAATCCAAAATTCCCTCTGTCACTCCATCACCTCTATAACAAACGTGTGTAGTCTATAGTTTGCTGTGTTCTGGTGGCATTCACTTTCTTTTCCCCACTGCCTGCTTCCTTTCTCCCCCCACCCGCCCCCACCAACACACACACACACACACACACACACACACACACACACACACACACACACTCAGAAAAAAGGATGTTCCTCAAATTTGGCCAAGGGTCCCATCAAGGAGCAATATGCCTGTTCCCGGGACTGGGTGGAAGGGGAGTGAGCCTGAGGGAGGCACCATCTCCTTCCTCCCTCTCCATCTGAATTATAATATGGGGTTGCAGTAGTGTTCTGCTTGAGAGGGCTAGTAGGGGTAAAGGAGGAGAAAGGATGTAGCCACAGGGACTAGAAACCAAATAGTCCTCTGACCTGTTCTAGAGTTTAAGGTTTAAGTAAAACAATAAAAAGATGGGTCTTTGAGGTGTGTATCATGCCTGCCCAAGTCTATAGGGATAAGAGAATAGGTGGAACTACTGGCAAGAGACTTCAGAGAAGAAAAACTGTACAGCACCCATTTGGGTATAACACGTCAGGTCTCTGGTAATCTACTCAAGCCTATTTTTCCAGGACAGAAAAGAAGCCCATCAGGAACTCATAACAGGATGTCATAACAGCTGGTGTGGCCACCAAGATGGAATAATGTACCTCTGAAACCTCTAATTCTAAATGGACCATCCAATCCAATTCATTTTTTAATCCACCAAATATGTTTAAGCACCTACTAGTTTCTATGCACAATAGTGGGGATGAAAAAGACATACAAGGCAAAGTCATCGCCCTTGATTGTTCACAGTAAGGTGGGGAAGGCAGGCATATACATAAATAAGTATTATCTCATGTGGGTAGTACATCTAAAGTAGGTATATACAGTCAGTCCTCTATATACAGACTCAGAACCTGCAGATATACAAGGCTGGCTGTACTGCACCATTTTATATAAAGGACTTGGGCGTCCATGAATTTTGATATTCAGGTGGATCCTGTAACCAATCCCCCAGGGATATCGAGGGATGACTGTAGTCAGCACAAAGATGTCAAGAGTGCTAGGTAGGGGGACAAGAAATGCAGCATAGAATGCACGATCTTCTAGATTATCTCATCTAGAAGAAATGATGTTTAACTGTGAATCACAGGATGAGTAAGAGTTCACTAGGTAAGGAAGCAGGAGAAGAAATTATAGGCAGAGGGAGCCGCATGCCTAAAGAGTCACGGAAGCAAAAAATAGGACAGTGTAGTAAGAGAAATCAACTAATTCAATACGGCAGGGAATGGGAAAAGGAGTGGAGAAAACAGACAAGGTTGAGAGGAGGAAGGATCTTCTGACAAAGAGAAGAAACGTGCTCTGAACACTGCATTTTATTTCTTTATTTATTTTAATATTTTACTTATTTATTTTTTTTGGCTGGGTTGAGTCTTCGTTGCTGCACGCAGACTTTCTCTAGTTGTGGCAAGCGGGGGCTACTCTTCATTGCCGTGCATGGGCTTCTCATTGCGGTGGCTTCTCTAGTTGCAGAGCACGGGCTCTAGGCACGTGGGCTCAGTAGTTGTGGCTCGTGGGCTCTAGAGAACAGGCTCAGTAGTTGTGGCGCACGGGCTTAGTTGCTCTGTGGCATGTGGGGTCCTCCCGGACCAGGGATCAAACCTGTGTCCCCTGCATTGGCAGGCGGATTCTTAACCACTGCGCCACCAGAGAAGTCCCAGCATTTTCTTTAGAAGGATGTTTAAGCAAAGAGATCTGGCAGCTGTGTGAAAGGCAGACTGGGATAAGGTGGGGGAAGGGGTAGAGAGATCTAGAAGAAACTGTGACCCGCTGCATTTACACAGTTTTCAGCATGTTTAAGATTATTTCATCTCATAGTAAAGGTCACCAGAAGGACCTTCCCCATTTTCCAAGGAATTTGAACTCAACAATGAGCCAATCTTTTCCTAAAAAAGCTAGAGAAATCAGAACCATCCAAGCTGGCAAGTGTTAAAACACTGGAAAGCAAATGTGGCCACACTGCTCTTTCCTATTCGACCATAATCAACATAAATGTGGAGTGAAAACAAACTTGACAGCCAAGGGAGGGAAACACACAGTGGGTTTCTTTGCTTTCTCCCCAGGACACCATCAGCGCACAGAGCATCTAGAATAATAGCCAGTGTGATGGTTAGGAAAATCTACCTGCCTCTCCCTCTCCCTCTCTCCCTCTCTCCCTCTCTCCCTCTCTCCCTCTCTCCCTCTCTCTCCCTCTCTCTCCCCACCCCCCCCAATGCAATTAGAGAAGAGAGCTTCATTCACACTGAATCTAAAAATAGACGACAGCGGAGTTCACAGGCTGACAGCTGCATTCTCATACAGTAACCAGGAGAGGAAAGGGATGGCTAATTTAACTTAACAACTCCCAAAACAAACAGTGCAGAAGAAGTCCAGGATAAAGAGAAAACACAAAGGTCACTTCTTCAAAGGGCTGGAAGAGGAATGGGGTCACTCTGTGGCAGTGTATTAGTCCTCCTCAAATCCTGATGAAACCAGAGAAGTAGTGTGCCCAGATCTGCCCAGAGTCCTTCAGACAGGAGCTCTGGCAGATGAAACGGCTGAAGAAATGCAATCAAGATCAGGCAGGAGGGCCAGGACTTGTCTTCCTAACTTTTTCCTACATCACCTGGATACCTTAAAAGCTAAGAAAGTCACTCCATTTTCTAGATAAATTAGCTCTTCCCCCCTGCCTCACCCTACCTTCAGGAAATCTAAATCACACTCTGCCTAGCCTGAGGCAGGAAAAAAAAAAAAAAAGTTATCCAGTAAATTAACATGGATCATTAAGGGAAAGAAACCAGGTGTCTCAAAGGAATTCACCCTTTCTTTTTTCCTCTCCTCGGTCCCAAAACGTTTTGTTCCCCAGTCTGTCCTGCCCAGGGAGGGGATTATGGTTGGGCTTCAAAAGAAACAAGGGAATGCTTGTGGACAGGAAGCAGACTCTCTCTGCAGCTCTCCCACAGATCTGTGCTGGCTCTCAGGGCGGCTGCCAGCCAGCTAAATGTCAGATCGCTGCACCCCGCATTCCCGAGCCACACCACCTCCATCGCCCCGGTGACTAAGCTGTTTCAACAGCTGTGTCACTGCTGGAGTCAGGCCAGTGTTCTTTGCACAGAGTATGTGCTTCGTGCGGCTTAGGTGGGGAATTATTGCACACGGGACTGGGGTGCTATTTGCAGAGCAGGTCCTCCCCTTGATCATCAGCAAGGGCATTCCCTGACCTCCGGGAAGCAACGAGACAATGTTGGGCTGCTGCTCAGGCTTCCGGGAGATGGTTGGACTCAAAACACCACAAAGAGGGTGGAGAAGGCATGTGTGTCTGTGAGACAGAGAGAAGAAAACCAGGACCCTGGGTTGGGCCCCGAAGACCTCAACGGCCCCTCCCTCAATAAAAGCCACCAGTACTGAAAGGAGGTTCCTTCTTCTGCTCTTCCTCTCCAGCCGTCTCCCTCAGTCTCTCCTGGGAAAGCCTCTTTCCTATCATGTAATGTTGGCACCCCCTTCATCTCTGTCGGTCTGTCTGTGCACCTCTCCGCAAACTTGCCTCTGAACAACACTAGGCCTGGGCAGCGTCCTCTTGCGGGCCTTGTGCCAGTGCCTCTTGTGTTCTCTCAGCCCCTGGCCTTCCCCTCTCCCACTGCACCGCCTACCGTTGTTTATGTTTATCTCACTCCTGACGCAAGCTGGGCCCGTGGACTCTCGTTCGTGCCCTCCCACCCACTACAGTCGAGCCTCTTGCTCAGCAAGGCAGGCACAGCAGGCATCCCTTACTAACTGCTGAACATAGCAACCCAGCTCCCTTCCAGCGAGGGCTGATGGGACCCAGGCAAAGGCATTGCACTTGTGGCCTTTCTTATCTGTGGGCAGGACCAGTTTCCACTTGTAGGCAATTCTACGCTGCATCCAACCAGGAGCCCTATTAACCTGCTCTCCCTCCCAAGTTGTTCTCACAGCAGCAATCGGGCTACGTTTTCTGACATTAAAGAGATCCCAGAAATGTGTTTTCTTAACCGTAATTCAAAAAGAGTCATGTACCACAATGTTCATTGCAGCACTATTTACAATAGCCAGGACATGGAAACAACCTAAGTGTCCATCAACAGATGAATGGATAAAGAAGATGTGGCACATATATACAGTGGAATATTACTCAGCCATAAAGAGAAACGAAACTGAGTTATTTGTAGTGAGGTGGATGGCCCTAGAGTCTGTCATACAGAGTGAAGTAAGTCAGAAAGAGAAAAACAAATACCGTATGCTAACACATATATGTGGAATCTTAAAAAAAAAAAAAATCGTTCTGAAGAACCTAGGGGCAAGACGGGAATAAAGACACAGACGTAGAGAACGGACTTGAGGACACGGGGGTGGGGGAGGTAAGCTGGGATGAAGTGAGAGAGAGGCATGGACATATATACACTACCAAACGTAAAATAGCTAGCTAGTGGGAAGCAGCCGCATAGCACAGGGAGGTCAGCTCCGTGCTTTGTGACCACCTAGAGGGGTGGGATAGGGAGGGTGGGAGGGAGACGCAAGAGGTAGGAGATATGGGAACGTATGTATATGTATAACTGATTCACTTTGTTATACTGCAGAAACTAACACACCATTGTAAAGCAATTATACTCCAATAAAGATGTTAAAAAAATAATAATAAAGGATATTCTAAAGACATAAAAAAATAAATAAAATAAAAATTTAAAAAAGAAATGTGTTTTCTTATAAAGGAGGTCTTGTATTTTAAAAAGAAATAAAACAATGATTCCCTAAAGCTCACATATTTTTTTTTTTTGCGGTACACGGGCCTCTCACTGTTGTGGCCTCTCCCGTTGCGGAGCACAGGCTCCGGACGCGCAGGCTCAGCGGCCATGGCTCACGGGCCCAGCCGCTCCGCGGCATGTGGGATCTTCCCGGACCGGGGCACGAACCCGTGTCCCCTGCATCGGCAGGCGGACTCTCAACCACTGCACCACCAGGGAAACCCTAAAGCTCACATTTTTGAGTGCCTATTATGTGCAGACATTTTCAGCTGCACATAGATGCCAGCCAGATGTAAATGATCACCTGCAATCTCAAAATGAGGAAACTGGGAAGGAGGCAAACTATGAACCAGGCTTGCCCACCTCCACCACTCCAGGCCTTTCCTACCATGTCATGAGTTCGGGGACGAGGCCTGTTTCTTGCTCTAGAAAAGCCACTAATTAGCTGTACAATTGGAGTAAGTCACTGTACACATTGTATTCTTTCATTAAATACTGAAGTTGAACGTATGATGACTAAGGTCCTTCTAGTTCTAACATCTCATGAATGCAGAAAACTAAACCACTAGCTGCTTGACTGCCTTCTACCTTTGAGGCACTGCAGTAAAAACAAAGAACAGTAGAACAATTCCTGCCCTCAGGGCACTTATAATGGAGTTGGAGCAACCAGGGATAAAAACTTGATTTTGACTAACATGAGTTAAACAGAAACAAATACAAAAATACCAGAGTCCATGGCAGTCCTTGAGAAAAAACAAAGTCATAACTATAAAAGGACAAAAGTGCATTTCGACAATGGTTTCTCTCCCCCCGCAAAAATATCTTTGTGCTGCTGGCAGGAAAAGCCAGCTACCAGAAGGGATCCCGTCTATTTCACGGGAAAGCTTTGTTTCCGACAAGTTTCGTAAAGGAAAAAGTAGGCTAGAACAAGCTTTTTATTTCCAACCCACCTTTTCTTCGTTCCCATGAATGAGGAGGGGATAAGAATGACAGCAGGCAGCCAGGGAGAAAAATAATATGGCTGGTGGGTCCTGACCTCTTGGATTCCTGCCGACAGAGAAGCCCGAGAGGCAACATTTAATTGTGAAAAAACCAGCCTTGCTTGCCTCTTATCTTTCTCCTCTGTGACTTAAAACCCACAATTACTGGCAACCCCTAGATTCCGAGTCACTCAGCTGGTGGTGGCAGCAATGGCTGTGTCTGTAACTGAAAAGAAAAAGGGGAGTTCGATTTTACCTGCCTCGGAAGCCAGCCTTGTGCGAACACAGCCCTAACACAGCTTTACGACTTCTCCCATTAAAAAGTTCACAGATGCCCTCCCGTCGGGAAGACCACCATGCGAGAAGTCCAGATGGAAAAAAAAGAAATTCGATTTCCAGCTGCTGTATAATTCAAAGGACAAGCTATGAGTCTCAAATCCTGAATTCCACATTTCATTTCAGCCCTAAATATGTGATTTTCAATTCCTTTTCTCAAGGATCAAACTCCAAATTTCTTAGCCCGGTCATCAAGGCAACTCACCGACTGGCCCTCTATCTTTCAGGAGCTTATCTTTTCTCTCCAATCTAGAATTCTTCTAACAAGTAAATTTACTGTCCTTTGCATACAACATGTCATTTCACAGTATTTCACGGTGGAAAAATATGGGTCTTAGTTCTGCCTTTCTCAGCTGCAAACCAGATGACCTTGGAGAAGTCACATACCTTCTATAATCTCAGTTTGCAGACCTCTAAAAGCTTGTCACCCATATACCTCCGCTCCCATCTTGACTTATTACTCTATTCCCAAACATTTTAATTTACATATTCATATGTTTACAGTCAAATAAAATTAAATCATCCCTTGTAGACACATTCTCCTAAGGATGCTGAGAATTTCCCATAACTTCTATTTTAGGGTGTTCTCCAATTGCTTAGGTGGTGATCAACATGAAATTTGGCACTCATGGGGTCTACCTATACCATGAAGTTGGAACTCTTACCTTGAGATTCATAAACCTCTAAATTCCACAGACGACCTTCAGGTCTTCTGTTGAAGTATGAATACAAAATATTTGAATGGGGCTTATGCACATTTTTCTCCCAAGGTCAAGGTCCTTGGTCCAAAGTTAAGAACCACTGGCCATCATCCACCCAGGTCCTTGTTTTGCACATTTGACCCTGCTGCCTCCCTTTCTGGGCTACTATATTCTCTCCAGAGCTCACGTTTCTTCTCTCTGCTCAAGTCCAAGAATAATAACTCACCTTTACTGAGCATTTACTCTGTACACTTACTATGTAGAGGCTTCACGTGTATTTTATTCTAGTTTCATCCTTAAAACAATCCTAGTAAGGGTGGTACTACTATTATATCTATTCTATTGATTAAAGAAAATGAAGTATAAGGAAGTTCACAAACTTACCAAAAGTGTCATATAATTTATAAGTGATAGGTCGGGGATTTGGCCCCAAAACTCTGGCTTCCCAGAACAAAATAAGGCTGCCCTTGGATTGTTTCTTTGCCATCAGATAGTAGACAGTCACAAATTCCAACATCTCCTTTAAGACTCCACCCTTCAAGACTCAGTTAAAAAACTATCTTCGCAGTTAGTTCATCATTTCCCCTTCTGTGTTCACGGAATATTCTGGGCACTTAGCACTGAACACATTAGTGTGATTTTTTTGTTTCTTTCTCTCTGAACTAGACAGTGAGCACCTAATTCTTTTGACTACATCTCAAGTATTTACTGTGCCAGGGGCTGTGCTAGGGACCCAAAGATGAACAAGATACAGTCCTTGCCCTCAAAATTCAGTCTTTCAGGATAGAGAGAAGTAAACAAAGAAGGGTCATGATGTTTTTTGAAACTGTATTATGAAAGATAAGGACTTATCTTTATACCTTAATTCCTGAGTAAAAAATGCCAGCACATAGTAGAAGCCCAATAAATAAGCAATAAATGAATGCAGGACATTGGGAGGGGGGCCTCAGAAACTGGACTGTTAAATTTAAAAGATCTACCATCCCTTTATGAAAACTCTTTGAGGTTATTTGTATACTGACTCACCTAAAAACTGTTTCCTGTGTTGGTGTCTATGATACATTTTTTAATGTCAGACTAAAAATACACTTCCAGTACACCAACCCTGTCTGCCTACCCAAGGACTAGAAATGAACACAAGGTAACACGTAACAAAATAAAAGACAAGAAAACTCACTCATTTCAACACTAAGTTCACCCACTAACAAAGAGGCATCCATCCCCACTGAGCAGCATCTTCTAAAATGGTTACACTTAAGGGTCTTTGAAGTAACTGATTCACAAAGCTGAAGGGATACTCATGAGATTTTTATAGAGCCAAAAAATCTTAAGTGAGTCATGGACTCTTCCGCAAAAGAGATGTAGAGTGGATGGAACCTTAGGAGTCATCTCGTATGATTTCCCACTCAGACCAGGAAGGCTCTCCAGGGCGCTATGGATGGATTCACGCCATAGACTCAGTGGGATCAAGGCACTAGAGTTCCAAGATTGCTTTCACTTATAACCCCTCTATTTCTCAGCTGGGGGACTTTGGACAAATCATTTAGCTTCTCTCATCCTCAGTTTCCTCTGATTTTGTAAGGGAGAAGAACTATTAAGATGATCAGATGAAATAAAATAAAGTTGTCTTAATCAGAGATGATTTGCTTGCAAGTAACAGGATTTTAGGCACGCTAGCTTAAGCAGAAATTAGCTGGAAGGATACAAAGGTATCTCAAGAAACTCAGGACACAAAGTGCCGACAAGCTTGAGGAACCAGAACCAGGAAGAGAAAACTGTCAGAGAGAGATTCATCATTTGCAGTTGATCATAATTATACCCCATAATTACGGTCCTTTGTCTCCATTTTTCTCTTTGCATCTGATTTTCCCAATCTGCCAAACAACTTTTCTCTCCAACATCTCCAACACCTCCTGCCCAGGTAGCCCCCAGGACTTTTCAGTTTAAATGCCAATGAAGGTGGGCCTAGAAATAGTGAATCCTGATTTGTTATAAGAGAGAATCTGATTGTTCCCCCTTGGGGCAAGGGCCCATCCTAATCCAATCAGCTGTGGCTGGGGGACTGATCATGTGGCCAGGTGCCCACTCAGCAGGCACGGTGGAAGCCCACACTCAGAGAGGAGAGATAGACAAGTTCTGCAGGAAAATGACATGAGGCCAAAGCAAATGGCTGGCAACACGGACAACCACCAGCACCCCTAGTACAAAAGTACTTTGTAAAGAAATCACCACCAAATGCAAGTTATCACTTGGGGTCATCATTATGATTCCCCCCTCAACCAGCTTCTGGTTGATTACTACCAATGACAGGCTGCTCACTACTTGAAGAGACAGCCTTTTCATTGCTGAACAACTTCAACTATTAAAACTCTTTTCTACATTGACAGTAACTTTTTAGAAGATACTAAATTTAAATGTTTACAATCTTCCCCCAACCCTTACCTTTAAAGAACACATAATCTTGCTTGTTAGGTCAGGCCTGGGCTTTCCTTTGTGGTCATAATATGAATAACCAGTGGGGCAGGAAAGATAGATTCATTGGACAATTACTTTAGGAAACAACCTAAAGCAGAACAATTAAAAAAACAGAACCTCTTCTTCCTTTAAAGAATTACTACTACCTCTCCTACTAATACCATTAGCACAAACTTACTAAAGCAAAAGAGGAACTGGAACCGTTTCTAGCATCAGCGTGTAGACAGTAGGTAGATGTTGAAGAAAGTGGTTTTTTCCATTGTAGAATCCCTGGCACCTTTGCAAGTAGAATTCTGCTTTGCTTAACAAAGGATTTTCTTTCCCCATCTAACTTTCTTTTGCTTTGAAAAGCATCATCCAGAAAATAATTTTACTTCATATTTTCTTAGGTTACCCAAAATAAAGGTATGATTCCCCATAAAATAACCTCATATTAGCTATGTGGTGATTGGCTGGCATTTAAATATTAACAAAAATACCCCAAATTAGAAGAGGAGGTGAAAGCACAAAGACACCTGCTATATAGTGGAGCGCCAACAAGGAATCTCCTGCCGCTGGTGGCTCTGCTGCTCCCATTTTTCATTGATGTCACCAGGCTTTTATTTTAGTAACCAGGATATACTTGTTATGGATGCAAAGAGAATCTCCTCATTTATATTCTAAACTCAGAGCAGGAAGTGAGACACATGGGTGATCTGCAGCTGTGGCACTATAAACAGGACCAGCCTACCTCCTAGTCTAGATTCTAGACTGCACTACATTTCCTGAACTTGGGAGATTTAAAAAAAAAAAAAAAACAGAGAGAATACACCATTTTAGAAAGACCAGCACAACTTCTGTCCAAGAATCTTAGAGGCCACTGTTTGGCAGAAGGCTCACTGCCCTGTATACGGTAGCTACTTGTTGCTAGGTACCATCTACCTGCCTACATGGCTGATATACACCAGGAGATCCTGCTCTGTCTCCAGCCAGCTGTGCTACGGTGGGCAAGTATTGTAAGGTTTCCTCATCTAGTAAACTAAAGGACTAGTTCTTTAACATTTTGGGGCCAAACACCCATTTGAAAACCTGACAAAAGCCACAAACCCTTTTACTCCCAAAATGCACATAAGTAACTATGACTAAAATTTCACACAGTATCAGGGGCTCATGTGGTCCTTGAACCCTACCCATAGACTCCTGGTTGAAGATAATTAGACCAGCAGCACTCTAACCTATCTTCCAGTGCTCAGAGTCTACAATCACACAGTTGATGTTTAGTAACAATTACTGCAAATTATTCAACACCATAGATGAGTGTTTTGCTAAGACTAAAGACCAATCCAAAACGATCTAGCTTCCAATATTAAATTGACTGGTAAATCAATGAATGACTGGAAGGAAGTGGGAGGGACTGGATAAGCAAACTATAAACATTAATAAAACATCTTGGGAAGGTTTTGAGAGGCCAACTCTGTTTCTCAACCGGATTTTTTCATTTGGAAATATATAACACGAAACCATTGAGCCAGATATAGAGATCCAGACAGCTTTATAGTGATGCTGTCCAAGTCACGTGCTTACACCCATCACACCCAAATCAAACAAAGGCAAAGGTTCCCACGCTCCTGCCAATATAAACACGTTCACAATGGTTAATTCCAAAGCTGTGCCTGATGATTCCCGCAAAGGGAAAGATAATCTATCAATGAAAGTAAACAAACATGACGTCCTTAATAGTCACTATCCTGGGTTAATCAACAAAATATGGTCTTCTCCCATGATTTTAGTTTCCTTCTATTTCAAGTCAGTAGGTAAGACTGAGTCATGCTTGTAAGTTCTAGGTTCTAGCCTTTGTTTGAAGGGGAAACACAACTCCATAAGAAAAAGGACTGGCCGTGTAAATCCATCTCAAATAGTGACAACCTCTTAACTTTTACCCACCACCTCAAACCCCACTCCATTTAAGTCTGCCACATCTTTCTGGTGCGTTTTGAGCTTTTTCAGCTTATCTTTTTTTAAGGGGGAGGGGAGAGAGGAGAGGAAAAATTTGAAGTCTTTATTTCTGCTCACATTGACTCTGGGGCAGGTAAAGAAATTTAAAAAGTAACTTAAAAAATCTTGGTGTCACCAGCCTGTAATAAAAACTGTCCAATCAGAAATGTTTCTTATAGAGACTGTGACATGGTCATGAATCAAAGAAGGTCTCTATTAGGGGAGGTGGGGGAATGGGAGTGGGAGGGTGGAATTAGATTTCTTCTCAGTGACTTGCTTCAGTATAGTTTGTTAAAGAGGATTATCTGATGAAGCATGGAATTCCAGTTATGTGAATCCCATATTACCAATGGTCTGTTCCATCACAGTAGTTGTAGTTTTATGGTGTACAGAATCCTCTGCCCCATTAAGCTCTCTTTGTGGACTCTTCCCAAGAGGCATCTCAAAATATAATAGAATTAAGAAGCATGACTCTTGCTGATGGTCAACAAAAAGATCACAATAGGATTCCGTCTTTCTTCCTTCTATAAATTCGCCCCTAATCATTTTAGATAACATGACAGTTTATTTTTTACAGTCAGCAGATTGTTGCTTTATTCTGTCTTCATGTGGTGTCTAACTAACATTCTATAATCGATACACAAATGGAAGCACACAATCATTTCATAAAAAGTTAGGCAATTTCCTCCCAGGACACTCAGCCATCTAACTTGAAAAATGACTGGGTAATAATATCATTCTACTTTTTTTTTTTTTTTTTTTTTACTAGAAATGTTGTACAGAAATGTTTTCAGTTTGAGAAAAGAAAAATCACTTGTTATAGAAATAATTCCATCGTTACATGTAGTCATTTGCAAGAATGAAACAAGCAAATAAGACAATACTCAATTATAGCATACAGCACGGGGTTCAAAGCAAAACATAATGACTTCATTACCTAAGAACAGAATAAACGCTCTGGCTTTCCCCATCCCACACCATTTATCAGTATTTCTTCAGCCTAAGGGATTTTTAGACCCCTGAAATCCTAGATTTACTACTCAAGACAGATCAATCCACCTTGAGGCTTTCTGCCAAAGAATTTCAGTGCTTCTATTTCAACAGTAGATTTGAAAGCTGGGTAGAGACATGTCAAGAAAACCCTCCTTCTTTGATATCTCCACCCAAGTTCCTCAAAAGAAGCCCCATGTAGAGTCTGAGGTTATGCTAAGTATGTGACTTGCAGTTGTAATCAGTAGAGCGACATTCCATTACAAGTGGGTACCATTTTAGCCAACTCAAACCTGTATTTCACAAATACATACATAAATTAAGTGACTGATAAAACACTTTAAAAAAAATGACATACACCCACTCTAGAGGATATTTTCAAATAACAGAATTTGCTGTTACAGAACAATCTAAGCCCATCACATAGATAAGCATTCATTTTTCTCAATGCTCAACCAACCAGACACCAGATGTTTAGGTTGACATTTTTTTGACACTTTTTAGTCCACTCACACTCCCTCCATTTTCTAACTCTCCAGAGCAAAACCTGAAGTTCTCTGTCTCTTTCAGCTCTATAGAAGCACCACGTTTGTGCCCTGACAAACACGTTAATTCCATGCCTCTGAAATGTTTAGGTAAAAGTCAGCAGTGACCCAAACATAGATTTCAACAGAAAGGTCTGCTCAGAATTTGTACAGTCATCCCTCGCTATCCATTGTTTCCAGGACCACCCTCCACCCCCAACCCTCAGCAAATACCAAAACCTATGGATGCTCAAGTCACCTATACAAAGTACCATAGTACAATAGGCCCTCAGTATCCAAGGATGAGATATGGAGGGCCACCTGTAATTGGCATTTACTGAAAGGTCCACTTTCTAAGCATCTAGAACTAGATTCTATTCAAATGGCTTTCCCTTCCCAGATCCTGCAGATTATAGTTTTAAAACTATCACCATTTACAAGTTGAACTGGCTACTACTTTTCATACTTATTACTGAATGACAACTGTAGGTTTTTCAAATGTTTATGTTCTAACAATGAGAGTAGGGATTCTGTTTAAAATTGCTTTTTCAAGTATGGATTACTTTTATTGAATAATAAGCATGGAATATCGTATTTCTCAACAATCAAATAAAATATACACATTCTCTAAACACTTTTATTACTATACATTACCCTATAATATCATCATTTCCCTCCGAAAAACATCAGTCTGATGAACTCTTGAAGTTGATGAAACAATGACCAGTTTTTAAAGTGAATGTCAATGCTTATTCAGTTTCTGATGGATTGTCAAGATTTCAAATCCTAGCCAAAACCTGTATCATCTTAAATTGAAAGTTTAAAAGGAATAAACAGGGCTTCCCTGGTGGCGCAGTTGTTAAGAATCCACCTGCCAGTGCAGGGGACACGGGTTCAAGCCCTGGTCCGGGAAGATCCCACATGCCGTGGAGCAACAAAGCCCGTGCACCACAACTACTGAGCCTGCGCTCTGGAGCCCGAGAGCCACCACTACTGAGCCCACGTGCCACAACTACTGAGCCCGATGCCTAGAGCTGGTGCTCTACAACAAGAGAAGCCACTGCAATGAGAAGCCCGCACACCGCAACGAAGAGTAGTCCCTGTTTGCCGCAACTAGAGAAAGCCCGCACGAAGCAACGAAGACCCAACTCACCCAAAAATAAATAAATAAATAATTTTAAAAATAGATAAATTTGAAAATAAAATGAATAAAATTTAGCACCAAATGACTGTCCTTTAAAATATACAGTCCTTAGATTATTTTATCTGCTCAAAGACCCTTCAAAGATACATGAAAACTCTGAATACATATATATATATATACACATATACATATAATCCTAACTTTAATTTCATGGTCCAAATGTGAAATCTCTTACTACTTGAAATCTGAAACTTATTTCACAGACTGTCTAGGAAAGTTTAAAGAAAAAACAGGATTGGCCTGACTTTTCCTTCCATTTGAGGTAATATTGCTAGAGCTGAATCTCTGATAAACAGAAAGCTATCCACATATAATAGGATCTTGTTCACCACACTTATCTTTTTTCTTCTGCCCCATCTCTTGCTGTCAGAAAGGCATCCAAAAAATGATAAAATATAAAAAGTGAACCGGCAGCTGTACATACTCTTTAATATAAGGATCAGGGTAAAACCCAGACCTACCACGTCTTACAAATGAGAAGCCCGCACACCACGACGAAGAGTAGCCCCTGCTTGGAAGATAATTTTTTAGTGTGCCCCTATTAAGTGCAGACCCTCACGTTATAAGAAATTAAAGTATGTTTCTAAGATAAAGAATCTTTAGTCCACTCTTTTTCTAGATGAAGATAAAATATATTTTGGAACCTGAAGATGTACTTGGGAAAAAAAACTATAAGATGCATTCACATTTCATTTACATATAGCAATGTTTTAGTTAAAGCCTTACCAGCATAGGCTTTTTTTTTTTTTTTTTTTTTTTTTTTTGCGGTACGTGGGCCTCTCACTGCTGTGGCCTCTCCCGTTGCGGAGCACAGGCTCCGGACGCGCAGGCTCAGCGGCCATGGCTCACGGGCCCAGCCGCTACGCAGCATGTGGGATCTTCCCGGACCAGGGCATGAACCCGTGTCCCCTGCATCGGCAGGCGGACTCTCAACCACTGCGCCACCAGGGAAGCCTCAACATAGGCATTTTTGATGTTTAGAATTAATATTTGATGGGAAACAATTCATCTGTGAAGTTATTAAGATATATGATAGGTTCTGACCACCAGTAAAGATGGGGTGTGAAATTTCCCACACATCCAACAATTCTGATGCCAGCAGGGTGTCCTACAATTCAACTCAATTCTGACACTATCTACCCAGAGATATCATCAGATCCCACAGGTTAAGGGCTCAGTCGCACAAAACTGCCCCTCTCTCCAGACACTAATCACAAGCCCAGGTTGTTACCTGCACTTCTGACCTACTGGCTACAGATTGGAGGATCCCATGATCCCCTCCTTAGACTTCAGACGCCAGCTGCCAAGTCCAGGTTGTTACCTGTACTTCTAACCTAGTAGCTACGAACTAGAGGTTCCCACAACCCCCTTCTCAGGTTTGATTAATTTGCTAGAGCTGCTCACAGAACTCAGAAACCCATTTATTCATTAGATTATAGGTTTATTACAAAAGATATTAAAGTAGATACAAATCAACGTCCAAATACATAGGGCAAGATCCCTAACAAAGGAGCTTCTGTCCTCATGGAGTTTGGGGTCCAGTATGGTGCCACGTGGAAGCATTCTGATTCCCCAACCTGGAAGCTCTCCTTCTGGGTTTTTATGGAGGCTTCATCATATAGGCTTGATTGATCAACTCATTGGTCCTCAATGATGTCCATTTCCCGATATTCATGCCCTATGTAATCTCCCTCAAGTGTGGGCTGGACTTACTTGTTCACTTCTAACCAGTAGAATACAGTAGAAGAGATGAGATGTCACTTCTAAGACTGAGTGGCTTCTGTCTTAGGCACCTGCGTTTTCTCTCTCTCTCTCTCTCTCTTCCTCTCTCTCATCACTAGCCCTTATTGGGGCGGGGGGGGGACCTACTGTAAGACAGCCCCATGGCAAGGCCTATGTGGTGATGGAACAAGGCCTACCAACGACCACATGAGTGACCACATGAAGCAGATCTCCCCCAGTCGAGCCTTCAAGCCTTCTCATGAGACTGCAGACCAGAACAACAGCTTGACTGCAACCTCAGAAGAGAAGCTCAGCCAGAGACTCCCAAGTTAAGCTGTACCCAGATCCCTGACCCAGAGAAAGAGGGGGATACTACATGCTTATTGATGTATGCTGCTAAATTTCAGGATAATTTGTTATACCCACCACTAATACAGTCAATACGGAGCAATTATCTAATTTCTATTACAGAGTAAATCATTTCCTTTATATTTGGAGCTAGGAGTCTGTCTGGGAACATTATTCTTGAAATACACAACAGGCAACCAGATAACAGAGAACTCTGTCCTTGACCTTCACACCAAAACATAAATAAGCCAGTTAACCTACCGATGTCAGCCTACCATGGCTCCTCCAACTGTTGTAATTCTCCTTTTCTTGAATACGTTCTTAGAATTAGGAATATGAAAACCCAAACCTCAAGATATATACACTAGCTTTAGTCTCAGTTTTTAACCTCATAGCAAAGTTTGCTGCCCGAATCTCACACATTATATGGCATATTCCTCTCATTATAGCACTTACCTTTCCTTATGGTATGTTTAAGTATCTTTCTCCCAACCACTTCTTCCCTAGTGCTTTGTTCAATCTTGCATCTTCAGTACCTACTGCTTAACACATGGTTGAGACTTAATAAAGCTTGAATGAGCAACTGTGTTATGCAAGCAATGAATGAGTAAGCAAGTCAATAGGCAAGAGAATAGGGATGTGGGAAGTACCACTTGAATGCTGTTATGAAGGTCCAGATGTGCCCATCAGCCATTACTTCTACCTAAAGTGCTCTTCCACTTGCACCCACCCTCACCCCAACTCTGTCAGGGTTTTCACTATTTAACACTCACCTCAAAGATGTGTCTGCTCACCTCTACACACACACACACACACACACACACACACACACACGTGTGTGTATGCGCACCAAGGCAGCCTTCCCTTTCTCTGCTCTGAAGCCTTTTCTTTATGCTCCCACAGCTCCTGGGTATACCTTGGGTATACAGCACCTAGCACACTATACAGTAATGACTTGTTATTTGCCTGTCATTTCCACTTAACTATAAGCCCCTTGAAGGACAGTGTCTTCACATGTAACCACATGTCCAGCCATCAATTTGGTATGTGGCCGTAGTGGGTACTCAAAACCAGTTTGAAATAATGGGTAAGAGACTGAATGAATTAGGGGTAGGGTGGAAACTCTACATTCTGAAAAATTATCTTAGCATAATCTGTTCCAGATAAAATGTCAACCAGGCACATATACTGCTCCAACTCCTAAACAGAGTAAAATCAACGTGATTGTATAACAAGATAATTGTTGATACAGGAAAATTAGAATTGAAAAAGTGCTTTAATCCATGGACAGGCCCTAGGCAGAGCTGTCTTCAACACACCTTTTTCTCTTTCACTCTCCCCCCTGATCCTGCTTCAGTAAAAAATGTTCTCTTCCTTCTCAATTTGATTCCCTATACTGTCCTCAGATGCCACAAGTGGATCTTCCTCTCCAAAATCACCCAGTAATCTCCTCACAAAATGTTTATATGCCTCATGCCCTCAGAGTCTTGAATCACAACTGAGTAAGCTAGAAAAATAACCCAGTTTGTGGGAAAATGGGTGCTTGTGGGCTGGTGTTCCCATTTTGACAGGTATATTTTTCTAAGGCAATGGCTTCACTCAAAGCCCAGCCAGAAAAGACATTTGCAAAGATGCAACCTTTCAGAAACCCTCAAATCACTCCACTAGGATGAGTCCCCTCTCGGCACTAGAGAGGTTATGAAACTTGGTTAGGGCAGGGCTCTGGCCACCTGACTTTGAATTCCAGTTCTTCCATTCTCTAGCCTTCTGACTTTGGGCAGTCTCACCGATGCCTGAGTTTTCTATGTGTAAAATGAAATAAGACCTACCTCTAGGAATTAAATGGGTTAATTCAGGTAGAGTACTCAGAAAAGTGTCTAGTAAGTAGAAAGCAGTCAATAATTGTCACTAGTAATACTCTTATTTTACTGTTATTATAACTGGCTCTGAAAAGCCTGAAGACAGAAATTCTCCAGGATAGGAGAGGGATGGGGAGAATGCACTTACTGATTTGGTTGTTCAGCTTGAATGCAATGTCCAGCTGCAGGATAAACAGCATGAACTGGAACCAAGGACTCATCTCCATGGAGGGGAGGGGAATGTGAACAGAAAACACAATGTCATTGGCTTCGATTTCCCTTGGAATCGCTTCCTCAATGTCTCGGATCTTGTCACACTGGTTGGGTCCCCAAGGCATTAACCATTTTGTCTTGTGATGGTTTTTACGGACATCCACGCATTTCACTGACATGTAGGACACTGCCGTTGTGGGTCCTGGAGCTGAAAAGAGAATATTTTCCTGTTTTAGAAGAATCATCCATGGAAGTGCCTATTTCTTTCTAATACTCTTTCCACTACTGTCCTCTCTCCATTTTTCACACCACCTTCTATAACTTGAGGTCATTAATACCAAGAGATCTCCAAAATCTGGGTGAGGATCCTTCAGTGACCTCCAGAGGCATCATAAAGCATCCCCAAAAGCCTTCCCATTGTTTTCAGTGACGGTTATTTATTGAAAGAATACATTTGTTTTCTTCAGTTCCCTCATCATTCCAAACAAATGTCACAAAAATCAACTGTGCTTCACTTTCCACCTGCCTGAGGGCTTGGAGACTTCTGGGGCTTCACAGAACACAGTGTCTGAAGTCAGAAGACCTGGGTCTGAAGCCTGGTTGAATGACTTACTCTCAGGTCATTTTGGGTAAATTGGTTAAATCTATAGTAGCTTCAGGATCCTCATCTGAGAAATAAGATGGCTGGCTTCTAAAATTCAACCAAGATGGCTGGTTTCTAAGATTCTTCTTAACTCTGAAATTCTACAACACTGCTTTTGATTGAGAGAAAGAAGTTTTCTGACTTTGGGCCCCCATTTAATGTACCTATCAGAGGATGGAACCCAAACACTGACTGACACTTCAAGGGTATACTAAAATACGATACATGCACTTCAAGAGGGATCATCAAATTTGAAATATATAACATTAACAACAAAATTTTTTGATTATAAAATGGTCACATAATTATAACAGAAAATTTGCAAAATACAGAAATGTTGAAGTTCAAAACATCAGTTACCCAAAATCCCACTAAAGAGAAGTAGCCACTGTTGGAAAAATACCAAAGTATTATCTGTCTTTTCTATGAGTGTGTAACTAGATACAAATTTATAGAGGAATTAATTTGTATAACTTTAAAATACATACTAATATTAACACATATCATTACAAAATAGGGTCATACCTATTTGTAGCTTCTTCTTTTTAATCACTTAGCAAAGTAGAGTAGAACAGTGGTAAATAACACAAGCTGTGAAGCCAACTTGCCTGGCTCTCTCATTTCTGGTTGTGTCACCATGAATCCAAGCTAGCAAAGTTTGGGGTGAATTTCTAAACCTGTCTGTGTATTAGTCTTGTTATCTCTTAAATGGCAACAATAATAGCTTGAATGTAGTGTCCAGCTGCAGGATAAAGAGCATGAACTGGAACCAAGGACTCATCTCCATGGAGGGGAGGGGACTGTGGACAGAAGACACAATGTCATTGGCTTCGATTTCCCTTGGAATCACTTCCTCGATGTCTCAGATCTTGTCACACTCTCTGAGTCGTTGTATACATTAAACAAATTAACATATGAAAAGTATTCAGAACAGTGCTTGAAAGTACATGAAAAAATATAGAATTAATTTTAGCTATTATATTATATTTTCTATGTAATTAAAATTTCTCAACTAGTGGTTGCAAAATAATCACACAATACACTCTTCTAATTTACCTATAACCCTCCACCCCTTGTTTTGTAAAGGTTGTCTATAAATAAGAATAATTCTTTGCCTAATATGTTTTGTTAGTGATTTACCTCAACTTTTCCCTCTGCTGTCTCAATTTGTTTATGGCATATTTTAATACAGAGAAATCCCAGATTTCATGTACAATCACACTTTTATGTTTTTCCCATTCTTCTGTGTATAGAGAGACTTTCTAATCTCCAAATTCAATAAACTTTTACCTTCTAGTCATTTTTAACAATTTCATTTTTTAAATATTTAAATAGTTGATCCACGTGGAATTTATTTTGATATAAGGGATGAGGTGAGAATCTAGTTTCATTTTTCTAAATATTTAAATTATTCTTTACTGAACAAACTCTCCTTTGTTGTTGCTTTATGACAGCACCTTTATCTTATGTATACAAATAGATATTTCTGGACAATCTAGTCTATTTCCATGTATTGGACTGTAAATTCATGGCCCAACACAACATGGTTTTAAGTCACGTAAACTGATGGTTTATATCAATATCTGATAGAGTAAAACCCCTCCCCCATGCCATTTCATGTTTATATTTTTTGCTGGGATCTGACTGAAATTACATTACATCTATAAATTAATGTGGACAGAGTTGGCATCCTTTCCTGACATTTAGTTTTCCCACCCAAGAACAGTGATCACTTCTCTATTAACTGCAGTCCATTTTAATATCTCTTTGAAAATTTTCATAGTTTTCTTCATGTGGATCCTTCTACTACAATATATTTTTAAATCTATTTATAAAACTTTTCTCTGAAAGTAGTGGAAGGAAAACATAAATCTGGTTTATGTGCATGGTTTAAATGTTTAATTTTGCACATATGATACTTGACACACAGTGCTTTCAGACCCTTTATGAACAGAAATCATCTCTTACTTGACAGAGATCAAATAGCAACTAGAGGAATATGTAAAGCAAGAGGAAACGTCATTTATGACGCAAGAGTGTGTATTATTAATACTTTGCTCTACTTCTAGTGCTCAAATACACATTTTTCTACCCCTAAATATCAATCCTAACAGTAAATTTTGAGTAGTAAAATGTTATGTTCCCAGAAAGTTGGGATGATGCCTACTAAAACTTACCAGAAAACACAGCACTGCTAAACTCTGGCTGAAAGTTCTTCAATGTAGTATCCTGAATACCACAGCACAGAGCCACCACTAATCCAGGCCAGGGAAGTTTTTCTTTAAAACTCAAAACTGTATCATGAATACATTCTACACCTAATCCATCTAAAATCAGACATCTCACTTATTATTAGAAATATGAACCAATCAAACTTTGGTTATCCTGACTCTGCTAAATAGCCCACCAACGTTACAAAGACCAAATGGCACATTTAACTAAACTTCTTTTAATGTGGTTGGAGAATAAACAGGGAGACAAAAGTCATGAATTCTATTTTTGGCTAACATACTCAAACTGACTATTTGCTGCAGAAAATAGTTACTACATTTTAAAACTTCTATTCTTCCAAAATGAACCTAACCTTTTTTCATTTCTTTATTTTTTTTCCTTTTGAAAAACAAGTCTTTCGCTCCTTAGACCAAAATGAAAAATAACTATCTGAGTTCCTAGTTAACCTCCAAAACCACATTCCAAACTTAATAACAGAGAAGCTGAACACTTTACAGGCACAAAGGCTGCATTTTTAATGGACACGGTGAACGCCTGCCTTTGTAGCAGCCTGAATTATTTTCATTCTTTCATTAGTCTAGTGTTTCTTGCATAAAGAAAAAAATCCCAGGAATACTAATATTTTCATAAATATCATGGCAATGAACTTGGGAAGCCGCAAGTGCATCTCAAGCTGTACTATAAGAATCACAAGTATTTTTCTTCACTTGAATAAATCTAGTCTAAAAAACCTTTTGTATAACTTTAAAAACCTGAAGATAATTCAACATTTTCCATTTCTAATAGTGCTCAAAAGGTGAATCGCTTGTATCATTTGAGAAAGTAAACAGACATTCTGTTATTCAAACATGGACAGTTAATGTTCCCTGAATATGTTTACAGTTCAAGACAACTTCCTACTCCAGCTAAAAGTGAATTTCCAGGTGTTTCTTATGCAGAAAGCATATCAAAGTAAGCCAAAAACAAAGTCTGTAGCTCTTAGCTGGTTGCCTACTCTAGAAGGTGCTTTCATCAGCTATAGCCAACAATGTGACTACGTAGATCACAAAGCAGTGTCTAAAATCAAAAGAACTTTGATTTCTGTCTTTAAATTTTTAAAAAGTGTGAGGGATTTTATTGTAAGAGAAAAGAATGAAATGGGAGAAGCTGAAATTATCGGTGACCTTTGAACAAGCCACAGTCAACTAACCAACAGTTATACGTAAGGAAGGCCTCAGTCGCCAGCGTGGTTCTTGGGATTAATAGTTTGTGTGCTTAAGAAGGAACTAGATGGATTCAGGTCAACAAACTGAGTCATGTTTGCTCAGGTGAAAGCTAAAAATAACCACTCCTCAGTACTCCTAGGATAGTAATGTAATATCATCCAGCTGCTTCAGCACATATTATAAATGTCCCCTCTACCCATTCGTAGCATTTAGTTGAAAACAAGTGGCCCAAAGCTACTTCTACATCAGTACAATTTCATAGACAGACCAGTTTGGCCCAAAATGAATATGCCCAGGCACTACGGACTGGTTAGTTTATGGTAGGTTAACACAACTTTTGGAGTAGGCACAGAAGTTATAAAACACAAGCCACTCTTTGAAAACACCACCCCATTTTGAGGCCAGTTCTCTTTACCGTGTCAAACATAGGCCATTTTTTTTCCTTTTTTTAATCTGTATTTCAACACAGTATTTTTGGCCTCCGTCTCTCCACAAGAGCAGAGAACTGTGAAATCTGACACTACACAACATTTAATTTTAAAGTGATGTGAAATCAATAAGACTTCTAATTCGAGGCTGTGAAAAACTGTACAAACACAACGTGAAGCCTCTAAAAATTCAGTGACCCTTCAGTGACATACATCACTAAGGCTCATACTGCATTCACCAAATAGGTCTTGAATACCTACTATGCACGAAGCACTGTTAGGTGCTTGAGGGAACCTAAGAGACACCAGCCATGTAGAATGTAAAAATAATGGGGAAAAGAGACAATACATAAATAATTACAGGAAAAAGTAATTATAGTTGTGGTGATACTATATTTACCCTGACATTACCTGAGAAAGGGCCATAGTCAGATATTTGGAAGGCAGGAGAAATGAATTCACTAGAATGAGGCAAAAATTCCAGTCATCATTACAATGCAACCTTGAATAAAAATGTAAGTGAACAATGACTAAACCTGTACTTCTTTTGGAAGAATATTCATTGACTCCAGTCAGCTTCCTGTTATGGCATCTCAAATGGCTGTCCCGTTTACAAATTACTATCTGGCCAACCACTACCGCTATCATGCTCAAAGTTGAGTCAACATCAAATCATTAGCCCCTACTCCCGCCAGAACCTTTAATTAGAGAGTTGGACAGAGACACAAGACTTGGTTGCCTCCTAGAAAAGTTAAAATAAAATTAAAACAACATGCTGACATGACACATGGTCTCCGTTTAAGCCAACACAGACTATTTATTTCTTTGCTTTATTACAAGTAAAGAAGTTTCCTTTAGCAGTTATCTAGGAGTATTACTATTATGTGGGCCTGTGCAACCTAAAGATAGAGACAAATGACAGTCCCAGACCCTGAGTTGCTCACAGTCGAGTGTGGGAGGGTGAGAAGTTGGCAGAGAAGCCCATCCTGATTGAAACGTGCCCTTACAGATGTTGCACAGGAGGCATCAATTGTGAAGGAGGCTGGGAGGGCTGCCTGCCCGAGGCCTGGACTTAGACTTCACAGAGAGCAGGTGTTAGTTAGCCAGGTGGAAAAGGGGACAGGAGTAGGGAAGGCGCTGAAGAAGAGCATGTGCTGGGTCAGAGGCTATCTCGAAAACCACAATACAGTCGTCCCTCTGTATCCGTGGAGGACTGCTTCCACGGCCCCTATGGATACCAAATTCTGAGGATGCTCAAGTCCCTTCTATAAAATGGCACAATATAGTCGGTCCTCCTGATCAGCAGATCAATCCCTGGCTGGTTGATCTGAGGATACCGAAGGCCAATCGTACGGTCTGTGTTTGAGCATTAAATTTAAGAAGAGATCATTTACTAGGTGAAAATGCTGCACAGCCCTAACCTTGTTACAGCCCTTTGCTTTCTCTGACCAGGGATCTAGTTCTCTAGGGGGCCTTGGCTTCTGTTCCCAACAGTCTCAGCTTCACTTTGTACAGCGACATAAAGAGACCCACAAATAACAAAGAACTTTTATTAGGGGGAATCTTTCCTTCTAAGACACTGTTGGTATCTTATAGGTAGCCACAAGGCCAGACATGAGCAACACGGTGCCCCGGAAGGAAGGGAAAAGGCAATGGGGTCTCCGAAGAGCCTGTGCAGTCTCCATTATCAGAACAGCCTTCACCTAAATTAGAGGAAGACTGTCTTCCTTGCAACAGAAATGATATTTCAGGATTAATGTGCTTTGGGCTCCAAGGGGAAGGAATGTGGAAAACAGACCAATTAAAAGGGTAATTCATGTTTACAAGCATTAATAACCAGAACCTCTCTAATTGAAAAAGTAACGATTTTAATTAAAAATGGTCAAACATTTCAGAAATATTTTAGAGAATTTTATTTTTATAATAGCATCTTAGCTAACAAAAATGAAAAAACAAAACTATACACACTGATTTAAAAACACAATCGGGCTTCCCTAGTGGCACATTAGTTGGGAGTCCACCTGCCGATGCAGGGGACGCGGGTTCGTGCCGTGGTCCGGGAGGATCCCACATGCTGCGGAGTGGTTGGGCCTGTGAGCCATGGCCGCTGAGCCTGCGCGTCCGGAGCCTGTGCTCCGCAACGGGAGAGGCCACAGCGGTGAGAGGCCCGCGTACCGCAAAAAAAACACACAAAAAAACAAAACAAAACAAACAAAAAAACACAATCATTTCATGATGTATGTAAGTCAAATCATTATCCTGTACCCCTTAAACTTATACAGTGCTGTATGTCAACTATATCTCAATAAAACTGGAAGAAAAACATTTAAAAAAAATAAAAACACACCCTTACAATTAATGAAATGAAACAAAGCTGAGTAGACTCCCATTAATTATATGATCTAATAATGAATATATAATAACTGACAGAATAACCCAACCAGTATAAGATTGTCCCTAGAAAAAAATGCTGTAACAGTACTTATTCAAAATTTGTTTTAATGTCAAACATAAATGAATAGTTAGATCTGTAAATTAACATCTTGAAAGTTAAATCACTTGCTTCCTGTCTTCATAGATTTTATGGTCTGGGAAATCTTTGCTGTCTGATTTGATCCCATTTAACTATAAGATTTCTACACATTTTGTACCCTACTGTATTCCAGGAAAATTGTTTTAATTGTCTGAATGAAAGAAATTGTATTAATACTTCATATAAAAGTTTACAAAATATCCAAGCTGTAAGCAACTATCCCTGAGACCAGGTCATTTTCTTTTCTGGAATGAAATGTGATATATAATGTTATAAATTTGGGGACTTAACATTTAAATCTGGATAAATTTTTAAACTGTTATGAAATATATGCAATAAGTCTGATCCAGGTAAACTATAGAACTGTTTAAACAAAGTACATTATTTATATTCTTACAATTATTTACTTTCTTGAAAGTGTTATCTTTCTTTGTTGTAGAAAATGGTGCACTTGTATAAGAGTTCATTACTCTTATTTTTGATTATTTTGCTTTTGCTAATTAATAAAAATTTAAGGTGTTATTTCCTTTAATTTCATTCCCATTTCTTAAAATAACTTATTAAGCTGTTTATATAGGTGTAAAAATATGTGACAGAATTATATTTAGAAGAGAGATGTATTAAAATATTAAAGTGAAAATAAACAAATAAATTAATTAAAACACAGACAGTTGCTAGCAGATACTTTCTACTGACCCAAGAGGGAGGTTGATTTAACTCTTTAAATCTGGTCTTACTTCAAAATCTGTTGTCATGATCTCTGACCTGTATAAACATGAATAATTGGTTTATTTATTTTTTACAATTTAATTTGTTTATTTGTTCTCTACTTTGTTCCCTAAAAGATTTTGGATACTAGGAAGTGAATATTAGACTTTATTTTTTAAAACGAGTTGAGGCTGATTTAAAAGCATGGAATTAATGTTTGGGGCACTAAGAATTACTTGGCCTATGTCTGTATCTACGAAAGCAATAGCTGGATAATGTAAGCCCCACAGCTTTCAGCTGAACTACAAAGCTAAATGGCTCAATATCCATTTCACTTTGTAATATAAAGAAAACTTCCATTTCCTGGCTATGAACGGTACGTATAAGATGTTCATCATGGATGGTATGTATAAGATGTTCATAAAAGATTATATACTCAAATCGGTTCTAAGCTTTGCCTATCTGAATATCTATGCTTGCCTAAATGAGAATTTATATGAAATGCATCGGACCTTTAAGGCCCTTGGACAATTCCAGGGTTTGCTTAGAATTTTTTGATTCCCTCCCAAGGAAGGGGATGGGGAAAAGAGGGGCAGAGGAACATAGGTGGCCACAGAAACCAAGGAGACCAGATGAATACCTGTTATTTATACAACTACAAGTTTTATTCAAACCACCCCCCCAAACACTCATTTAACATAAAGGAATCTTCAGCTAAATTTAACAATTAGCTTTTAAATGTATTAAATTGAATTCCCTCAGAGACTGCACCTGCCTTTCTTAAGCTCAGAAACCTTCTACTTTAATTCTAGTTAAAAGGATACATGTGGGATATACTATACAACTGAAGTAGCCAGATCATATTATCTGGTTGAGTTGAGAGATTTGAGACAACTAGCAATTCCTTGACCAATTCTGCTTACTGTTCCCTCCAGGTCAGTTCCTAAAAAGATTTCTTAGTATCTACCACAGCACGTACCTAAGTTTTAGAATGTCTCATAATAATGACCACTTCAAAACTTTTCGGCTAAAGAAAGTGTAAATAGTTGTGTTAAACTGAGTGCTTCAGAATTAACTGACTCGGTCTGTTAATTCCTTCACATAAATTGCTCTGAAGTTGTAATGGTCAGACACTCACTCTACCTATGCCATTGACTTTGAAGATAAAATTCTCCTATATTTCAACCACACCAATTAAATCTTACTAGATTACTAACTAAAATATTATTTCATGATTCAATCTCAGTCACTAGAGAACCAAAAGTGGGTGTGCAGGGCCAAGATCTGGAGAAGTAATTTTCAGAATTATCCTAGCTATGCCCCAGTGGGCATAACGGGGTACACTAAGTGACGTGTAATTCATCCTTGCCAGCCGTTTTCAGTAAGTAGTAGTTAATTATGCTAACATCTGTTCTAAGAAAGCTAAATTTTTAAACACAGCAGAACATTCCTCTACACTAACCTACCACCACCAAAACACACAAACACACACACACCCCACATAGCAGAGATGAATGCAAAGTAATTTGTACTGTACACACACAAGTCAAACACGTATTTTAAAACAGTTCCCTACAACATAAACTTATGAATAAATGACAGACATTTTGACAGGAAAGTTTCAGAAATTGTAGCAAACACTTGTGTAATTCATTCCTTCCTTAAAAAATATTGAAAAATAGTGTATGTTTACATCTTAGGCTGATGAGGATTTTCAATGCTTAGCCTGCAACCTCAATTGTTCTGGAGCCAAAGATGCGACAGCTTTGAGGAATAGAAGAATTACTCTACATTTGTCAGAATCTACACAGCAAACATGAAGCGCCACTTGGCTTCCATTACTTGTCTGGCTTGGATCCCGTGGAATTGAGGAGCGCTGGAACCAAAAGGAAAAAAATTACTGTGCTTTGGGACATAGAGCCAAATTCTTACATAGTATTTGAAATGCTGTGGTAAACATGAAGTTACTTTAGGCTCAAGATTAGTGCCAGTTTTTTTTCCCTCTTTTTGAAAAAATAATAAAATGCACATAAAGAGCCCTGCCAGAGTTTTAGCACATAAAATCTGCCAACCATTAGACGTGCTAATTGGGGGAGCAATCCTGAATTCAGATTAAAAAAACTGACCCTCAACTCTGGTGTCTGGCAACGAACAGAGATTAAATTAAGAAGCTTGACAGGTACGTCAAATATTTCTAACCTCTAGCTCTGAAAAATACCTACAATTACTGTTTCTCCATCGCTTCAAAAATACTCAAAACGCTAGAAACTACACACGAAGTGAACACAAAAGTCCTCCACAGAAAAAGCAAACGGCTCATCTGTTGACACTATTGCTCATCGCTCAGCAAACCAGTCATCTGGGCTGAATTTCTGACTTTGTGCCAGTGCGTCAAAATCAGCCACCATTCAGCCAAAAGGCTGTGGAATGCAGCCAAGACCACCTATGGAAAGTGAATTATAGCATCTTATAATTTACTACCTTGGCTATGATCTCATAAACCCAGCATGGAGGGTGAACAAGCTTTTGTGTGGAAAATCTCTCCGAGCCCCTGTAGAGGCCCCCAAAGCTGCTCTTGGCAGCTACGTGGGTAGGGGAGACACAAAGGTGGCCACCTGGCTCTATGAACCGGCAAGCTCACCACTGGCACACCTTTGGAGTGAAACTTTAGGGTTAGAAAACCCCTAAATTAAATCTTCCAGGAGAAATAGCCGCTTTGTTCTGAAGGACCTATTACATTCTACAATAATTTCACATGATTATTACCTATAATTTATTATTATCAGACATGTATTATATATAAATTACAGATATTCTACTTTTATCAATATTACCAATGTTAATAATAAACATGAATACTAACTAATATGTGAACTGCACGTTGCATTTTACAAAGCACTTTCAGACACTTGGATCATCTAATCCTCATAGGAAACAGGTGAAGCTGTTATTATAATGGTCCACACTGCCTATGCAGAAGACTGGTAGCTTTGTCCCACCAGTAAGTGGCAGAGCTGGGACTAGAACCCTGGTCTCACTTCACATCTGCTGCACCTTCCAATACACCCCATTGCCTCAATTGCCAGTTTACTTATTAGCCTTCATCTTTTTACTATGAGGGTTTGCAGCCCATATTAAAATTGTGGGAGCGTGTTTAGATACCACTCTTTATCATTATTTCCTGGAAACTGAGGTTCACAAAGGTAGAACTTAACAGTTATTTACCCTATACCAGTGCTGCCTTGAAGGGATCAAGGCCTGCATGGTGGAAAGAAAAATAGGAGACAAAATGAGATAAAATATTCACATCTTAGACTTAAGTGTATATAATTAGTGGCTGCAAATTTGAAGATTTTATAACAAAATCTATATTCCTAAGAACATAGATAGGGAAATTTTTGGCCATTTCATTAACATCCCCTACACAAGTCATTTGCTTTTAAAGGCATCAAATCCTACTTTTGAGATCAAATCTATGAAACAGCTCAGACAGAAACCTCGGCAAAAGAATCTTCTGCAGCATTATGATCTATTTACCTAGCAGCTCTAAATGAGATTTTCTCTGTGGGCCAATGAATTACATATGAAAGTTCACAAAAGAGTAGCAAAGAAAAGCAATGGAAGATTTCTGGTGTTGAAGGAACTGTGGAGCACAGGATGGTATCAGAAGTCTTGAGATGACACACGGAGCTTCTGAATGGTGACAGGCAAATGCAATTGTGACTGGAGGGAAGAGCTAGTTAGGAGGAAGAATTTGTGGGCCCTGTTGGTTAACGCACGACGTGAGTGAGACAGAGAAGTCAAGGATGTCCAAGTTCTTTGCATGGGCAGCAGATGGATGGCAATGTCATTAGCTAAGAGAGGAATCAAAGGAAAATGAGTGATATGTCATATGACAGGCAGAATATAAAGAAGCTGGGGGTGTAGAGCTTGTTAAATTAAAGAGCTCAGTCTGTACGATGCAGGGGGTGTTACAGATAAAAGGTCAAATACATGAATGACTAAGATTTGGAAGAGGAGTTAGATTTATTCTAGGTGGTTCCAATGTTGCAAGTCCTAAGGAAGGAAATCTGAGAGCAATAGAAATCAGATGGTCCGAAGTTAACCTGACCAGTTGAACACAATGAGTTACTCATACCTGTGTGAGTACAAATGCTCCTGCTAGAAACACTTGGTAAGTGCAAAGAGCACAGAGGACATTTGAGCACTGGATGAGGATGGAAAGACAGCCTTTAGGGCCTTCTCCATCATTATATTCTATGAGCACTCTTCAGACATTTAGAGCTCCAACTCTGGGCCACAAATTGGTCTGCTATCCTGAATTACTACAAGTTTGAGGATAAGAACCTTGGCAGAATGAATTATCAATTATCATGAATTATCGATGAATCAGGATTGCGGAGTTCTAGTACTGGATATGCCACTAAGCAGGCAAAGTATTCAACCAATCTTGGGCCCCAGTTCTCTCAACTGTAAAGGGCAGTACTTTAACTGCTAGACATTCCTAACTTAGAAATTCTTCCACTGTAAAGGGAATTTATATGTTCTATGTTATGGTGAAAGTCATTCTTTTAAGGTTGAAAAATACCCTTTTAAATTAGGATCAATGTATATGCCAATGCTACAGGCTGCCATGCCTTGCCCATCTAGCCCCTTCTCCCCTCATCTTCCTTGTATTTTCACATCTGTTAGAGGAAAACACTGTACTCTCCTACTCCTCTCTGGTGCTTATTGAGGCCGAAATGGGCTCTGGGTGTTTTCTATCTTCCAACAACTGCTGACATCAACAAATTATTCCAGAAAGCAAAGGCAAGCTAGAGCCAACTGTATATGTAAAATTTCATACTGATATATTCAGCACGATGAAATATACCCCTGTAATACATACTATGGGAAGGTGGTCCAACCTAATCATAATGAAAACGTTTAGGGAAAAAAACCCAAAACTCCATTCCAGCTTCCAGCCAATGTCCCATACACTTGCAGTATAACAACACAAAGACATTCCAACACAATGAAATAATCTGGAGTATGTCCAACCTCTGTTTTTCAGGTTGATAGAAATAGGCTCAACAGAGCTGAGTCTATTATTCAGAAGAAATGGAAGTCATGGCAAACACTGCCCTAAGCCAAAAGATCACGGACAAAATTTGCTAACGAGACATCAATTCATAACATTCATTCAGATTTTCATTTAAACTGCTGGGTTCTTAATATATTTCAAAATTTACCCTCTATGAAAAAATGTTCCATAAGAGAAAATGACAATTACAGGGCAGCAAGGGAAATGCTTTCACTGAAAGGGTTCTTTAGGTTGCTGTAGGCATCTACAAAAACAGAACAAGAGAAATTAAAAGCAAGGGCTCTAGACTCAGAAAAACTTGGGATCAAATCTAACTCTGTTTCTTACTAGCAATTTAGTTGGGCAATTTTCATGGCCTTACAAAATGCCGGTTTCCTCCTTTGGAAAAGTTTACTATGAGTACCCACCTCGTAAGTTTGTTGTAAAGATAAAATAGTTAGTAAAAAGAGCCTATCACAGTACCTTGTACATAGTGAGGCCTTAATGAATGTTAACTACTGATAATAAGAAAGCTGCCAGCAGATGGAGAAGAATAATCTGGTGGGAGATGGTGACATGCTCCTTGCTCTCTATCCTATCTCCCCCTCCTTCCCACCAGGGATGTGTTTATCTAAACATTCAAGGAACTAGAAGGTCTGAATTTTGGGTCATTAAAAACAGAGGTTCTCAGCAACCGGATGATTCTATCAGAATTTTAACTTGAACATCTAAGATGTCTTTCCCTGAGAAACATCCCAGGGATATCCTAAGCAGCCTGTTGTTTGAACACAGGATTAGCTCTTAATTTTCTCTTCAGTGAAATGGGCTTCATAACATCTTTTTTCACAGTTATTTCCATAACTTATTAGAAAATGACTATAGCCAAAAGTATTAATGTGGGTCTTCCCTACTCCATTGCCTCCTCCCTGCAGATAGAGAGAACGCTGGTTTTGCTTGCTCTGTTGCAGGCCCTCACCAGCCCCCAGCAGGGGTTCAACTTATTGCTAAATGGATTCTTTGAGTTTTCATGATACACAATCAAGAGAAAAGGGACAAGTGGAAGAGATGGGCTGGGGCTGGGGGGGAATTTTACCAGAGGAGGTTTTAGGGGTATTTTGGAAGAGAGAAGTTAGAAGCATCGAAGAAAAGGGGGTTTCTAGAAGTAGTGCTACAGATTATATGTCTTCTTTACCATGTTTCACAGTATGAATAGAGAACTGAAGTTATTATATGACTTTAAATTCATTTTGGGGGGATTGCCTATTTCTTTGACAGAATCATTACTTCAAGATGGCTCTATTAGGCTAGTCATGTCTTTACATGGGGGCAACAAAAACAAAACAGATTAACAGGTGCAAAAAAGTCATCCAAACCTTTGGCAGGACTTATTTAATCAGCACATGACACTGGGAAGATGGACAGGATTGACATTTTAGAAAGGCAAGCTAGGATTATGGGGCTGACCATACGAGGCTAGAGCTACACCTACACTATCTCATCATCATTTTATTTTAATATTTTGTTCAAAGCCTGGGCTCTTTACAATCAGACAGCTGCACATGCCTATTCCCTCTTAATACTCCTGGCTACACTGCAGCCATCCCTCTACCCCAGGGTTTCTCATCCCCGGCACTGTTGACATTTGGGGCTGGATAAATGTGGAGGCTCTTCTGGGCACAACAGGGTATCTGGCAGCAGCCCTGGCTTCTGTTCACTAGTTGCCAGGAGCATCTTCTCTCCTCCTCCCGAATGTAGTGCAAATCAAAAATGTCTCTAGACATTGCCAAATATCCCCTGGGGCGCAAAATCACTCCTGGTTGAGAACCCCGGCTTTATCCCAATCACTCGGGCTTCGGAGAAAAATTCATACCCCACTAAGCCAATTTGCGACACTCCCTTTTCAGAATTTGCAACTACGGGGATTCCAGGCTCTGAATAATCCATAACCATCACAGTTGCCTGCATGCTGGACTGGCTGCAAAGGGCATCAGGTTGTCATCTATAAATTGTAAATGATTGTAACAGCTACCAATCGCTGGGTATTTCATATGTGCCAGGAAGTAGGCTAGGGGATTTAACTGGATTGATTTTCATTCTTATACAGCAGTAAGTGGTAGATATCATTATCTCCATTTAGAGATGAGTAAAATGAGGCTCTGAAAATGTAAATAACTCAACCAAGGTCACAGCCAATAAAGGGTTGAGCTGGGGTTTGAACCTAAATCCATCTGAGTCCAGAGTCTCTCTCTGTCTCAGGTCACACTATTTCTCCTAATGAGAAAAACCAGTGCAGACATGTATGCGAAGTACATTTGGCGTGAGTTACATGAGTTAAAATGGGGAGGCCAGCACATAGACTGTTGTAGAACTCGGTGCTCTCTGAACTAAGCTGATCACCAGTAATAGAGGCGTATTTGTTCTAAGGACACTAACAAGTTGATTTTTGAATTATGGATTTTCTACTGAAGACAGGAAAATGGTGGTTTCCTCTAAGCAGAAACAACAAGCAGTAGCTGGTTGCCATGGTAGCAGAGGTAAACTTAATCTTGACTGGGAATACAATCACCAGACTGGGACAGCAAGATTCTGGTAAGGAATCTTACCAGACAACGGTGTTTTCACCTGGAAAAGGGAAAGTCAGAGAGAAATGATAGTCATCTTCAATTATTTGAAAGGCCACCATCTAACAAAAGGGAAGCAGCACATATTCTAGATTATTCCAAAAGGAAAGTCCAGGATTCATGAGTGGAAAATACAATGTGGTAATGGAAACCAGTTTTCCATTGAATTATAAGAAAGAACACTTAACCATCACAGTGTTTCAACTAGATTGAAAAATTAAACAATTTTAATTGTCTACTGAGCAACCGTCACTGGAATGGAAAAAATGCTGCCAGGGAGGTCGTCTGTGTTGGGGAGACCCCAGTGTGGGTGAGGTTAGACTAGACAAATTCCCAGGCCCCTTACAAAACAAGAATCTCCGTTTCTCTAAAGAATTGGGAAATTGTGGATTCCTGCTGAAAACAGACAAATGGAGGGTGGGAAAGGTGGGGATCTCCATTGGGCAAAAAGCACCAGCATTAGTTCATTGCCATAATAGGAGAGGTAGACTCCCATCTTGCCTGGGAAGAAAATATCATTTAGGTCGTACCAGATGAGAGGGGAAGACCTTGTGGGGGATGTTTTTCTCTTCTGAATAGATGAAGGGGTAGGGCAGTAGGGTTTTTAAAAAAGGACCAAGAATCAAGCAGCTCTTTCTTTTGTCTTCCAACCCTAATAACACTGTGATGCCTCTTTCTTGGAATTTACAGCCAGCTCTCACTATCTGATTTTAAAAATCCATTCAGTTTTTTAAAGAAAATAGACAAACATCCAGGTAAGGAATAGCTAGAATAACAGTTGACAGCTTTCTTCTAAACACTGATATTGCCTTTGGTTTCACTATCCTCGACTTGCCCTCAACCAACAATTCATTATAAAACAACTCACCACCAGATTCAGGGAATGGATAGGACAGGGCTAACCTCAACCTTTCCTCTTGGAAAACCCACCACGTTGTAAATTTGCTGGACCTGTCTTGGCAAATAAAATTATGACAAAGTCAACTTCTGCTAAGGCACACAACCTCCCTTGTAAAAGGGAGGAGGTGCTAAAATAATAACAGGTTTTCAAAAAAAAAAACCATACTGATTCATCTTACCGTATTATATATGAATAATACATTAAGAGAATTTTCCCTATCTCTTCATCTCCAGGGCACTCAAAGCATTTACATTCTCATTATTTTACACCCATTAAGTGGGTACCAAAGATTATTATCCTCCTTTGATTTCTAAGAAAGCAACTACAGAAAGATTAAACAAGTAAGCTGTCCAAGTTGCTCAGTAAATTGAGATGTTTGGAGTTGTCCACTCAGTGCTTGTTTTAGGGACTTAGTACTACAAAGTGACTGAATCCTAACTCACCAAAACCCCCAAGTCTTACCTATCTCTTCCCCATTTCTCACACATGCATGAAATCTTCAACAACTAAGCACAAAGCTGCCACCATGTAGATCTTGGACAAGGGTATCCTATCAGACCAGCACCATGTCTGCAAGAAGCCTGTCACCACACCTGACTTGGTGTTCCAACCAGAATCAACCCACTACTTTATCAAGTGAAGTTGATTCTGCCTGGCCATGTCTGGGAAATTTTTAACCCCTCGATTAGCTATTAACAATTGGTTTCACTCAGACGAGACAAAGGACAAAATAATAGTGGTTTAAAAAAAATGCCTCCACCATTCTGATTACAAAGGAGGCATGATTAACGAAGTTCCCTTTGTGTCCAAGCTCCATTCTGAGAGCCAGAGAAAGAGATTTCCACCCCCCTTTTTTGATTGCTGAGTCTTTTCCTACTTGTCTCATCACCCACACAATCTGTTCATAGCCCAAAGAGACAATCCAGCCAGTCTGTGGAGAGTTCCTAAAACATTTATGTCGTGAAAGC
Source organism: Orcinus orca (assembly GCF_937001465.1). Lineage (NCBI taxonomy): Eukaryota > Metazoa > Chordata > Mammalia > Artiodactyla > Delphinidae > Orcinus > Orcinus orca. The sequence continues at coordinate 153,948,701 of NC_064559.1, read as the reverse complement.
AGACAGGATGAACAGGACCTCACCTCACAAAGGATGACGGGACATTCAGCAAAAGAGTTCACAAAGGGAAATACAGACGGAAGGCCCTAGGCTGAATGGATTTGCCCACAGTGTCTAACACAATGCCCGTCCTTATGGGTATTTGTAAACCTTCTGGTCAATTTACAACCACCCCCAGGTTTTGTCCCCAAAACTCCACTGCTTTTCGAACTTACAGTTTTTAAAGAAAATACAATTATCGAGTTAAAGAAGTCCAAAGCAGTGCTTTAAGGATCATTCAGTCTCTCTAGACCTTTAAACATGAAAACAGCAAGTGAAACAAAGATTCTAGTTCCAGCTCAACCATGTTAGTGGGCCAGCATAATGCATATAAAACACTTAGCACATTGCCTAGCACATAGTAAGTGCTCAATTAATACTACCTAATATTTTTACCACACCGTGCTCTGTTTTATTAATGATATTTTAATGTATGTCCTGCCTGTCTACTCAACTAAAACGGTGCCACCTCGTTTGTCTTTGGTACATTACAAAAGATAAGTGCCTTGCCTTCATACACATCCTCTTATTTACCGATTTACAGATCTATGGTAGGGTACAGACAAGATACTAAAAGCAAACCTAGTCTCATAGCTGGTGAGAAATAGGTTCCCTGAGATCTCAACTCATTAACTTCACGCTTTCTTTCCATGACATGACAGATGAGCAGATTATCATGATTTCTGCCTCTGTATGTTCCCCAGAATTTAGCAAAGTTCTAAGATATACCTTAATCACCATCTAAACAAACTTCTAATCTGCCAGTAACCTAAAGACTCTGAGGACTTACTTTAATGCCTTTTAAAAAAGAAAAGAAATGGGTGGAAAAAGCCAACGTATTTGGCTTTGAGAAGGACATGCCTCTGTCTTTATTTGCCAAGGGAAAGCATTACCAGGTCTACTCAGCAAATAATCAAAGGCAAGAAGAAGCATGAGAGATTAAATGATATGTCTAAGGAGGCAAATGGGGCTAGAGCCAGATCTCCTGATACTCTACTCATAGCTTTTTCTATTAAGCTTGCTCTTAATTCAGTGTCCTGAATGACGTGAATCTTGTCTTGAATTATGTACATCAAATTGTGCTTCCAATGACCACCCACACTGCAAAGGCCCAGGTCAAACTCCCTAATTCTTCAAAAAAATCTTTATATCTGATCTAAAAAATACTTAGAGCACTTAGTCCATTTCACCCACTTTGACCTTGACAACAGACTGTCTTATTTTATCACTCTTATCTCTCTAATCAAAGTTAAGTTGCCCAAAGGCATGATCCATGTGTGCATTCCTTCTGTAGCCCATGACTAACCCAGCTCAGGGATCGTAGTAACATGTGCCAGCTCATCCTTTGTTCTGCCTCACAGATTTCTGGATGCCCCAAAGAAACCTCGAGTCACCATAATACCTACTCAAGTTTCCCAACCATCCCCCCAAATACTAGCCTGCTTGGGCAGTCATTAAGCTTCTCCTGTGATACCATCAAGAACCTCATTTTAGCTGCTGGGACATCCTCTTGCCATCCATTTCACACACACATCTAGCTCAGCAGGAGTACATGTTGCAATGAGCTTTGCTTCAAAGCCAACAGCCTGGCCAAGTTCCAAGAATTGTCACTAATGATCTTCACCAGCCAGTTGGTGCTCCAACCGTGACACAACACACACACACACACAAACACACACACACACACACACCATTTCAACTATTGCTATAGTTGGAAGAGCTGTGCCTAACAGAAGTTGGTTCCATACCTAATTTTATTTTTTAATTGTTACCAAAGACCTAACATGAGCAAACTCTCCAAATACACCTTCTACGATATAGCAGCAGTCTCCATTGACCTATCTTTAAACCAAAGGCATAGTAAGTAAATCAGTCTGGGGTCTTTTGGTTGCAAAAGAAAGGAAACCCTGCACAAAGCTGCTTGAGCAAAAATTAAATTAATCAGTTAGCAAGGTGAAGATGAAAAATGTCCAGAGACAGCATGGTCTTTAGATAGTGGTTGTTTTGAGAAATCAAATTATATCAACAGATCTCATCTCTCTACGGTCACTGAATTCTATCATATTTTACTAGTTTCATTTTCAGACTTCATTGGAAGGGCTCCAGCAGTTCCAGGCTCATATTATCTGGGTTCAGTTCAGTAATAAACAGAGAGGACATCTCTTCCTGGTAGCTTCCACAACAAATCTCTGACTTCATTCTGATTAGACTAAATTGAGCCATGCGTCCCCTGTGGCTTGGTCACATGTCCATAACTGGAGTCAGAGATGAAGATTCTCCTAAAGCTCATGGTCTGAGAGTGGGAAAGGGGAGGTACCACAAAGGAAATGCAGGATCCTGCTATCAACAGAATTAGGCTGAACCATCCTCCTCCGTAACTCTTCCCTTTTTCCCTAATCTCTAACAAGTTGTATTACAAGGATGATCAACTTTGAAAATAGTATATAAAGGAAGGAAACAACCAGGCAAGTCACAAAAGAGTATAAGTAGCCAATAAGCATATGAAAATAGGTTCACCCTCACCAGTAATCAAAGAAATGTAAATTAAAAGAAAAAAATATTCTTGGCACATTAGCAAAATTTTTAAAAATAAAATTAATGCCCAGGGCCCAGGCCAAGATGCAGGGATATGGACACTCCCAGGATTGACTTATGAGGTATATGTGAGGTTATCATTGATCTCGAAGGGCGAGATGGAGATTATCAAAATCTTTAAAAATGGGCATGATTTTTGACCTCAGATAAATTCACAGAAGTGAAATTGCTAAGAAAATAATTAAGGGCATGAATAAAAATTTAACTACAAGGGAGGTTTTCCCAGTAGTGCTATTATATAGCCCCCAAACTGGAAATAACATCAACGTCCAACAGTAGGAGATTAGGTAAACTAATTATGGTAATCCATTCTATGGGCTATCATACCAACACCAAAAATGGCTTTTCAATGCGTATTTGTTGGCATGACTTTAAGGGAGAAAGGCATACCATGGAAGAGTTACTAAGTGGGTGACCATACCACAGCGCCATTTACTAGCTAAAATTACGAAATTAATTTCACTCTCATCTCTAGGTGCTCCCTGGTTCCTTCTTTAAGATTTTCCATAGGGTTCTAAAGACCCAGATCTGCCCAGGGAAAGGTCAAAATATCTGGACACCTTCAACAGGCTAAAATTTGTTGTTCCTTCAAAGAGATATTTTTGACATGTTTGCTTAACAATTGTTTAAGGGAGCAGCTGTGTGTTACATGGGGAAATTAAACATGATGGACCACAGGTAACGTGTACTTGTCCTAGAAGATAGCTCAGAAAGTAATGTTTGGTTAATATACAGCAACTTCTGTAAGAAGTAATTCTCTATATTAAAAAACTAAGCTTTTTACAACACTTTATCCTATATCATCAAGTAGCAATTAATCTTCAAATCCTCAGAGTAACTCCACCACAAATAAATCTTACCAAATCAACCCTTCTCAAACAAAATTAACCACAAACACAGCTATTCTCCATTTCTGTTTCCATAACTTTAAAATGTGAATATTCCTGGTGGACTGACCTGTCTCAGAATGCTGTTATTAAGATCAAATGAGATCATTTCTATGAATGTGCTTTGAAGAAGGATAAAAGCACTATACAAATATGAGGTATTAGGAGTATGAAGTCATCACCTAGGTTTAACATGCACTTAACAAAGCATCTCTGAGTCTATGTCTAGTCTTTGGCTCTGCCTAGCCTTCACGTTCTTTTCCTGTAGTCATTTCTGAAAACCAGACGTTGGTCTGCAGAGTTTCCCTGCAACAAAAGGATAGGGCCCTCTCTACTTTCAAATTGGAATAGTGATTATAAAAGCATGGTGTTTCTAGCTGTTGAAAGTTAGGTAATTAAATAATGGGGAGATATGTCAAAGATAATCCAAAAAGCAGACAGACATGCCTGGTTTAGACTGGAGCCTGAAATGGAAAGAGGCAGCAGCATAAATGAGTAGAGGGGTTAAGGGTTTTCATATTATCTCATTCAAGCCACGGCAATTAAAAATCCTAAAAGATGTAAACTTTTGAGAGTGGGAATTCTTTGAGAATTAGCAGCTAATACTAAGAGTAATATTAGTACTACTAAGTACTCTTAGTGCAATATTTTATAGCACTCCAAATATCTTCCCAAAGGAAAGCATTGCTTTAAAAAAACCAAGAAAGTTGTTTCTTGGTAGGGCTGTGCCTCTGTACTATGGACTTTTATAGGGTTTTTTCCTACAGTCTTTTTCCCATTGTGAAGAATGGTAAAAGTTTAAATGAAACATGGATGGGTCAATAATAAGCACACTGAAGTTCTTAAATTCCCTTCTTTTTAAGCCTCCACCCCGATTACATCCCTCCCTTGAGGATATTTACAATCCTCTATGACACATGCTCTGTACCTTCTTGGTTCAAGGAAAACACACCTACAGCATTTCAAATTAACTACTGACCCTTACTCTCACACTATAAACAAACCCTTTTCAAAATCTCAATTGCATTGTGTCCACATTGATTAAAGCTTGAAGCCTGGTGACCTCATGTGGTGTTAACTTCTCCCATGCACCAACAGCATTCTGCCTTTCTACTCAATTACCCCCTTTGGTGCCAGAGGATCGCTACCCAATGAACATACACAATGGACTTCTGCTTCATTACACTAACCAACAGCAGGATAGAAATAAGCAGAAGAGGAATAAACAAGCTAATTTATCATGAGGACAGAGCAAGCTTTCACCAGTCTCGCCATGGAAAACTTCAGTGGTTAACAGGAATATCAATAGTCTGGGGGTGATGTTTATGATCTTACAGATTGCAGACACAGCCAAATAGACGCTGGTGATTAAAGAATTTTGCAGATTAGCAGGTGTGAACACATGCACACAAAAACCATGCCTTAAAACTCTGGGCTCCTACATAAAACCAACTGAATAATTATTTGGGAAAGCACAACCCAGGGCTTTGGATAATGTGGACTGACACCCTGGTAATTTGCCCCAAGTGTTCGACCTAACTGTGGGGTCCCTCTTATTCATCTTTGACGAGGTGGTCAGGAGGGACCCAGCCTCTTTGTGAGAGGGGTCTGGATACCCCCCTCCCTTCATTAGGCATGGCAAGGGCACAGTGGCTGATTGAATTAACAACTTTGGAGGGCTTCGGTCCCAGTTCCCAGACATTAGCACCATCATCCAGAACAAATTAAAAGTCTCACAGCAATTAAGCAGATTTTGAAAATGAATTTCCCATGGTTCAATGGTTCAACAAGCAATCTTGAGTTAAGTATGAGAGAAGAGTTTTAGAAGGAGAGGAGGAACTGACTGCTGAATTTCCAAAGAAAACACATAATTGGTAGAGGCATAAACAATAAACGTCTGAGCCTCTGCTAACTAGGCTTTTACATTTCTTTTATATAAAATTGGAAATAGTCACAGAAGTGTGAAAAAATAAAAAATTAACACAGAATTGTATTAAAATGGTGCATTTTAGGAGGATTTTTTTCTTTGCTTTTAATTCCTTTAATATCATTGTGTTCTTGCTTAAAAACACATAAGATTAGGAGGGGACAAAAATGCATGTTTATAGTCACTAGATTATAATTTCACACAAGAAATCTAAACCCAACTCTAGAGCCACCTACATCTCCCTGAACCATTGTGTCCAGGGTCGGAGCAGGCAGAAAACCTTTTATGTCAGCTCCCAAAGGCCTCTGGGTGATTTAACACTGGGAAATCATTCTTGGGTTAAAAGAATAAGACTAATAATAAAATAACATGTAGCATATTCTATGTGGTTACAATTTGCAAGTTACTGTACACATACTTGTCATTTCACAGATTATTTCATTTAATCCTCACAGCAATGTCACAAGCGCTACCACTCCCATTTTACCCAAGAGGTAGATGAGGAAACTCTGGCTCTGAGTTTAAATCATTTGTTCAAGGCCACCTAGCCACCAAGGGGTAGAGCCAGGATTTCTATCCAGTCCTTCTGAACGCAACACTCTTGCTTATATTTAGAATAGCAAACTTCCATTTCCGCTGTGGTTTTACCTAGCCTTTAGAGCAGTGGATAGGTTCATAGCGTACACACACACACACACACACACACACACACACACGTCATTATTTTAGAGGGAAGGCCTGCATGATGATGTGATGACCCAGCCAAGGAGGAATTCCTGTCGCCTCTTTCAAGCCCATTTTCTCTCCATCACCACCGCCTCCTCTCCCCTGACTCTTGTGTCAGCTCTGTGTCCCCTCCCCAATGCTTCCACCTCTAGCTGGAAAGTCTGGCTAAGAAGAGTCCAAGTCCAGCTTTTGCGTAGCTTTCTCCTTGGTTTTTGCTTCCTTCCCTTTCAGTGTACATCTGCTTCTTAAATCTCTGTTCCCACCTTTCCACCTGGCTCCACTGGAAAGTCAGCAGGCCCAGGCTCCTCTTTGCCTGCAGGCACCTATTCCACACAGCATGTTTCAGTACAGTTCAGGAACCTGGAAGAATGTGTGGATGAATTCATTCCCACCCACCAGATCAACAAGCTGAACACAATGGGATGCAGAGGTGGTTATTTGAATGTCTTATGCTTTCTTGTCAAGGGCAGTTATAAAAGCTGACATCACAAATACATTACTGATCTCTAACAAGAACCATAAATACATCTGCAAAACTCTTAGAAGGGAAACTCTGAAAGATGAATTTTCCATCTTTAAAAGTTTATAGAAAATTAAGCAAATTATGTGAGCTTCTTAAAGAAGCCCCTAAAAAACAGCTCTCGGGGAGCAGAAGAAACACACTTACTTCTTAAAGATAACAAATCACAAAATTCCATTATGGTTCCACATTCCCATTTGAATATTCAAGATTCATGTACTAGGGTGTGTTCCTTTTTCCCAGCAAACTTTATCAGCTAGTATGGATAACCACAGTCAATTTGCTGCCTTTATGGCCAAATAAAGACCGAATACATAAATCAGACCTAGTAGTAATCACTGTAACACTAGGCATAGGTAATGAAACACTCCCCTAGCAGTCAGGAAACTTGGTTCAAATCTTCTTTCATTGCAATTTCTCTGAGCTTTAGTTTCTATTATACAACATAACAAGAAAAGGTCCCTTCCCAAAACTCCTCAAACTTACAATTTTATAAATCTAATCATATAAACCATGAAGGTGACATAATCTTTTAAGTACAAGTAAGTAATAAGAAACCTGCCCTCATTTAAATTATAAAAGAATAGCCCAGAATAGAGTGTTAGAAATTTTAGGGCTGACCTTAAAGTTGAAGCATTTTAGCTACCCCTGCAACAGGTCCATAATGCAAGGCATTTATCTATTTCTTCAAAAAGTATTACTGAACACCTACACTGCACTACCCTGTGGTAACCACTGGAGATAAAGATGAGCACATTAGACCATTCTTGCTCTCATGTAGCTTATAGTCTTACAGGGATTATATTTTAACTTTATTTTTCTTTATAATTCCTTATAATACAGTGTGATAACTCTAGCTAAGGTTTCAGAAGTAGTTAATATTTTATAAAAGATCATTTCTTTCCTTGAAGCTTGACTTTCAAAGGTCTTTGTCCTTTATATTATATCTAGAAGCAAAAACATTTCCCAGTGGATGATGACTTCAATTTTCTAATGTAAAACAGAACAACTGGGATTTGCTATGCAGCAAGCATGGATGGAATCTCTCTTCCACATATAGAGTGGTGTTCATTTAAAAGCCAAGCTACCTGGGCTATATATGCTATAAAGAGCGGTGAATACTGGCAAGCATTTTAAAAGGCAAAATTTAAGATTCAAATTAAACCCTGGTGAAAACTATCACTAACTGGATCAAAAAGTAAGTTAACTGCTCTAATTCACCAAATGTGTGGATGACATGCTTCTTGAACTGCTGGCTTGCATGGATTACGCTTAATGGGAAGGCTATGAAGCAGGGTTGCTGGGTTTCTAATTTTATGTAATTCACTAAGAGGCAGAAATAAGCTGCCATGAGCCTAACTAGACATGGGATGACTCAAAACAATCCTTAAAAAGTTAATTAGTGACGACTTCTAATTCAGGGAAATGTCTCACATACATTGATGGATCTAGCACATACGCACAGGTAACTTATGTTCAGACGAGGAAACTGAGGCTGGCTCATAGAATGTAAATGGTTTGTCCAAGTTTGATAACAAACCGGATCACACCCATTGATCAACCCAAAAACCGCATGCCAGCAGTTAAAAATCTGATCACTTTAAATCAGTAAGTCTATCGTTTGAACAGAAACATCATATGGAAAACCCTGAGCCAACACCATGTTGTTTTGCAGTGTGACAATTTCCTAGGAATCTTATAAGAAGCGCAAGTCATTAAAGGCAACTTCCAAATTCCTGTAACGTCACTGCTTAGCTGGGAGAGTTACTCTAACGTGAGATGCAGAGTTGGCGGCTTCCCTGGACAGAGCTGGTATCAGTACCTAACCACATCCTGACCTGGAAATGTTGTCTTCTCAAATATATACTAGTGCTGATTTTGTTCAAATCCCAAGCCTACTGCTCATCCCTCCCCCAAACTATATTTTCTCTCTTTGTCTTTTTTTTTTTTTTTTTTTTTTGCGGTACGCGGGCCTCTCACTGCTGTGGCCTCTCCCGTTGCGGAGCACAGGCTCCGGACGCGCAGGCTCCGGACGCGCAGGCTCAGCGGCCATGGCTCACGGGCCCAGGCGCTCCGCGGCATGTGGGATCTTCCCGGACCGGGGCACGAACCCATTTCCCCTGCATCGGCAGGCGGACTCTCAACCACTGCGCCACCAGGGAAGCCCTCTTTGTCTTTTTTAACAGGTAGGCGGGGTAGAGAAGCGACATGAGAGAATTCTCCCAATCTCTAGAAAAAAACTAAGATGCTAACTGATAGGGGACCTTAGAATACTTTAAGTTTAAAAATCTTAGGCATCTACAAATTATTCTGTTTCTTTCTCTTTCATCAACTATTATCCAGAAACACCACATTCTCATAGAGCATAACTCTGTTCCATTTGGGCATGTTCAAAGAACGATGCCGGCCGAGGATTTAACACAGGCTGGCTCGTGAATATGCAAACGCTGTACAGTTAGGAGACTGGGTGACCGAATGTATGTCCAAGGCCCTGGAGTTGCCTGTCACAAGCCCCTCCCCACCTCACCCACTGCCACCTCACAATTCAGAAGAAGCTGATCCCTTCTAAGTACAGATGTGTTCTTTAAGTGACAGCAAGGCCCCTGGTGCAGTCTCTTTCCAAAGCCTCAGTAAAAATCTTATCCACAACTTCCTTTTGCCCAGGCACGCAGGGGCTGAACTCAGAGCCCATTTCACACAAGCCAGAACTAGCTCAACAGAGCAGAGCAAAGAAAGGAATGTGGGGATGTGCCTTTTCTACATTTGAGGCATTTCGTTCTCAGGTGAGTTCTAACCTAAATGACAGCAGATAAAATATATAAGAACCCGGAGTAAAGGGAACAGAAAAAAGGCTTGATCTGCCTTGAGAGAGGGCTGGGTTTCACAAATATGGATGCCAACTTTTTGGTTGGGATCACCTGAAGGCAAGCATGTTAAAGAGAGAATTAAAAGAAAAAAAAATTCATCACAGCTAAATCAGAGGACGCAGAAAAACAGTGCTTTGTGACTCTGCTTAGTTTCAGTAAAAATAAAAGAAGTAGAAGAATCTACCCTGTAATATTGGCAGCTCTGAAATCACAAAAATATGCTTGTCAGACACAACTGCATAAGGCCTTCAACATTCTAAGCCCTGTTTCGGCAATTTGAATTTTCTACTTGCCATTACCTTCAGAGTGAAGAAATGGCAGACACAAAGGATGAGCAACTTTGTTGTTTCTTCTGTATGTAAAACAGACCCAGAAAATACAGGGCATGTCACTTCCCCTAAACTCACTACAACTTCAGAATTATGCCTGCCACAAACATCTCCTGAAAGCACAAAAGTTAGTCACAGACGTTTAGACAAGGAAGCTTTAGACTGACGAAGTCTTTAAACATGTGGATGTATGTCACTTTTGGTTGGATTGGTAAGGACCATAGTGCACAGTTTTAAGTTTTAAATTTACATTTTCTCAAGCAGGAGAAAGGGGATGTACCGCCCGCTCAGCAAACAAGGAAGAAATTTAGCTTTATTTTTGTTTTTTATTATTATGTGGTATTCTTTAGAATCCACATAGAACAGCTTAACACTCCATATAATCCTATTGCTTCATCAGAAATTAGCTAAGAACATTAAGTACACAAAGGCAAGCAGAAGACAGTAAAGTTTATTGCTACTTTATTTTCAAGTAACAGGAAAGTCAATAGAGCTTTAAGAACCACAAGTTGGGAATTTTCTGCACATTAACTATACGACGGAAATCAGATGATCTTCACGCTGAAACGCAGAAAGAGATATACGCTTGGAGTGCTGACTGGCATTAGAACCTGAGCCTAAACCAAGGCTCTGCCTCTAATTGTGTAAACTGAGCCCCTTCCCTTTCTTGGGACTCGGAGGTAGGACAAGACGGTCTCCAAGGCCCTTTCATCTTTACAATTTAATAGCAACAAGCTTCACAGCTTCCATTCAGGCCAGATACCACCAAAGGGGACAGACACAGTGGATCCAAAAAGCTGCACTCATGGCAAGTGATAAGATCACAAAGCTTTAGAGTGGAATCAATTAACATACCCCAGCCTATAATGTAATGATGCCACCGGAGGGGGAAGGGGTGCTACTGCTAGGTGTGAAATGACTTGCCTATATCCAGAGACCCCAGAACCCGGGGCACGCTCCCTTTCTCTTCCTGTGTCCTCATGGTACCTACCACACATCTACATCTCTCTGCTGCCAGTGAGTTTCTGTGGCAAATTGTCCCAACTGCTGTAGACTTAGAAAATGGCATAACCAAGCTCTATTAAAATTGCCTATAAAGCAAAAGTAGTTAACCTGGAACAAAATGTGCATGCTTTAGGACAATGATTTAGACTCACATTCTTTTTAGCTAGTTATCTGCAACAATATTAATATCTACCATTTGGGGAAGGCTCATTCTGAGACATACAGTTATAATGGGAATTCATGTTAGAAAGCAGGATGACCTCTCTGGGCACCTTCAAACCCAAAATGAGTAATGCTTTGGGTCAATCCACTTCCCTCTGCCTAAATAGATCCATGAATCTGGAGGTGTTTGACAAAGTGGTGGTGACTCAAGAAAGAAAAAGAATAGAAAATAAATGACATCAAGGCTAAATTCTTCCAGATCTAAGAGCAGAGAGGTACAGAGAAAGAAAAGTAGGAGAAACAGATACAAGTTAAGCAGATGGTTTTAGCAAAATGTCCTCTGGGAATCAGATCTCTGGTGGGCCTGGCTCAATGAGAAACCCAAAGGGTGCCTTATCCTCGTGATAGTGGATTCCTCACTACAGTCATCCATGAAATAGGAGGCCTCTGCCCCACAGCACAGTTGAAGGTGAGAACCAAGGAGCTTTTGTGACTTATTTGCGATCACGGAGACCACAGATCATCTGCAGAGTTACAGCCAAGTTCCTCTCCACTACACAATGCTGCCCTGAGACCAAGCACTCTCTCCCTGGGAGGGGCTCAGTCCAAAACTGAAAGCAGCAGATAACTGGCCCCCAACCAGCTCCCATGAGCTTAACCTCCTTAATCTGGGGCTTGAAAAAAAAAAAACTGAACCAATCATTTACAGACCAGTTACCTTCTACATAAAGAAAAATCATCATGCCTTGCCGAAACAAATGTAATAACTTGGCATCTTCTTTCAATTTCTTCTGCTTTCTTAGAAATGTGTGTTTATGGATAAAGCCTCTTAGTTAACCCAGGGAATTAACTAGAAGATTAAGAAGGCCTTATAATTCCTGTGGGCCAGTGAAGAAAGAACACCCTTTACCAGGGAATATTAAAAGAATAGAGTAGAAAAGAAAAAGAGGGAGCAGAAATTGCACTTGAAGGCCCAGGATTTAAACAGGCAAGTAGAGAGAAACACTAGCTCAGCTTGGGAGGAGTGGGTGACATAGGAAGTAGATTTTGGAAATCCAGGCACAAGTTATGTCCCAAAGAGACGTTCTCATATGTTTATAGGGGCCTTAATTTTCCTTTCCTGAATCCACATTCTACTCCTATCTCCCTTCTCCCCACCCACATTCCCCTCTCTTGTATTTAACAGCTATATTCAGGACCTATTGTGTATACTAAGTCTAGCTGGCATTCAGGTCGAAGCAACTCTTTGACAAGTTTTCAATTACAACTCTCAGTTACTCTTTGCTGTGTGTAATAATTTCTTTTGGTGGTGGTGGGGAGCTGGGGTGTAATTTCCTCAGGTTTAGCCCTCTTCAGCATGGCCTGCAAGCACTGGCCAACACTTACAATAGCTGGTGAAGGAGGTTAATATATTTTAGGAATTGGGATCATTTGTATAGGAAGTAACTAGGTCAGTGAATAGTACCCAGGCAGTGATGGGAGTATGTGGTCTGGGAAAGGCGTAGAAGCAGAAAAAGCTAGTCTGAGCTTTCATCTTCTATTGAATCTGTGTAGAATGTTTCATCACACTTGACTCTTTGTTTCCCATAGAAATTGAAGGAACAATAGGAGGAGAGTGGCATTAGACTTGAGAGCATGGCTTGATTCAGTTCAGGATCATGGGCTTGAATGCCAGCCCTCTTATTTACCATCTCTGTTAACTCTGAAAAGTTCCTTAAGTGAGCCTCACGTTCATCTGAAAACTGGAGAAAGTACCTGCTCCTCTAGGTTGTTATGTTCATTAAGTGAATCAATACATGTAAAATGTTTTCCATAGTCACCCAATAAATCTTCAAAACAGCAACAAATCATAATTAGCCAAATCCCTCACTACTGGTCAGATGACACTCTGATTATTGCTTTCACTCCTCAACAAAATTTAATTATGGGTGGAACATGGTAGGGTGGGAGGGATGGAGGGGAGGGAGAGGTAGTGCTAAAGGGCTAAAGAACCTTAGGATTTCTGTATACTAAAACATATGAATTGCTCTTTTCTGTTATTTATCAATTCTTTTTGATTAGCCCTATTATGAAAAGGGAAAAACGCAAAACATTTCATCATCAAGTTTGAGAACTTCAGTGCCTCAAGCTCCTCCTCTCCACTCCCATCCCCATCCAGGCACTTTTTCTGGGAACCATACACATCTGGCACACTTGTCTATTCTATTGTGCCACCGCTACAACACCTCAGAGAAAACAGAAGACAAATGAAATAGACATGATCTTTTCACGTCTTGATGCTCTCTGTCTCCCTTCATCTCTTAGAGTCTCTATCAAAACCGAGGGTAGTAAATCTCTCAATAGAGAAAATCCGTCAACATTTTTTCCAATGGGACATGTACCTATTCACAGCGTCAGCATGGAAGCCTCCGTTTTGAAATGCCCTCATTATTATGCATGGGTGTGTATATAAACAAAAATTATCCTTTGGGGAAACTGAATTTTCAACTTTCAGTAAGAGGCTCTTCTTTCAACTGCTCTCACTGCCAATCCACACTCTCTAAAAAACCTCTCCAACCTCAGTTGATTTCTTCTCTCCTCTTCCTTTGAAAAAGTCCAGACTTATATAACTGTATAAATATGTTAAAACCACTAACTAGAGAAAATAAAATTGAGTAATCTTCCTTAAGGTAGCAGAACTCAAACACTTTGTGGCTAATGAACTTGGCTGCTCAGCCAGTTGGATTATTCATAGAATTATGGGTACTGGTTAGAACCTGTAAGAAATTGGTTGGACTGGCATATATAGACTTCTCAGAAGTTGTCCTCCCTTAGCTGGGTCAAGGCTCTGCTTTATTAAGTACAGCTGGACTCCATTTCACTTATCATCAGATTTGATACTTTTTCTTTTAACATGTTACCTGTTGGTTAGAAATGAGAAATTAGTTGCATTTACAGTGTTACTTATCATGTCTGTCTACATTCAAACCATTTCTATTCAGCCCTAGAAGGCAAGGCTTTGGGAAGTGGGGTCAGGAGCACCTAATGGTTGATAATTCTGGACTGACTGGAATCCAATCCGAGTTTTGACCCTGACTAGCTAGGTAATCTTGAGCAATTTTTCTAGACCTTTCTGTACCTCAGTTTACTTATATGTAAAATGGGTACAACAGTACCAATGTGGCAAGGCTTTGCGTGAATCAAATTAAACAAAGTCTGGCACACAGTACATATTTAACACATGTTTAGTATTATTTATATTGTTATATTAATATGTTAAGATGAAATACTAATATAACTATTTGATGACATAATTAACAGGGCTTCTCATTTCACATATTCTCAAATTCCCAGTAAATGAGTGAGAATTATCATGATATTAAAAACCTGATCATAAGAAATCTTTAGCTAGTGAACTTGGATTAAGAGGGACTCTTTTCTACCTCTGGCTCCCCGAGGTTACTCAGGCTTCAAGTCCCCTCTTTCCTAAGTCCTAGTCAGCATTGTAGCACTATGCTGGGTACACATTAGGCTCTAATCAATATTTTGCACAGTAGGTAGGTAACATACATGAGCTCTAAGCTAAGGACTTTCACACAATTCCAAATTCTAAATCTCCATAGAAACACCTTTATGAGGAAGATAAGGTAAGAATCTTTCCTCAGTCTACATGGATTAAAAAAAAAAAATTTTTTTAAGGCTGCATTATTGCAAAATGTCAACTAGCTAGGAAAGGCTTTGAGTCTAGATCTGGGTTCCAGGCAGGGGACTTGAAAACCTTACAAAGCCACACTATTATCTCAAGGAAATGTTTCTCACTTTGAACAGGGAAAAGGGAAAGTTCCAAAAGAAGCCTAGACAGGCTGTACTGAATGATTAGATGAAAGCATGATTAGAGACTGTTAGCACTAGCATGACTTTGTTGCAATAACCAAGTAGATGGCTTAGATAGTTTTTTAAAAGTCAAATAATGCAATTTCAATTACAAAAAATTTCCCACTCTTTACAAAAGAAATTTTGAGGTTGCACAGTACTTCTACGAACCGTATTAGATACTCTGATAGTTAACAAAGAAAAAAATGACATGGTTTAGTCAGATATGAAATTTTACAAAATAAGAATCAAATACAGAAAACTGTGGAGTAACATCAACCAAAAGCAAGTTCATTAGTTCTTTTCTCAACAGATACCCAAACACTGCAGGACTGCCAAGTACTGCATTATTAATATATGTTAAAATGTAATAAATACCACAAGTTTAAAACCTAATATATTAAGAAGCAAACACTTATATACTCTGCATAACTGTAATTTTATTAAATTTCTTAAAATCCTGCCCCTTTCAAATAAGTGATAGTAGCAGAAACAAAAACTCTTCATATGAATGGACCACAATCAAAACCATCCATAGTTTCCATTCAAACAAGAATAGCCCAATAATACGGCTGTATCATTGAAAAGCAGTAGATAAGTCCATGCTAAAATTGAGAAAACTGATTATACGTGTGTATATGTATGTGTATTATACATGTATACACACATATAATACTCTCAGCAATAAAAAACAAGAAAAGGCTGCTAACATACTAAGCCTTTGAAAGAAAGCAATCCTTCCTAAAATAATAATAATGGGCAATTTGTTGATACTTATTTGGGTTTAAGTTTGGAATATTCTAATTTACGGGTATGCTTAAAACAATGCAATAATTTTCTATTCATCCAACCCTGATCTTTATACTCTTACCAGTTTTAGAACAGGTGGGAACGGTGACCTGCTTTTCCAACCATTATATCTCCCAGACATGACTAATTTGAAGCTGAGCAAATTGCACATAATAGGCCAGGGAATCAAGTTCATGATTTTTAGTCGGCTGCACTGTTGTTTCAGCACACATGGTCTCCTTCCCCTCCCCCCTTCCACCACCCCTGCAGCTGCTTCTCCATGAACTAAACTCACCAAACGTGAAATCAAAGGAAAATTATTTTTTTAATTTTCTGCAGGCTTATTTTTAAGGAGGCTAAAGATTAAGCTATATCTCTAAAAATATTTTCTCTTCCTTCAGGGGTTCTTAAATTTTTAAATGAATTCTAAATACAAAATAAGTTAGCCACTTAAGAAACCTTCTCAATACATAAGAAAACAATCAGATGCATGATTTTATAATGACTCAAAGTTTTTACAAAAGCATGGCATAATTCATTGAATTCTTAAGTACCCCAAATTCTACCACATAAGATATTGCTTTCCAGAGACTTCTTGAAAAATCCCATTAAAGGCTTAGCAGTATACAGACCCTGGCACAAAACAAACAAACAAAACAAGCACAAAAACAAACAAAAAAAACCTTGGTTCTAAGAAGGCTGTTGGAGCAGGGGAGGATTTAAGCTGACTAAACCAAAACCCAATCCCTCTTATTTCCTTTTTACCTAGTGTTTAAATTTTTCCCCATCAATTCTAGAAGGCTACAACCAAACACCAGCCTGAATGCCACATAAAACTTAAGCACTGAAAAATTCATACAATTTCACAACTGAAAGGAATCTCAAACTCATCAACCTACCAATGAGGAGACTGAAGCCTGTTGGTTAACTGAAAAACTGCCTGTCACCTTGGGTGCATGGTTTGTCATTATTGTTCGGGGGTGGTGGTTGATTGTTTTTGTTTTGCCTCTGCGTGTGTGGAGTACTTACACCCTTACCATCAGGAGCTTTGCCATTCGGATCCTCCCCTTTCTAGGCTGTCATGTTTCCTTTCATCTAGGACAACAGTGATCAAAAAGGAACATTATATACCGAGGCCAATTCAAAGTGAAGATTTCACTTTCTCACTTGGCCTCTGCTGATGAATTAGAAAGACACTGCACACCCAAGACACCGGACTTCCTACGCATCAATAGGGTTGAGCAGTGAAGAAGTTCTCTTCTCACTGCGGAGCATGGAAGAGGAGGTTTCTGGACTTAGACTTTCCAGCCTACACACTTCTTCTTCAGCTACTGATTCCACTCACTTTCTTGAAGTTCCATCCTTTGCTTAGTTTCACCTGCTTTCCAGTTTAGGGAAGTTTGGAGGGAAAACATATCACTTACCTTTTGTTGATATTTATTTCCCATGTTTGGGTCTTATAGCATACCTAAGTTCTTAGATTTGTTTAACAGAAAAAAAAATTACTCTATAACTGGTTGAGGTAAAGGCTAAGCCACTATTCAAGTGTTGCGGTGAAACGGATCTGATCTTTTCAGCCTTCAGGCCAGAACTAGGGACACAGCCTTGGCAACTGAGGAAGGAGGAGAGGTAAGAGGTCAACGTACACAACAATTTCCCCCAAGAAGTGTTATACAGAGATAGTTTTCTTTTTCAAGTAAAGATGGAATTAAATCAGTTGATTTACTGAGGGGAATCGAGACCTATCACTAACTTTTTGAGATTGTTATCAGATACGGTCACTAATCAAGTTCTCAGGGAAAAACAACCCTTGGCACCACTTACTCCAAACAAACCCCTCTTTGAACATACAACTGTTCTGATCCTATGGAAACTCCAATGTCCAGCAGCCATTCACCAGTGCCCTTGGACCTTCTCCACAGTACTAAGATTCCAGAAATTATGCTAGTTCCAGAAGTGCCCTAAGAAACCTACAACAGTGGATAACGGGCTAGATCAACTTTAGAAAAAGAAACACACACCAACAAATACCAGGGAACTATGTGTAATGGTTCACTGCTTGTGCAAAAACCTCAAAGAGGATGAAGGTCAGACAGGGATAATAGGCCAATTTAATTCTGAAAGCACAAGGTGCAAGAAATTTTAATTATGGTCTGCCACTGAAATCACACAAGATCCAATGGCATCTAACTGCAACTGCTCATCAAGGGAGACAAGAGGTGTAATTGTAACCGCTGCATAATCACCGTGAGGGCACAGAGAAGGCTGCCTTCAGCTCCCAGTAGAGAATGTATTAAGAGCCTCGAAAAATCCAATACAGGGAAACATGGAGATTGCACGTAGCTAAACAGGAGCTCCTAACGGGAGGGGTGGGAGGGAGGGTTCCAGGAATAAAAAGATTAAGCTGTTTGACCCAAATTGAGGATATGAGCTTGGAAAACTCCGAACCTCCTTCTGCTTTGTGGATACACACACAGCGAAAGGCACGATCTCCTCCAGAAATTTCTCTCCTTGGTGAAGGTTCACCCACTCTCCTTTGTTTAAACAATTAGCTTGGATGTTACGGTGATTTACAAAACCAGACTCCCTTTCATTTGTTCCCATCAAACCCAAGTCTGGAGACAAAACGCCAGGCACAGGACTCGAGGTGCCCAAGCCTGTGCAGCTCTCACGACCACGACGACACCCGCGCCGCGCGGGCTCCGGAAGAGGGACGCGCGCAGAAAGCCCCTCCGTAGACTCTCCACTCCGCAAAGTTTTACAGATCTGCGAAATACGGAAGCCAAGCCTCCCATTCGCACCCGTGGCGAAGTTGGCGCTGAAGTTTGCGCCGGGACGTCCTAAATCTCGAGGGTAAGGGGAAAGCGAGTGTGCGGAGAGGCGGGAGGATGGATGGAGATGGAGACACGGCGAGAAGAAGGGAGTATTTTTGAGTGGAAGATCCGTGAAACCATCTTCTTCACCCGGAAGCGTGTTTGGCTCGAGAGGTCCGGGCGATGCACGCCAGGGGAGGTCTCCCGGGGGGGGAGCTGTCACCTGCGGGGGGCTGCGGCGGGGGCGCAGGCCGCCCTCCTAGGCGCCAAGGCAGGACCCGGGGCTCCCGACTCACCGGCTCTCGGAGCTCTAAGAAGTGGGGGAGGGGAGATTCGCGAGAGGGCGGGAGGCCAAAAGCAACACCTTTCCGATACGCCTTTCCCCTCCGACCTCTCCAACTTCCCGCAGCGCCATCCAAGGACTCTCTCCCACCTTACCTCACCCCATCCAGGCTCCGGGCCAAGGCTCGGACCTTGCGGACGGCCACGGCGGGGCGTGGGATGGGAGTGCGACGAGGAAGCTGAGGGCACGAAGGTCAGGACCCGAAATGCAAACTCTCAGCCCCCAGCTGAGACAACCCAAAGCGTTTACACATGCAGGGATCACAGCCCTGTAACAGGGCTCTCTGGGTTTGCGCCGGGCGCAGTTCTCTGACTCTTCAGTTGTTCCTAATAAAGTCGATTACGTTGCCCTCCGGGAGCTGATTGGGAGGGAAGCGAGAGGAAAAGGGGGGGAACGCGGGAAAAAGCGGGGGGAGCGGCAATCAACTTTGTAACCCAGCGCTTCCTCGCGCGATCCGTCGCCATGCTTAAGATTCCCACCCCCGCTACCCCCCTCCTTCCTTTCAAGTGGATACTGAAACTAGGCCAAAACTTTTCCCCCTCCTTTTCTCTTAGCCACTAGACTGGATTGTGCCCCACGGAGCCCCATGGAGCTCTGCTTTCTTAAGCACAATAGCCGGACTAATTAGATCATAGAAGCAAGGCAGTGATACTGTAACAAGTAGCCGAAGAGGCAAAGAGGGAAGGGGCCCGAAAAGAGAGAAAGGGGGAAAAGTTTGCAGCTCTCGCACTTACCAATCAAGCCTCCCACCAGAAAGGCGATGATTTGGAACAGGAGCAGAATCCCACCAACAATGCACAGCTTCTTGGTGCTCATGTTTTCTATAATTGCCCCAGCCATTTTTGCGCCCCCCTTTTTCTTTTCTCCTTGAAATAAATGTTTTAGGGTGTGCTTTTTGCTCCCTTTCCTCTCACGCTCCCTTCTCCCTCGCCTCCTTTCTGGGCGCTGCAAAACTTCAGGGGTGCGGGAGCGCGGCGAGGATGGGACCGGGACGGAAGACGCCCGCACGGATTCCCCCGGCACAGCCGGCTCGGGCTCCCCCAATGCCAGGAGCTGTGATTGTGGCCGCTCCGCCGCCTGTGGACGCTTAAAGGAGCAGGGAAGCGGATCACATGACGCCGCCTCCCTCCCTTTCTTCCTCCCTCCCTCTCGCGCTTCCTCCCTCCCTCCCTACCTCCCGCTCTTCCACTCCCTCTTGCCCGCCAGTGCGGGGCTCCGAGCTCTGGCGGGTGCTGGTGTCCCGCTCCCGGGTCTGGAAGGCAACCTGTCCCGCCAGGGGCTCGTGTCGTTTGGGGGTTGATGTTCTTTAGTGGGTTCCCCCTACTCCGCTTCCCACACGTTTCCTCTTCTGGTGCGAGATTTAAATCCCCCGTGGGCAGCTCGGCAGACCTTTAACTTACGCCTTGACTTTAGGAAATGGTCCCCACCCCCAACTGCTAGAACTCTCTTTAGGAAAGAGGAGGAGAATCTTTTAAAGGGACCCAATAGATGCTTAGGTCAAAGCACGGAGATGCGGAATAAAGTCTCAGCTGGGCTTCCTTCTGCCTGATCCCAGCTTCGTTATTGGGCAAATAGCCAGCTAAATCCCCCCACTGCACCCCTTGGGGAACCCTGCGCTCCAGCCAGATCAGGCCACTGTTCATTACCACATTATCCCCCCACTCCATAGGTTTCCAGAGCCTTAACCCTGGCTCTTGCCTTGAAAGAAAATATATTCTACCCCATCGGAGTTTTAAACCTCATTTAAAAACCAGCTCGCCTGAAAAATCTTTCTTACTTTCTAAACCACCTCCTTTTAATATCTCCGGACATTAAGCCCCTACAATTCCTGTGTTTATGTTCTTACCTCCTATTGCAAGGACTTGTGTGTACACGTTTGTCTCCACCATTCAGCTGTAAACTCCTGGGGGATAGGGACCGAGTGCTCTTCATCTTTGTACCCCCCGTGGTGCTTAACAAAATTCTAGCTCTAGTAGGTCCTCTGTAAAGTTTTGTGGAATGAATAAATAAGTGAATGTGAAAGCAAGCCCACGGTGTGCATTTCAAAAGCCTGAGACCTTATTTGCCTTAGAGGGAACACATATTAAGTTACAATGTTTGTCCTCTCTTTGTAAGGATATATTTATATTTATGCTTAACTTCCAGGGGGAAAGGTAAGTGGGACTCTAGAGATTTCCTGCTCCATCAAGTCTAGATTCCTGGGCCTGGCTGTTCCACGTTACATAAACTAGCCACTTGGCCAGTATAGCTCACATTGCCCAACAGACCCTTGGTTTGGTAACACCCTATTCTCACACATACACAGTTTCCACCACCCACCACCCCTTACTTGCCTGGTTTCTTGTCCCTCGCCTCCACCTACACCCTCTTCATGCCAAGGGAATATCCCAAGTCCTGTCTCCTCCTCCACTTTGTTCCTGATTTCTCAGTGCCCTTATAGAAGATGCCATGCAGGTTACACTTAATAGAAGTATTCGATTCTAATCTCCAGCTAGACCAGGACCTCCTTAAGGACAGGTGCCAAACCATACATATATAAAATTCCATCTCCTTGGAGTCTAACAGTTTTTAACAGTTCTGAGGATAAAGTTGCTATTTATTTATTCTTTCCTTTAACCCTTTAACCAATAGGCATATATTGCGCCCTTAACTTGTCCCAAGTTTTCTTTTCTAAGTACTTGAGGATACCAAGATGTGAAGACACTTGCCCTTGACCTGGAGGAGCCCCAGACTAGCTGTTATTCACCGAATAGTGATTAACCATCTTTACTTTAAAGAACAGCAGATCAAATGGCAAATGGTCAAAAACAGACAGAATTGTTGTGAACAATAGCGGTCAACACTTTGGTACCCAAACATAGATAGACCAGCGTGGGTTATTTTTGCATTCCTTCTTTACCTTTTCAGAATCTTACATCATTTTTTTTTCCCTGTCAGAATTGGTTCCAGAGCATCATAAAAAGAAATAAGAATGTCCTTCTCACCTTACTGCTAGTTAACTCCACATTCTGTGTTCTTATCTCAACAACCTGGCAACTTCCACACATTTTAATAATAATGCCTTAGGGTTAGAATTCCTTTTTTTAATATCAAGGGATATTTCTAAAGTAAGGTTGACAGGATTCAATATCAAGATTTACTCTCCATTTGATATTACATTTCACTATTTAAGAAGAAAGAAATGGGTGTCCCACGCACTTCAAGTTTGAATTGAATCCATAAGATATTCTTGGCTAGCTGCATTGGTTTACTCATTTAAGATTAATGAGTCCTCAACTCATTTTTCTATCAACTGCTACAACACACCCCATCCCTGTATCTCCCAAATGCATCTCTTCAGAGTAACTGGCTTAACTCCTTATGTTCCAGTGTCCACATCTGGAAACCAGAGGCTTGGGATAAAATACTGGTTCCCCACAAATATGATCCCCTATTTTGAACAGGCACTTATATAACCATTTTTATTAAAAAGAGGTATTTCTAATTGCTAATGAATGCTTCTAGCTTGCCTGAGATGACCAATACTGCCAAACTGAGTGCAGGGCAGACAACATGCAATATTCATCACCATGAACTGCTTTAAAAAATTCACAATGTCTATTATGTCTTTATGAATATTAAAAGTGACTATCGGATCCTTATTTCCCAAGGGAATAACACAGATGCGTAGAAGAGAGCATGAGTGTTTGAGTCC
The DNA here is from genome assembly GCF_937001465.1 of Orcinus orca. NCBI lineage: Eukaryota > Metazoa > Chordata > Mammalia > Artiodactyla > Delphinidae > Orcinus > Orcinus orca. The sequence continues at coordinate 153,926,153 of NC_064559.1, read as the reverse complement.
GCTGGATCTGGGGTGTAGCCTAGATCCCAGCTCTGCCTCTTGCTATGCGTGATCACCATAAACCATTACACAGTCATTTACCCACTCCGAGGCTCAGGTTTCTCATCTGTAAAATGGAGATCATAATAGTACCTACCTCATGGTATTCTCGCAAGATATGATGATGATGAGGATTCTATTTAGGAACACTTAGAAGAAACTGTTCACTAATTGGTTTGTTCTCAGCTCTAAAATTTTATCATGTTATAATTATTTTTGGAAGCATATTTTAGGATCAGTCTGGGTGATTAACTATTTCACAAAAGTGCTAGTAAGGCCAACATCTAGTACTGAACTCTGAACAACACTCAGTGAACCTTAAATATAGATATTCTATTCTAAAAACTGCACCCAATCACCAGTAAAACACTTTTTTGAGTCATTAGGTACATTGTCCAAAAGACAGATAATCCAAGGATGCAATCCAACTCTGCCAGCTGAAACTGATCATTCCAACTCCAAGTCACTAGGCTTTAAGATGGGGATCCTGATTTATCCATTGATTTATTTGAAGGGTTTGTCATATGGAAGGTCATAAAGATTGCAGTGCATATTTATTGAATGGATGAATGAATGAGTGAACGAACGTATGAATAAATGAATATCTAACTGAAGGTGGATTCACTGCAATTCCTCCCCCTCTCCCAACCCCCAATTCCTGTATAGCGTTCACTGACTAAATGCCTATCTGACACATTTTCCTGCGCTGAAGTTTGCACACTATCTCTATATATGTGCTGTATTGTCACCCGTGGCTGGCAAGCTCCTTAAAAACAAGGAGATATGACCTGAGCCTTTGTGTCTCTCACAGCCCCAGCACAGCAACTTGCACAGAGCGAGGCTCAGTTCCTCAATTTGAGAAAGCCCCCTTTGGAAGCCAAGGGTGGCATATCATTATTGTCATCGAAGTAAATGTAACATAGAAATACAAAAGAGTTGCACCTACCTACTCCAACACGTAATTTACTTCTCAGAGGGACCTAACAAGAGTAATAGTCCCACTCTGAGGCTTCTCTTTCTCATAAATAGCTTTTATCCATAAATGGCATCCCTGCAGCTCCTCCGTTGTTGGTATTTTCTCACAGTTAGTGCCTGTGAATGCGAGCAGGCATTTGGGGTTCACACTCTATTATTCAGCGTCACTTTTCTCCTTCACTCTGTCTCTCTCCCTGAATGTGTATGTGTGTGTATATATATATATATATATATATATACACATACTCCCTGAATATATATATGTTCAGTTTCTTTTAAAATGCTTATTTTTTTTTCCACACAGAACCACCCTTCCCTTCTTTCTCTGAGTCCCATTGTCTTGTTTCGTGTATACACACAAGACCCTTCCCAGCTCCCCCCCACATTCACAGGCTAACCTTGGATAGGAACTATATAGAACCCAGAGATTGGAAGACCAGTATTTCAACCTGATCTTCATATGAATTTGTTTAATTAATAAATACCCCGCCACCCCTCCATTTTTACACATCAGCACCTGCCCTGAAGTTCTCCGTTTCACTTTTTCTTTCACATTCCTCATACATTTCAGACATTAGGCTTATTCATGCCCAACTTTAAGTCTTACTAATTGTGTAAATAAACGAGAAAATTACTTACCTTTTTGATATTTATTTTTCTTATTTCTTAAAAAATTTTAAAAAAGTGATAATATAACCCATAGTTTGTAGTGAGCATTAAGCAAAATAACGTTACAAAGTGCCTAGCACAGAGCCTGGCAAAAAGTGGGCACTCAACAAACATTTTGCATGTTATAAAGGAGGAGATTTCTGTTCCCAGATAGAAAAAAACAAACAAAAAACCGAAAGAACTATGAAACACCTAATTATTGTCTCTTATGAAATTGTCTCTTTGAAATTGCAACCCGGAATGGCAGGTAAGAAACTTTATAGGTTTCCAGAGACCTCTGGTGGGAGGCAGCTGACAACTTGAAGTAGCCAGCCAGCACCCTGCTGTTTCCCAGGCTTGAAAGAAGCTTCGGCAGAGAGCAGACATGCCTCCAGTGTTTAAACTTCAGAGGTCACACATGCTGGGTTCCTGGAGCAGAGGTGGAGGAAAGGGCTTTTTCTCTTAGCATGTTTTCATAGCCTGTATAAACCTAATGGGGTCTGAGCTGACTGCTTCCCCCACTCCCCGTCCTCTCACGACTGCTCTCCCCATCTCACCTTGTGCTCTGTCATGCTCACAAGCTCCTTTCCATCTGCTCCTCCCCAGAGACAGTGGCAGTGGGAGGAGAGGCTGGACAGAGATCCTATGATGTGTGGACAGCACTCAACACCGTGGCACAGAGTCAGCACACAAATTTTGCTGAATGAATGAATGACCAATGAACATGTCCCAGTCCCTGGCTGTCCAGGGGTTCAAGAAGGCCCCCCACAGGTGGCCAATGGCAAGAAGAGGAGCTCAGACTTAACGTCAGCCCTAGACCATCTGGGGTGAGAATAGGCCCTGACTTGGACCAAAGCCCGGTCCTTACCCCATGTTAATTGTAAATTAGCTCAGAATCATCACTAAGCAGCTCAGCATGAAGGACAATCTCCAATAAAAACAGCTTCAGGCATCTATGTGTAATGTGGGAAAGTAAAGGTTGTATGAGAATAAAATATGTGAAAGTCAAGGAACTTCATATTTCTACTTCCCACTAGCCAACGGAAACTGGGATGACTGGGAGTGAGGGAGGGCAGGTAATTCCCCAAATGTCAGATACATGGCAGCAAATAGCCCCGAATAATAACACCAATAATTATAACAGCAACAACAACAAGAACTTATATTGCTTCCTACGTACCAAGCACTCCATGAAATGCTTTACATATGTTGTCACCGTTAATGCACGTGACAACTTTTGAGGTAGGTACTATTTTTATCATTTTTAAAAGGGGAAAGCCAGTTCAGAGAAGGTAACGAATATTCCCTTGGCCACAGAGCTAGTAACGTGGGGAATTAAGATTCTAAAGTAGATGCAACACTCCATTCATTCAATCACCAAATATGTACTGAACTCCTCTAAGTGCCGGGGGCTGATCTAGACCCTGGGGAAGAGCAGTGACCCCAACACAGGCCTTGCCCTCATGCAGCCTACTTTAGAAAGCTCACTTCAGAGCCTAGGTTCTTACCTCCTTTATGTCAGCCATGCCCTTTGAACTTATCAAAGAAAGAACCCCATAAGGCTGTGGAAGTGAGTAGAAATCATGTTGTCATTGGGCTGAGGGGCCTAACTCCTGCTTTCCCATGTTTCCCTCAGGAGACAATCATTCAGAAACCCCTTTTCCTGCCAATTCTGAGACAGGCCCTGTTTTAGTGTTTTTCAGCTACTACTTAGTTCATACACTCAACTCTGTTTTTTTCTTCAGCACCTTACTCTCACTCGGGTCAAATTCCCTCCAATAAAGCCTTCAATCTTTGCAATTCTTTCCTTGCTTGGATCTGCCACTGAGGCTTTTCCAAGTTGAAGATCAATTTTCAAGTCAAATGACTCATGAAAGAAATTGTTAAGCATGATTTCACAGTGTTTTGAGAACATCCTTGAAGAATATACATTAGGAAAAGACATTCAATGAACAAAATTCATTTTGGCTTAGCTAAGCTGCAGATTGAGTCCTAAAATAGTTTTGTTTGATATTGTGTTGTCTCTACACAAAGTTTCGAGTTGCTTTATAAATATTATTCATCTTATTGTATCATTTTTATGGGTAAAAATTCCTACTTCTGATATGTCTTACCTTTCTAGGAAATCTGATACCTGAAGCCTGAATGATTTGATGATACTTTTTTTCACTTATTTCATAAAGATTTATTATATATTTACCATCTGGCAAGTGCTGGGATGCAAATACAAAAAGGACAGATTTACTCTCATAAAGCTTATAATCTCAGGTGTGTCCAAGGATCTTGGTGATGCAATGGCTCTATTAGCCAAGATAGTAAGTCCTAAATAATCACTGGTGTAAGACACATGGAAGAAACTCTGATCTGAGAAAGAGAAAGGGAATGTGCTCTGAGAGGGGGTGTGCCTTCCTTGGCTGGATGTACGAGGTCCTCCACACTCTGGCTCCATTTAACCTTCAGAGTCAGCATAGTGAAGCAGTGAAGAGCATGGATCTGGGGCCAGATTACCTGGGATCTGAATCCTTGCTTTGCCAATTATTGGTTGTGTGCCTGGGCCAGTTAAGGTAATTGTTTCGTCACTCAGTACCCTCACCTGTAAAATGGGAATAATAATACCCTCCCCAAGTATGATCATTACGCAGATTAAATGGGATAATTTGTGTAAAGTATTTAAAACTGCCTGATTTTAAGTTCAATGGATTTGCTAAAAATAAATAAACAAATAAATTTTTTTCTTTTCTATCACTCCCACAAATGTACCTTGGATTCTGTTCACTTTAACATCTTGATAAATCCCCAAAGCACCACGTGTTGTTGGATATATATCCATTAATAATTATTATTATTATCATCATTATTAATGTATGGGATATCTCCTATATGCCAGGTGCTGTTTGTATAATTATTGGAGGCAGTGTGAGAAGCAAGGATAAAGATCAAATGGATCTGGGTGGAATTCCCTGGGCAAGTAACATGACCTCTTAGAGCCTCAGCTAAGTCACCTATAAAGTAGAGAGGATCACATCTTCACAAAAGCTATGGAGAAGATTGAATCCATTCAATGTATAGAGAGCTTAGTAAAGTACCAGGCATTTGATAAGCACTCAATAATGAGGAACTAGAGAAGAGCTGGAGGAAGAAGAGGAGAATAATCTTAGAGGTGGCTGACATTTTTTAGTTGGAAAACAGGTTCAGTGCTCTCAACCCTTGCCTTCCCATCCTTCCCTGTTCAGGGACTCTTCCTTCCCCCGTGCTTTGTTCCCATCAACTCCAATTCCCTGAAATCCTTGTTGAAAACTCTCTCATGGAACAACCCTGCTCTTATGGAGCTGTGGAGCTGTCTGTTGGAAAGAATGGGATACTAAGCCTCTAGGAATGCTTGCTGAAACTCTATTTTTCCAGTATCACAAATATACTTGGAGATACTTTTTGATTCTCCTGCCTCATAAGCAGATACAGTATCTCCTTTGGGTGAACCCTCATATAGTTATGTCTATTATGTCCCTTCACACATGCTACCTGATATTGTAGTTATTTGGGCACTTGTCATATCTACTCTATTAAGTCACACATTTTTTTTAAGGTAAAAGGACTGTGTTTTACTCAGAAGACTTTTTATTTAATGCTATTAGAAACCCAGGTTCTGTAGTGATTCTTACAGATCTTTCTTCCTCATCTTTGTCTCTTCACCTCCCTCTCAAAACAGTTGCCCTATTTTACTGGGGAAGTTGGGGGAAGGAGCCATCAGGTTTAAACATTCTTAGCCTCCAAACTCATCAATATTTTCTGATGCCTGATCTCCAAAGAAGCAATGAGCCCCCTCTTGGGCAAAGCATACAACTTTACTGGTGCATATCAACCTTTACTTATGCTCTTCGGCCTATTTTAGAGAGCTGGCCAGCACAGCCTAAGGGTTAAGAGTATGTGCTCTGTTTAGCCCCTGCCTCCAGGGTGAGAATAAGGATTAAATGAATTAGCCTGTGGAAAGCACTTCCTAGATAGAGTACTTAGCACATGGTATACAATCAATAATTGTTAGCTATTATTATTAATTACCTTCCATCACCTTCTACAACTTGCTTCTTTAATGATCTTATTTTCCTACCTTGCTTCAATCTTATTCTCAAATCTCCATCCTAAAATATATCCTTCACATTCTCCTTAATCCATCATCTTCACTGGCTTCTTTCTTTTAGCTGTGAATCAAATTTCTGGAAAGAGTGTTCATATCTGCAGGCTTTATAACCTCATTTCCCATTCCCGCCCTGACTTACTGCAGATGATCTAGATTCCAGACCCAATATTCCACTGACTCTACTCTTCTCTATTCTGACAAATATCACCAGTGACCTCTCTGGTCTTCACCCTACTTGATGCCTCTGAAATGTAACACTCCTTTTGGAAAAGCTCTCCCTACCTCAGCTTTAATAACTTTGTTTTCTCGATTCTCTTCCTATTTCTCTAACATCCCCTTCGTTCTCTTTCACCAGCTCCATTTCCTCTGCCCACTCCTTGAATGGTAATATCCCTGAGTATTCTTTCCTTTACCTCATCTCTTCTCATAAAATCCATGGGCAAATCTGGATCTTCAGCCCTGACCCCTTGACTGAACTATAGACTCATAGAGTCTATAGATGTCACTTCCTAGACATCTCTGCCTACACGCATCTCCAAACCAACCGGGTGTCTTCCGTATCTCACTTAATGGCCCAACATTCCAACTAATTACCCAAATTACATGTCTCAAGGCAATCCTTGATTCATTACCCCACATCCAATCAGTTATCCAGACCAGATTCTGTCTTCCTTACCCATAATGAGTTACCTTTTCTTCTCCATCTTCCCCACTTCTCTGCAACTCCAGACCCTCATTATCTCTCCAAATTGGGACTACTGAAGACCTTCCTTAACAATTCTCCAATCTCTGGTTTCTTAATCTAGATAATCCAGTCTGCACACAGTTTCCACGTATGATCATTATAAAACACAGATCCGTTGCTAACTTTCTGAATATAATTCTATGGTATTTTCCCACTGCCTACAAATAAAGCCTACTTTTTAAGCCCTTGTCTAGCAAAATTCCACTGAGTACTCTAAGATATAGCTCTTTTGTACTACCTTTTGTTCCCGGACTCACCAAGGCACTTCTTTGTACCTCACTGTGTATAATTCACAGTCTAGCTTATGTCTTTCTCCTTGTGACATAATTATTGGGATAGACTAGTTGACCGCTAAGGTGATGTCACCAAGCTATGATTTCGTGGTATTTTTCCTGTTGCATTGTCTGTTTAAAAGTGCTGGCTGTCCAGAGACTCAATGGAAACCTAGAAATTATCCAAGACTTCTCATTTGTAAATTAGTCAAGAGATACTGACAATATTACCTGCCAGGCATCATAAATAATGCATCATTATAATAACACAAAATACTCATATCAGAGTATATCAGACAGACCCTGTTTGAAGTGAGATAGTTAGGGAGATAGATAGATAGAATGTGTAAATATATAACACTTAGAACTACTCGAGTATAATACAAATATATGCCTCAAATAGTTGTAGTGAGGATTAAGTGTTCTAAGTGTACTCTTATACATATCACTTAGAACATTTTAACCTCACAACAACCATTTGAGATACATGCTATTATGCTATTTTAGACACTAGGGAAACTGGTTTAGAGAGGATTAGTAATTTACCCAGGATCACACAGTTAATAAACACTGGAGCTGGGCTGTGAACCCCATCAGTATAACACCAAAGTCCTTGCACTTAACAGATGCTCTCTTCTGCCTTTGATTCAAATAGCAGTGACAGTAGCATACCTTAAGGTTTTCTATGTACCAGGCACTGCTCTGAATATATTACATGTATTACTTCATTCAGTCCTTACAACACCCTCTGTGAGGTAGGTGTCATTTTTCTCCTTGATTACCTATACAGATAAACTTAAAGAAAACTGAATAAAAGTTCAAACTGGAAACCCATAAAAACCTTGAAGTGAATACTCAGTGCAAAAGAGTATACTTTTACTCTTTTAAAGGCTTGTTTCAGAATTCCTTGGAATTTTCTATTTCTCAGATCATTTAACACAAACTTTTAGGTACCTTTCCAGTATGAGAGTGAGGGTCTCTTTTATTCAGTCAACCGTCTACCTATTAAGCAAACATTTATTGAATATCTAATGTATGAAAGACACTAAATACTCCAGAGAATGTTTCTTCTCTTCAGAAAATAAAAATCTAGAAAATGAAAAGGACATTAAAGCCAACAAGTACAATGAAGTATAACAGGTAGAATTACAAAGAGGTTAAGAAAACAGACTCTAGGGATTTCCCTGGTGGCCCAGTGATTAAGACTCCATGCTTCCACCACAGGGGGCACAGGTTCTGTCCCTGGTCGGGGAACCAAAATCCCGCATGCCTTGCGGTGTGGCCAGAAAAAGAAAAACAAACACAAAACACAGACTCTAGAACAAGATAGAGCTTGTTCAAAGCCTGGCTTTGCCACATACCTCCTGTGTGATCTTAGGAAATTCATTTAAATTACTTATGCCCACATCATATGATTGTTATCAAGATTTTAAGTTTTACTATATATAAAGAACTTTGATCACTGCCTGGAACATGGCAACACTAAGTAAAGGGCAGCTGTAGCTAGCAGTAGTAGCAGTAGTTGTTGTTTGAATGGAATTACCATATAAGGAAACATGGGCATTGAGAAGCAAGAACAAAGAGTGAGTAAAGGAGTTCATATAAGTCTTTAGAGAAAAAGATAACTCTAGATGAGTTTTTAAAAATGAGCAGGTGTTCTCCAAGTAGGCAAAATATATAGATAGATAGATAGATAGATAGATAGGCAATATTAAAATCAGAGAACAGTAACTCCTAAAGCTCATACAAAAGAGGTAGTATAATGTGTCATTGTGTCTCCACCATATTGCTTTGGAGACCTATAGCCATGGGAAATAGGAACATAACAAGGGTGGAGAAGTGATGTTCTCATTATGATTATAGATCTTTAAAAGCTATCATTTTAAACCATGTTTATTATTGGACTGGGAATAATAACACTTCTTCTGTGTTTGTATAGCACCAATTCTGTACAATTTTAAGATACTATCTTAGTAATCTTCACAACCTTGGAGGTCTGGCCAATTATAATTATCACCATTTTCCACACAGGAAAGCAGAAGTACAAGGTAGGGAAGGCAGAAATCCAGGGTTGCACAAAAAGTTACTGATGGACCTAGAAATGGGACTCTAAATTGCAGCTCACTGAAGTGTCCAAAATAACAAGATCATGCTAATTCCACACTCTCCCTCCCATTCCTCTTCTTGTCATGGAAAAATAGAGCAAAATATTGTAGCTGAAAAGGCTAAGGTGGAGCTAAAGATAATCAGATAGAGTGATGAGCTCTGCAGAAAATCCTGGATAAACTATGATACAGGTTTCCAATGATGAGTAGGACTGATGTGTTTGGGATAAGTTAGGTTGTCTGCCAGAGGAAACTTTGTTTTTTTAATTTAGATTGATGTATATATAACTTACATACAGGAAACTACATAAATCATAGGTATACGCATTGATGAATTTCTACAAATGAATACTGTATTTGTTTGCTAGAGATGCCATAACAAAATACCACAGACGGGGTGACTTAAGTAACAAATTTATTTTCTCACAGTTCTGGAGGCTGTAAATATAACATTAAAGTGCTGGCAGAGTTGCATTCTTCTGAGACTTCTCTCCTGGCTTGAACATGGCCAGTCTCTTACTGTCTCTTCATATGATCTTTGCTCTGTGTGTTTGTACCCCTGATGTCCCTTCTTCTCATAAAAACATCAGTCATATTGGATTAGGGCCCCTCCCAAACAGTCTCTTTTAATTTAATCACCACTTTAAAGACCTTATCTTCAAATATAGTTACATTCTTAGGTACTGGGGGGTGGGACTTTAACATATGACTTTGAAGGAGGACATAATTCAGCTGTAGAAAATACATATATAAGATACTGCCTAGATCAAGGTATAGAACATTTCCTTAATCTCAAAAGGTTCTTCTGTGCTCTCTTCCAGTCAATCAATCCTCCTGTGCTAATCCCTTTTCATCTTTATCACCATTGATGTTTTTTCCTGTTTCAGAACTTCATAATATGGGGTTGTTATCTTTTTGACTGCTGTTTTTTCCCCCAAATGATGTCTGTGAGATCCATCCAGGTTATTGCATGTAGCAGTATTTTATTTCATTTTATTGTGTAAATATGTTACAATTTATACAATATTTGAGTTGCTTCCAGTTTTTGACTGTTATGATAAAGCTGCTGTAAGTATTCTTATATATGTCTTTTGGTGGACATAACCATTCCTTTCTGCTAGGTATATAGCAAAAGTGGAATTGCTAGGCTATAGATATATGGTTGTATTCAATGTTAACAGATACTGTAGAATAATTTTCCAAAGTAGGTGTGCCAACGTATACTGGCAATGTAAGCTCCAGTTGTTCCACATCTTCATCAACACTTAGCATTATCAGCTCTTTAATTTTAGCCTTTCTGGTGGGATGTATGAGTATATCTTTGGAGTTTTAATTTGTATTTCCCTGCTGACTAATGCTGTTGACTTTTGGTCATTTGATATCCTCTTTTGTGAAATGTCTGTTCAAGTCTTCTTTCCATTTTTAAATTGGTTGATTTTTGCAGTTCTTTGTATATTCTTGATACAGACCCTTCGTCAGGATTTGTATTGCAGATATCATTTCTTGGTCTATGGCTTGTCTTTTCTCTTTTTAAATGGTGTTTTTCATGAATAGACATTCTTAATGTTAATTCTTAAGTTCAATGTTTCAATCTTTCCTTTTACAGTTTGTCTTGATGTTCCATTTTTAGAAACCTTGTCTAACTCCAAGGTCATGAAGATATTCTCCTGTGTTTTCTTCTAGAAGCTCGATTGTTTTATTTTCATGTAAAAGATTAAGATTCACCTCAAATTAATTTTTCTGTATGTCTAGCCAATTGATCCAGCACCACTTCTTTCCCACTGAATTGCAGTAGTTGCTATGTAGCTAATCAGGTAAACATATTTGTGCAGGTCTTCTTCTGGGATCTGTATTCTCTGCCATTTGTCTATTTATCTCAATTTGTGGTAACACTAGATTGTTTTAATTATTAAAGCTTTATGCTAAAACTTGATATAAATTAAGTTTACCAGATTAGCTCTTCTTCAAAATTGCCTTGGCTCTCCTAAGTTCTCTGAACTTTAAATAAATTTTAGAATCATCTTGTCAATTTCCACAATAGAACTCGCTGGGTTTTGACGAGGATTGCATTGAACCAATTTGGCAAGAATTGACATCTTACTATACTAAGTTTTCCAATCAATAAACATGGGGTCTCTTCTAATGATTTGAGTCTTCTTTAGATTCTCTCAGTCATATTTTAATTTTAAGGGAAGAGGTCTTACACTTCTTTTGTTAGATCTGTTCTTAAATATTGGATTTTTTTGGTGCTATTATAAATGGTAATTTAAAAATTTTTATTTTCTAGTTTAGTACCTATATATATATTTCTATATTGACCTTCTACCCAGTGACCTTGCAAAATTAAGTTATTTTTATAATTTATTTGTAGATTCTTTTGAATTTTTCATGAACGATCATGTCATGTACAAATAATGACAATTTTACTTCTTCCTTTCCAAACATTACAGCTTTATTTTGTTTTCTTACCTTATAGTTATGGCCAATTCTTTCAGTACAATGTAAAATTGAAAAGTCACCACTATTATTTGATATTTATTTTGGAAATGCTAGCCAGTGCAACTGGACAAGAGAATTAAAAAAGAAGCAAAAAGGAAACAAACTTACAATAATTTGTAATTGATATAATTATAAACCTAAAAGCTACAAACAATTCAAATAAAAATTATTTAGCACAATAAAAATTCATTAATATGGTTTATCACAAATTTAATATAAAAGACAGTTACTTTACCGTGATGATTAACTATCAGAAAGTAGAATTAAAGGAAAGTCTCATTCACAATTACTATGAAATATTGAGATTCTAGGAATTAATATAACAAGAAAGGCACAGAAATTAAAAATTCCTCTGAGGTACCTAAAAAAAGAGTTAAATAAATGAAAAGACATCCTTAATTTGGATAGAGGAGTCAATATTTAAAAAGACATCAGTTATCTTTGAATCAATCAAAAATATGAACAAGGTTTTGGGTTTTGTTTTTTTTTTAACTTGAACTAAATGATGCTAAAATTTATGTGAAAAATGTACGTGTAAGAAAAAATTCTAAAAGAGAAAAATCATGAGGAGAGTAATAAGTAAAGTATTTAAAACTGTATTTCCCTGACCTTAGATTAGACAAACAGATCAATGAGACAGAAGAGATAATTCATAAATAAACTTGAATAATTTTCAGAATTTAATAAGTGATAAAAGCCAACTTTAATAAATTAGGAAAATATGAATTGTTGAATAAATAATGTTGGTGAGAATGGCTGAACATTTGACGTACATAAAGCTGAGTATTCTTCTTCTCCTTCTATATTAAAATGTGAAAAAAGAAACTTAAATGTGAACAAAGAAACCATAAGATACCTGGACGAGAACTTGAGATAATAGTAATACATAAACAATTTTGGCATGGGAAAGGCCTTTCTAAAGCATTTTTCAAATGTCTCAAGCTATTCAAGAACATTTAATATCCAAATTTATATCTTAATATTTTAAGTTTTTATCAATTTTAAGACTATGCAATAAAAAAGGGCAAAAATATAGACAATAACAAATTGGAAAAAATATTTGTAATACATATGAAAAAGCATCCTTAATATACAAGAAATTCTCACAAATAAGTAAATAAAAGATAAATAACCCAAGAGAAAAAATGCACAAGGGAGTTCATGGAAAAAAATCTTAATAGACAATTAATACATGAAAAGATACCCAACCATATTCATATTTTAAATTGTACAAATTAAAACAAGAATAAATTGTCATTTTTTTTCTATTCAATTAAAAATTAAAAGATTAGGTCAGTTCAGGGCTAAAGGGAAACTGATATTTCTATGTATTGCTGATAGTATAAATTACTATAAACCATTTTAGGAAATTTATCGATATTTTTCCAAATTACTAATGAGCATATCCTTTGACCTCCATGTTGAAATTTATCCTACTCATATACTTGCAAAGGTTTTTGAAGATATATGTACAGGAATTTCACAATTTTGTTGTAGTATTGCTTTTAATGGTGTTATGGGCTGAGTTGTGTCTCCCCAAAATTCATATGTAGAAACCTTAACCCCCAGATCCCCTGAATGTGACTGTATATGGAGATAGGACTTTTAAAGAGATGACTAGGTTAAGATGAGGCTCTTAGGGTGGCCCTACTCCAATCTGACTGGTGTCCCCATCAGAAGAAGAGATTAGGACTCAGAGAGATGGAGATGCACAGAGGAAAGACCGCAAGAAGACAGAGGGAGGAAACAGCTGTGTATGACACAAGGAGAGAGGCCTCAGAAGAAATCAACCCTTCAAACACCTTAATCTTGGGATTCTGGTCTCCAGAACTGTGAGAAAATACATTTCTCTTGTTTAAGGCCCCCAGTCTGTGGTACTGTGTTATGGTAACCCTAGCAAACTAATACAAACAGTAAAAGTGAAACCTTTTCAACGGCTGTAAAAGGAAGAAAATGTTACCAGTAGTTATCTCCAGAAAGTGGGATTACAGAGTAGGAAGGACAGAAGGCAGGGAAATTTTGTTTTACCTATACCTCTCTATTCTGTTAATATTTAAAATATTGAGCCTATATTACTATTGTAATAAAATAGTTAATTTTAAAAAACAATGGAGGACTTCCCTGGTGGCACAGTGGTTAAGAATCCGCCTGCCAATTCAGGGGACGTGGGTTCAAGCCCTGGTCTGGGAAGATCCCTCATGTTGCAGAGCAGCTAAGCCCGTGTGACACAACTACTGAGACTGCATGCCACAACTACTGAAGCCCACGCACCCTAGAGCCCATGCTTCGCAACAAGAGAAGCCACCAAAATGAGAAGCCTGCACACTACAACAAAGAGTAGTCCCTGCTCGTCGCAACTAGAGAAAGCCTGCGCACAGCAACGAAAACCCAGCACAGCCAAAAATAAATAAATAAATAAATTTGAAAAAATAAAAAGCAATGGAAAATTTTTGTCAATTGTGCATGTGTGTGAGAATCTTTGAAGTCCCAGAAAAATGCTAAGAAATCTCCTTTGTGAGCATAAAAATTTCTCTTGTTTTATTTATTTTTGATTTGCTATTTCTTCATGATTCAGCTTTAAAAATAAATGTAATTCATTTTGACTCTTTTGTCTGGTTCTATTGCCGGTAATTCAGCAGTATTGTTTTCTATGGTTTTTCTTTCATAAATCTTTGGATTTATCTTCTTTTGAAACCTGAGAAATCATAATTTTGTGCACTCAAGAATGGCATCAGGGTATTTAGAAAAATCCCTCAGCTTAAAGTTGAGTTCTTTATTTTTCAAGAAGACATCAACCAACCTACTGTAACATGAAACAAGTAATAACCATGCTGTTGTAATAACCTTCTCTTTTAATTACAATCTAGGCCAAAAGGGTTAGGGATAAATATATGGTAGATAGCACTGTTACTGGGCAATATTCCACTCTAAATACAAGTCCATAGCTTTACTTCAAATCCCCTTAGAAACATGATTCTCAGAAAACTAAGGGAATACATAAATGGTATAGTCACTAATTATTAGCTGGCCTTAAATGTTAAGTATAACTTTATTGCCAAGATTTGTTTTCTTTATTTTAGGAGAATATTATTGAAGTCTAAGTAACTATCTCATTCTGGTTAAAAACATGGCAGTATGAATTAGTAAATAAATGGAAAATGTGAAGTTTAATTAACCCACCTGAAAATTGTTCAGATGTTCTTTAAGCAGAGTGATTACAGAATAGGAGTGGATGAGATACACTAGCTGAATGGCAGGAACATCCCTGGGGCTTAACTCCCCAAGTCTTCTCACAATTGGCTTGCATCATCTACAGCCTTCACTGACTTTATAATCCAATTGAATAAGCATTATTTTATGGACCTCCTGTGGGTCTGAAGTTTTTGTTAGGCCCTGTGAGAGCAACAAAAGAAGTAGATGAAATCTGAAAGAGCCAAGGTGCCATGGAGAACATTAGGAATCAGGTACCAGCAGTAGCTTTTGCCTGCCTTGAGCAGAGGGGAGGCCATCCTTGCTGCAGCTCTTAGTCTCAGGAGTAGGAATTGAAGAGTAAAAGGATGAGTGGAAATACCACGTGATTTGATGGAAATTATACACACTATTATCTTAAAGGTCCATGTTTAAAATGCATTAATTACGTATAGCTTACTCATTTGGTCATTCATTTTGTTCAACAAATATATATTTGGTGCCTATTACATGCCAGACATTATGCCAGATGCTGGAAATATGATGGTATAGCACACGGCCCTCCTGCCTTTCAGGAGCTCACAGATAAACGGTATTGACAAAAAGTAAACTAGTGACTAGATCTTCCAAATCTTAAAAGATAGCTGGAGAAGTCCTAGATTCATGTGCAAACAGGGACTTTTTTTATCCACAACGGATTCTTGGTCCACTGTTGAAAAACTTAAGCTTCTTTGTGTTTACAAAAACACTTAGCACAAGGTTTAGAGAAAGGAGAAGAGAGTGGGCCCCCCCTGGATTTGAATCCCAATTCTGCAGCTTCCTAGGTATGTGAACTTGATTTAAGTTTTAGAGCATCTAAGATGCTCCAGTTTCTTTATCTGGGGATACCAAACTGAAGATAACAATAGTGCCTAACTCACAGAGTGGTTATAAGGATTAAATTAGCTCTACATGTGAAGTTTAATAGTACCTGGCTCATGGTAAGCTCTATGTTGTGTTTACATGTAGGTACTTCAGATTTAAAGACATATTACTCGTTTCAATCTTCAAGAAGAAAACTAAAATAAATTAATTAAACTTAATAAATGTTTAGGCATCATTACAATCTAGAATTATGTCCTATAGTTACAGTTAAATTTTATTCATATATGCAAGAGGGGATAGAAATACATTTTAATATGTTTGGCATGTCATGGGGAAAAGTTTTCAATAGTTAAGTCCCTAGGTACCGTAAAGATTATACATCATCTGTGAGCACAGAAGAAGACTATCTATTATCAGGCACTGTAAAAGTGCTTTCTTTGCCTACATTACTGATCCACAATGTCTTAGTAACAAATATAAAATTCAAAAAGTTCTGAAAACCAGACTATAATGAGGTTATTTATAATTAGTGTTTATTCCACTTAATATGAGTATATTTGTATATTTTACTGAAGAAATGTTAATATGTATTATAGATTTGAGTATTTTACAGAAATAATTCACTTACTTCATTCTGAAATGTATTTCCCTAACTCTGGACTTGGCCATGTGGCTTGCTTTGGCCAGTGGAATGGAGTGAAGGTGATGAGAGCAGGGGCTTTAAATCTGCTTGTGAGGTTTGAATTTGGTTTGCCTCTGGCCTTCCTATGATTCACCATGAGAAAGCCTGCCCCAGGAAATTGCTGGTCCGAGAAGAATGAGAAGAAATGCAGAACAGCCTCCCCAAGCTCCCTTCTGGAGCAAACCCAGCCAATCCTAGCTGAGCTCAGGTGACCCACAGGCTGAAGTGGTCATGCCAACTGACCCACAGACCTATAAATAAAAAACATATACATATGATTGCTTTTGTAAGCCATTGAGTTTTGGTGTGTTTTGTTATGAGGAATTATTGAGGCAGGAGCTGACTAACACAACATGTTTGATTTTGGAGTGCCACCCCAGACTCTAGTGGGGGTATTGCATAATATACAGTATGTTCACCATATTTCCTTTGTAAACATACTATCTAAATTCTGAAACACATTAGGCCTTAGGGTTTTGGATAAGAAACTGTAGTTTTGTATTTTGTATAATCATTACAACATTCCAATGAGATGTTCCCATTTTACAGATGAGGAAACTGAGTGTCAGGTGGGTTATATAACTTGTTGAACGTTTTACCACTAGTAATTGGCAGAAGCAAGATTTGACTCCAAGGTTCTGACACAGATCTGTATTCTTAAACATCAGGCTGTTCTGCTTTTCATAGACGGAATTCATTTCTAGTAAAAAATGCAACACATACACAAAAATGATTTATTTGCAGTCATACCTATTACCTTTACTGCTAAAAAACTTCCAATAACTCTTAACCTCAATTTGGGAAAAAATCATAAACATCTGAATTTGTTGAGATAGTCAATAGAAGCTTTCTTTTCCTAAGACACTGAAACATTAGAAGGGATACTGGTTTGAAATAATCATTTTAATGGTGGGAACACATTAAATTGCTGAAAGCTAACATGTTTTAACTGTTCCTTGTCTAATGTTGCTGTGGATTGACTGCTAATATTCAGAGGTCACAATAAATTGCTCATCTTTGTCATGGAGGCAAATTTGTATTTCAGGTTTATTAATCAAAAATTTCATAAATTAAACCAAGGAAGACTGTTGTGATATTTCCTTTGGGGGAATTTTCATTGACTATTAGAGTTCCTCTGACTAATGTTACTCATTAGCCAATCTTTTTTAGAAATTATCTGGTTGCTAAATATAAACAATATATTATATTAATGGTTATATTACTGTCAGAAATTCAAAACTTTACTTTGTTTAAGGCAAATGTGCCTAAGTCTTTGTTTCATTTTCTGGTCAGAATCAGGTACCCGACTCTTCTTTAGGTGAAACTAAAGTTCATAAAATAAGCATAAGGCAAAATTAAACAAAATTATAAATTTTAGCTTCTACTAGAGGTGATTCAGGCTCTTTCTAGGTTGAATAATTTAGATTTTGTTACCTCCCTGAGACTTATTACATAAGAGAAATATTCAATTTTATGAAAGTACACTGACTTCAGAATTGTGGTATCTTGCCAACAAAGATTCCATCAAAAAAATTCTAAGATTAATTCAACAGTAGAGGACAACAGCAAAGTCAACAACTATTAATTCTTACTTTTCACAGTGGAATCAACATTTTAGAACAGAAAAGAGTATTCTAATGATAAAAATTGACTATTTTATCCACTTTTCTAATTTAAAAAGTAACACCAATTTTGGTAGTATATGTGAGCCATAATTTTTTTGAAGAAAAAAGAAAGCAATTGATCACCACAAGCGCAAATCTAAAATACAGATAATGAATATTTCAGTGTATTGTAGAAAAGTATCAATAGAATAACCTGATAGTTTGGAGTAATTCAAACTTTATTCCTCATTTATATAAGCTATGCTTAGACTTGATAGATATAGTGGCTTAAATAATTGTTTTGATTCAGTCATAATAGAAATGATTGAGTTCTCTGAATTTCTTGTTTTCCTCATAATTTTGTTTCTATATGTCTATATATCTTATTTCAATATGCACAACTGACAGAGAAGTAATTTCTGACTTAACTGATTTCCCCATGCTGTCTTTTCTTTGTGTCCTATAAATGGAAGCAAAATTATCAGAGGCCAGGAAATGGGTAGGGTTTCTAATCTTTGGTTGAAAAGCTGGAAAATCTTAGTTTTATTAGTCACTCGCTTAAAATGTTTCAAAAGAAAGAGAGAAAGAAATAAAGAAGGAAAACAGATATACCAATTCACAAATTGCTGTCTTCAAACACTTTGGGGTTGACACACACACACACACACACACACACACACACACACACACACATATATATATATATATATAAAATCTCTGCTTAGAGCTTTTCAAATTTAAACAGAAAATGTAGATTCAGGAATATCTTCAAGGGAAGGGTAAGGATTAGGATATGCACTTGCTTGTATTCTTGGTTGAAAACAGATCTTGGGAAGAAAGACACACATGCTGCTATGTCTATGAGCAAGAAGGGTTAGTGCGTTCCTGACACCGCTGATTTTGTTTGTTGGGTTTCTTTGCAGAGAGGGGAGCAGTGGAGGAGGTTGATTCATTTGTTTGCTTATTTTATAAGCAACCCCAAACTATGTTTAAAACAGGGCCAAAGCTCAAGGGCAAATCTCTGCAATTCAGTCAACTTGTAAATGACATTTGTTTGGGGAGTTGAAAAACATATCTGCCAAGAAAAAACCATATCTGCCTTTGATTTAAACATTTCTGCCCAAAAGTAAAGATGCTTTAAGTTTACTCTACTCTCTTCAAGAATGAGTTAATTTTCAAACTGACATTTGCTTCTTTAATGAAAAGGTCCCTGTTAGCACTGGTTCAGGTATTAATCAGAAGAAAGGCCAGCCTTAAACCACCACTTTTAGCCTGAATTAATGGTACCTGCTGGCTATCACCCCTACCTTTTAGGCTTCCTCAATCCATTTCCCTTGTGGCCAACATAGTAATGGCCCAGAGAATCTTCGTATGAAGTTTAGAACTAAAAATGGAAGTAATAGAAGTCACAATAAAAACAAAAAATAAAAGGACTAGCCCCTCTGATCTAGTTCTGGTATTAAGAATAATGTTACAGAATTACTGCCTATTCATTAAGAAGAATCCTTTTATTAATGCTAAAAATATCCAGGGCACTTCAAACCTATAACCTGAGGCTTGCTAAGTTCCTGAAGAATTACGAATATTAGATTTTAGTCTAATATTTTTGTTGTTATGTCCTGTTTCTCAAAATATTTTTATAAATTAGAACTTGTGGGTTTTTCAACACAAATTTCAATGGTATATGAACATGTTTACTCTTTTTAATATCAGAAATTACTTGAATCAAGAAAGAAGGTAGTGTAGCCCATTGATAGCAGGGCCTTAAACCTCTCTTCCACAGAGGCTTAGAGTTACAACAGTGTTCATATACAGCCATTCACTAATTTTCTCAACCCGGTAAGATTAATTGTCCCTGGTCACCATGAAGAAATTTAGGCTCAGAGAGCTAAGTGACTTGTCACAAGGCACATGTATGGTAAATAGTGGCACAAGGCCTTGAACTGAGCTCTCTGCCTTTCAGCACACACTATCTCTTGGACAGACAGAATGAATGGGAATATAGTTCTGGGCTGTCACTCTGAATGGTCAGAAAATCACACAAAAAACTCGTGCTCTTCCTCTCCCTTTGCCCCTACACTTAATATTTTCCACCAAGTGAATGTGGCTGTGGAAGCCAGCCTTTGGGGAGGAAGGAAGGCAGTGCCCTCAGGGATAACATCAGCTTGGATGGGGCGCTGGGTTATGGAGATGGAGGGAGGAATTGATGCCAAGCA
Source organism: Orcinus orca (assembly GCF_937001465.1). Lineage (NCBI taxonomy): Eukaryota > Metazoa > Chordata > Mammalia > Artiodactyla > Delphinidae > Orcinus > Orcinus orca. The sequence continues at coordinate 153,906,180 of NC_064559.1, read as the reverse complement.
ACCAGTCCTGGTGTTGGCAAGATGACAACTGCAGGTGTGCCCACCTCTTGTACTGGCTCTTTACTTCTCTGTGGCCTGACCCCAGGTGCCTCCAAAGTCTCCTAACCAAAGAATCACCCCACTTTGCAGTGACTGGGAATGGTTCTGCTGATCTACTTGCCTTTTTCCTTTGACTCTACTTAAAAAAATATTGCTGGGACTCTCATCACTTTGGGAATAGACGCAAGAACCTTTGAAAATCTACCTGAGAAGATCTCTGCACAAATTGTTAACAGCGGTCATGCCTGGGAAGATTTTTACTTTTAACCACTTCTGTGATACTTTAATTCTTATGACTGCATATTAATTTGCATTAAATAACACAACCAAATATCTTAAAATCTATATAAGCTCTATCAACTATGCAATGAAAAAAAAATCAGTATTTCTGTCTTTTAACATTTCTTATAAAAGCTCTCATTGACATCTTACACTACTACTTTCTTTTTTACAACTTTATGTGACAAAGCACTTTTAAAGGCAGCACAGGACTTCCCTGGTGGTACAGTGGTTAAGAATCCTCCTGCCAACGCAGGGGACACAGGTTCGAGCCCTGGTCCGGGAAGATCCCACATGCCATGGAACAACTAAGCCTGTGAGCCACAACTACTGAGCCTGCGCTCTAGAACCCACGAGCCACAACTACTGAGCCCATGTGCCACAACTACTGAAGCCCGGACGCCTAGAGCCCGTGCTCTGCAACGAGAAGCCACGGCAATGAGAAGCCCACGCACCGCAACGAAGAGTAGCCCCCGCTCACTGCAACTAGAGAAAGCCCGCGCGCAGCAACGAAGATACAAAGCAGCCAAAAATAAATAAATTTAAAAACAAAGAGTACTAGAAGCATTAAAAATAAAAAAAAAAAGTGCATGTATTTTAAAAAATAATAAAATACAGGCAGCACAGGGTGATAACAACAATTTACCATTTGAAGTCAACTAACACCAATTTGTGTCCTGGCTCCCTCAATAATTTGCTGTGTGACCTTAGCTAAATCATTCAACCTCTCTGAATCTTGGTTTCCTATAATAGAAGTTGACTAAATAATACCTACAAGTTCTCCCTAATCATTCATGGATAGATTAAATCATTATTTCTACTGTGTAGCATGATTGCTAGCCGTCCCTTAGTGCCCATTCCCTTTGTCCCTTATTAGAACTCTCAGCTACAAAAGCTTTTTCCCAGTCTCCCTTGTAGTCAATGGGATATGAGCAGAAGTAATGTTTGCAACTTCTGGGTTGTACCTTTAGAAGCAAAAAGCCTGTCTTTCCCTTGAACCTTTCAGTCTTCCTGCTTGCCGAAAGCTGATTGAGGAGATGTGTTGGCAGTCCATCTTCAAGCACGAGGAGACAGCACCATCAGGAATGATGCAGACGGAAGGAATTTAGACCTTTCACACTAGGAAGCTGCCTTATTATCATTTATTGTTAAAATGTTCTATGAGAGAGAAATACACTTCTATCTTGTTTAAACTACTTTTGATGAATTGGGCTTTTGTTTTAGTAACTAAAGTTGGAATTTGGAATTACAAGGGAAAACCAGTTTTATTCTATTTTCCCCAAGTATGTTTCAATTGGCCTTTCTTTAATTCCCTAGTTCAACTGTTTCTCCTCTTTTTAGTGGCACTGATTGTGGATTTTAACAAACATGTTGTCCCATGGTAGGAAATTGCAATCATAAACTCTAAGCATATCCTAGTTATGATTGATAGCTTGCTCGTATGGTTGCCTGGTGGCCAGGTAATTATTTGTGTATATGTTTTATCAAACACACAAGATTGGTAGTTCTTTGAGTGAAGGACCTGTGTCCTGTTTATCTTTGTATCCATTATAGCATCCTGCACAGAGCCTGGCATACTGCAAATGTACAATGCGTAAATGCATGGTCAATGCTCTTGTGAGGAAGAGATGGTGCATTTAGTTATGTAAGGTAGGAACACTGACCTCTGGCTTTTCTAGATCTTATGCATGGGGTCGATGCCACCTAGCAAGTCATCTAGGTTGGTGGCTGCAGCATTTGGTCCTGAGAGTGGCATACGACAGGGCTACGTCAATCAGAAGAAGTTATTCCAGGATTTTTGTTTAAAGTGCAGTAAAGAAAAACTCTCCTTCTTTTGGGGGTGTATCTTGGAGCTGCCAGCAGACATTTTGCTGCCGGAAGTGGAGAGTCTTCCTAAGAACAGAGCTCACCCAGTGGAAGGAACAGCAGAGAGAGGGGGCAAGGCCAAATCCTGATGATATTGTCTCAGCCTCTGGATGAAGCCCTACCCATGAGTTTTTCAGTTATGTGAGCCAATACATTACTGTTTTTTGTTTAGTACAGTTACAGTTCATCCTGACTAATAAATAACACATGGATTCTAGTACTAGCTCATTAGTCTTGGGGAAATATTTTACCTCTCTGGGCCACACTTCTGAATATTGAGAGAGTTGGATTTGATGATTTCTAAGACCCTTTCCAGCTCTAATTTCCATGATTCTTTCTTCATGTGTATAGGAATCAGTTAGGTGATGCTAGTTGCTACAGCAGATAGACACCAGCGTCTCAGTGACATAATACAAAAGATGTTCATTTCTTACTCATATAAAGTCCAAAACAGACATCTGATAGGCAGGTGGCTCTCCTCCAAGTGAAGTTTTGGGACTTCCTTCATCTTGTGATTCTGTTATCTTCAAACTATGGCATCCCAGGTCACCTTGCTTATTATCACTAAGCCAGGGGAATAGAAAACAAAGATTGTATGCTATGGAAGGATGGAAGGTTATTGAGCAGATCTAAAATTTGCACATATCACTTTTTTCACATTCTATTAGCTAAAACATAATCACATTTAATTGCAAACAAGACTGAAAAATGTTTCAGGGAGAAGAGAAAATAGATTTGGTGAATACCAACTCAGTCTCTGCCATAGTAAGCCCTTGACCCATGATTAGTAGCTGGGTTCTGTATCCCTGTCTCTGATTCAAGTTGGTTAACTATACATGCTCCTTCTTATACCTTAGTAACTGGTCCTGTTGGCCCTGAAAAGGAATATAATTAAGAGAATACACTGGGTCTAGACATTAGCAAGTTGAATAGGTTAAAGTTTATTTAGCGTGTGGAAACTACTAAAAGGAACACCTTAGGTTTGATTCTGTTTCTAGGCTTGGTTCCTTCACAGTGGTTAGAGAGAGGGAAGGTTGGACATTCAGGCTTCGCTTGTATTTGAAGGGGGAAAAGGGAAATAATAGTACCAATCATACATTCATCCAATAAAGTTTTATTGCATGTCTCCACTCTGTTGGGGAACAGCACATTTAAAAACTATGGATAGGGCTCCCCTGGTGGTACAGTGGTTGAGAGTCCGCCTGCCGATGCAGGGGACACGGGTTCGGGCCCCGGTCTGGGAAGATCCCACATGCCGTGGAGCGGCTGGGCCCGTGAGCCGTGGCCGCTGAGCCTGCACGTCCAGAGCCTGTGCTCTGCAATGGGAGAGGCCACAACAGGGAGAGGCCCGCATACCGCAAAAAAAAAAAAACAAAAACTATGGATAGTGTTGGCACTTGGTACAACAAGGAAAGAGTGAATGCTCAAGGAGCTCTCGTCTCCAAAATACCATCACACTCGCCCACTCGTGGCCTCCTTGCTGGCTTCATGCTTCTCGCCCAGGCAGTGGGGTGTCTATGGAAGGGAATTTCTATCTCAGTGCTTTGTACTTCCTTGAAATGAGAAATTTATCTAATTTGGTTCTTTTCAACTTATTTAAGAGTTATTTTCCACTATCATGAAACAAGCTAGGACCCACATTTAAAAGAAATATTCTCTACCAGATATGCAAAACTCAAGAAGCCATATACAAAAATCCCTGACCTTGACCCTGCATCCCCTCATCCCTCACTTAACTGTCTTTATCATATGCATTACCATATTTATACTTCCAATTGAGTCTCTGTGGCTTAAGGCAACATCTGATTTTTTCCATCTGATATTTATACTTCCAATTGAGTCTCTGTGGCTTAAGGCAACATCTGATTTTTTCCAGGTTATAACCTTAGCTCCCTTTCCTGCATAATGCGTTCTTTCATTATGAAACCCTCTCTGGGCTATGTGATTCTGAGTTCACACCTTCTACATAGCATTCCTCTCCAGACACAATCTAGACTCTCATCTTGGAGGGCAGCTCCTGTTCAGATTGCCAGTATCACTGGGGTAAGTTCCACACATTTTCTACTTCACTCTATCAGCTTTTATCACTTGTCCAGCATGATAGTATTTGTATTTTTGTCTGCCCATCACATTCACTCTCCCCACTTCTTCTGGTAACAGAATCCTACAAAGGAGTAATCAAATGACCAAATAAGCTTTATGGTCATAATGGACCACAATCCACAATCTACTTTTTTAACCTCTACAAAGTCACATGAAAAAAGAGAGAGGAAAGAATGTTATTTCCTTTTTGAATATCCCAATCAATTGTATGCTTCCTCCATTTAAAGCAAAAAAACATAAGTGGAAATATACAACACAACAGATTTGTTTTTTGTTTTTTTTCCTACAAAAAGCCCACCTAAAGTTCACAACATTTTCAATGAGGTAAACTGTCTTTGTTCCCTGGGTACTATTGATTGAACAAGGCAAACTTGAATGTGCTTGATGTGAATGAAGGCCAAGTGCTTTGGACTTGGCAATATCTCTGCCCAACAAAGGCACACAGAGAGGAAGAGACAGTGGAACCCAGACTATATCCTGAATGATGTTGAACATCCCATTCTTGAAAGTATAGGATTAGAGTCAACAGTGACTGATTGCACAGCTCCCCAGCCACACCTTCTTGTTATTTTTATTGGAACAAACTCTCATTACCAAAGACAATCTGCAACTGACTATTCATTACAATCTTAAAGAACCTTATTAATACAGTTAATGCTCCCTACTTCTACTGAAGAAATAATATATTTTTATATATTATATAATTATATATATATATATATATAGAGAGAGAGAGAGAGAGAGAGAGAGAGAGAGAGAGAAGATATGATAGGTATTACCTAGACTAAGTTATATATCTCTTGGGTTACCCAGGACAGTCCTGGTTTATACCTATTGTTCTGACATAATTAACAATGCCCATTTCAATTTCAGAAGTGTTCCAACATGGTCACTCTAACGATGTTAGATCCAAACAAGATCTTATGTAAGACAGGATAATTAAATGTTGAAATGAGGTGGGACTATCAGAAAAGGTTATGTAATTTTCTTTGCTGGAAGCTTCTCAAATTTATTATGCAACTGAATGTTCTGAGAAAATGTGTCATATCAAAAGGCTAGGCAATGAATTTTGTTTCTGATGCTGTCAGAAGCAAATTTCAAAATACATCCCGGGTAAACTGATGGTCACAGGGATAAAAAGTCATGTTAACTATGTCCAGAAGTTCCTAATTTATGCTTGGATTTTCTTAATATTTAGCCTAATGTCTTTAATGACATCTTAGCTATGTTCTTAATTTTTGTTTACATCTATTTTCTCAAACCATAGGCAGATGTCAGTGTCTACTCAGTATCTCTAAAATAGTCTCTGGGGACTTCCTTGGTGGCGCAGTGGTTAAGAATCTGCCTGCCAATGCACAGGACATGGGTTCGAACCCTGGTCAGGGAAGATCCCACAGGCCACAGAGCAACTAAGCCTGTGCACCACAACTATTGAGCCTGTGCTCTAGAGCCCGCGAGCCACAACTACTGAGCCCGTGAGCCACAACTACTGAAGCCCACATGCCTAGAGCCCGTGCTCCACAGCAAGAGAAGCCACCGCAATGAGAAGCCCGTGCACCGCAACAAGGAGTAGCCCCCACTCGCCACAACTAGAGAAAGCCCGTGCACAGCAACTAAGACCCACTGCAGCCAAAAATAAAATAGAATAGTCTCTGAGTCATTCCCACTTACCTATCATATTGTCAGCACCCCCCAAGAATAAGTCACAGAGGACATGCAAGCAAAGCATACCGGGGGTTGAAAACTTAAAATGGGATTCTGTCAGTGCCCATAGACTTATGATCCAATAGCTTTTTGCTAAAGCTGTCTTCATAGGTTTCAGGGTAATATCTAGCTCATACATCCTATTTCTTGGTGTTCCATTTCATCTCTATTGCTTCATTACACGTTCCTGCCTCCTTTGTTTTTGTGTGTAGACTGATAAAGTTCCCCAACAGCCATTCTCTCTTTTCCTAGGGTAATAGTGCTTTTCTCCTCCACTCCACATTTTTTGCTGGCAACATGGCTGCCAACTAGCGACTAAGCACATTGCCAGCCCCCTGGAACCCCAGCATGGCCATCGTACTAAGACTCTGATTTTGAATATAAACAGATGGTATGCATATAATTTCTACATTGTTCACTTTAAGGAAACTTTTTGCCCTGGACTTGTTCTCTTTCCCTTTCCTGAAAACTGGAATCAAAATATGCCAGCCACCCAGCTCTGACAATGCAGATAATGACGGTGCCGCCCTAGGGCCTTGCTACCCCTAGTGTGGTCTTTGGACTAGCAGCATCAGCATCACCTGGATGCCTTTTAGAAATGCATAATCTTGGGCCCCATCCTGGTCCCACTGAACCGGAATCTGTATCTTAGCAAGAGCCTCAGGTGGTTTGAAAGCACATTAACATTTGAGAAGTACTGCCTCAGTAGCGGATGATGGGTCAACATCCATGGAAAAAAAATCTAAATGTCAGTTATTTTGTTGAGCAAAGTTGTCTACTGGTCTGGTCTGCCCACCTGTAGACTACCATGAGAGAGCACAATAAAAGTTTATCTTCTTGAAAGCCACTGAATTTTGACGCGCAGGCTCAGCGGCCATGGCTCACGGGCGCAGCCGCTCCGCGCCAGGTGGGATCTTCCCGGACCGGGGCACGAACCGGCGTCTCCCGCATCGGCAGGCGAACTCTCAATCACTGCGCCACCAGGGAAGCCCCTAACATATTTTTTATTCCTCGTAATAGCAAACCTACTTTTTAAACCTCTGCTAGAGTCTTGTGGAGAAAGAGATGAGAAAGGATATTTCCTTTCTGAATATTCTATAGTGCTTCCTCCGCCCTTCAGGAACGTACCTAAATTTAACTCAATCTATGTTGATTTATCTGGGACTGGGAGAGTGGGGAGCGCTCTTACCCCATCCTCCTGAGTATCACTGCACATTCCAATGATCATTTTCGGTCTCCTTGAGGATGCTGAGTTAAGAAGCTCGATATAAATATTAAATGAACTGAATACACAATGTCTCTGGAGATGGTTTCATCATTTTTTTTTTCCAGAAGACCCAAATCCTAACTAGCAGCATTAATCAAATAGACCACATTTTAAAGTACATTAGGCCATGCATGTTTTCCTTTTAATACATAGTCTCTTACCCACTATTTAACAACCACCATTCCTCCTTACTTCTTTCCTTCCATCTCTGGTTTGGTAAATATATTCTCTAGACTTGCCATTCCCGTGCTTCAGTCCAACTAATATTTACTTAATACCTTCAAAGTGCTAGGCATTATATTAAATGCTAGAAAAATAGTTGTGAATAAAAACAGATCTTGCCATGTATAACTCACAGTCTAATTGGGCAGAAGACCAATGAACAAGTAGTTACACAGCTGAAGAATGTTAAGAAATGGAAAGTACTTAAAATACTTGCAATAATGTTCATTGACTGAATAAATGAAGAAATAAATTAACCGTTAACACCTTCTCTCCAAGCCTCCATGGAGACAGGGGGCACAGTTCCCTTATTTCCCTTCCCTGCCTCTCTCACTGCTTTCGGTTCCTATTGGTCTTTATCCTTGTGCAAGAGAAGCTGGATAATTAACCAGATAAAAATAAGGGCTTACAGTTAACGCACATGGAAGATGACTGGAAAAGAACTTGGCAAAATAGTTGCATTTGGTGGTAAGACTGTGGCTTATTTATTCTTTTCCTTGTCATTAAAATATTGATTGTACAATACATTAAAATTGAAAATAAAAAGGGCATGTTTGTGTGTGTTACGCTGCTTTTTCACTTTATAAGGGAAGTGAGGTTGCATTTCCTGTGCGATACCAATATCTTATTGCGGTCCACTGGGACTGATTAATGTCATTTTCCTTCCTTTTTGCCTTACACAAACAAGCCACTGTGACATCCAGTTTCTGGTATTTGGCCTATAGAAGGCCTAGATTTCCATTTCTGTATTGTTAAACAACTCTGAGTTTTAAATATTTAAATATCTTCACTTAGTCCTCACACCTGATAGTCTTCTCTGGGGTACCAATCAAAGGTCAAGGCCCTTTTCACAGCATCACTGATCTTCCTTGAAAATCCATGGACAGCTAATGGAGTGGTAATTGAAGAAATAAAGAGGAAGTTGCTCAGGATGGGAGATAACAGGTGAAACAAACAAAACAAACTACTATTGGATAGGGCACTTCTGAGGCTGGTGTTCTGCCCAGGGAAAACCATGCTGTTGATCTATTGCTGCGTAGAGAGCCACCCCAAAAGTCAGTGGCTTCCAACAAGAGCCACATTTTTGCCCACAATTCTCCAAATTGGCCAGGGTTTGGGTGGACAGCTCTCCTCTGTCCCATGTGGTCTTGGCTGGGTGGCTCCCCTGGACTGGAGGATCTCAGATGGCTTCACGCACATGACTGGAGCTCCAGCTAGAGCGGGTGGCTAGAATGGCCGGGAATGACTGGGCTTGTTTCTCTCCTTATGGCCTCTCTGTCTAGCAGGGTAGATGGACTCCTTTATATGGTGTCTCAGAGGGCTCCCAAGAGAGTGAAAATACAAGTTTCAACACTTCACAAGGCTTGGTGCAATATTACTTCCGTTCCATTCTTTTGGACAAAGCAAGTCACAAGGTCATCCCAGATTTAAGAGAAAGGAAAATAAACTGCACTTCTAGAGGAGAGGCCCAGCAGACATATAAGAATAGGAGGTGTTGCTAATGGCCATCTTTACATATAATCTACCACACACTCTGTGTCACCCTCAGTAATACCCACTGAGCATCCACAACTGTCACAAAGATTACAGTGCAGAGGGGAGATTCATGCCACAAATGGTATGAAGGTAGGAAACATGAAGTTACCCTACTCATCTTTAAGATTACAATTACTATTACGACTAAAAGACCTAAAATGTGTTAACCTTACAAGTTAATATCACATAAAATTATTCAATACATTAATCTGCAAGGTTGGTGCCATTTCTTAACTTAAAACTGAAAAAAACAAAGCTTTATTCTTTGTCATAGCTTCTCCTTTAGCCTATAGTTTATTTGAAACTTACACACGTATTTATACACTTCTTTATTCAGTTTATCTAATTTGTTTTGGTCCATTGTATGTATTCTTAGAAGGTGTCCTAATTCTGTGAGGCGGATACATAGATAAACAAATAGTTTGCTACATAAATATGTCATTATTTATCTATCTTAAATCAGGTTCAGGGAAGTTTAGTGACTTGATTAATATTACACCTTTCATGCAAGACAGAACCTAACCTGGTGCTTAACTTTTCTGGACCTGAAAGAGCTAAAATAATAAAATCCTAATTGTATTCTCCATTTTAGCTTTCCTTAAACTCCTGGGTGACACCAGGTACACATGATTATTTAACACAGAGAAAATTGAATATAGCAAATAATTTTATAAAGTAATATCTTATTCCAACTTGACTTTACTTGAATTAAATTCAGTAAATAATTATTAAGTGATTATTCCATGCCAGGTACTGATCTGGGTGCTTGGAGCTCTTCAGTGAACAAAATATATTTCTGCCTGTAAGGAACTTACTTTCTAAAGATGGCATCTTATAAACAGAAAAAACACATCATTTCATTGTGGGGAAAAGGATTTGCAAAATGAGATTGTGCAGAACATTGAGCAGGAGTTTATAAAGATGACCTTATGGCAGCAACTTCTGGTTTTTTCTTTTTGAAGTTTTGTCAAAAGGAATTGAACCCTGGCATTCTCTCCTTGAGGGAGGAATCTGTGTGAGTTCTACCTTTGTCAATATCTCTCTCAGCCTTGAACTCCTCTGGGCATTCAAATTATAGCAATAATTTTTACATAGATTCACAATTTATAATCTAAAGATCTCTTCACATCCCCGACTCCTCTCCTTTGAGGCAGTCTGAGAAGATAGACCTCAATGTTTCATGGATGACCTTTCATTTTATTCTTACCCTCACAACTGAACACAGATATAGGCTGAAGTTCAATAAACATCCATTTGAAGCCATAGATCTGCCACTTAGAGTATATCTTCTATCATCTCACAATTTTATTCATCACCGTTTTTCACCCATTCTAAAATTTCAAGGGCAAATGCAATCAACTCTTCATATAACAGAACAAACAAAAATTGTGGCCATCCTGGAGGCGCCTACATTTCAAAGTTCAAATTCTTGCTCACTGGGTGATGTAAAGAAGTCTAAAATTAGCTCAGAACAGTCATTTTTAGGAGTATCAATGTGCAATGTATACAATTTCATACACTGAAAAGATATAAATATGGAAATTTGACAACAACCTTTATGAGAACAGCAAAAAAGGCCAGACAGATACTGTAAAGTGACATGTAACAATGCAGGGAAGTGTAGCACAAAAGCCAAATAAGTGACATGAGGACTAAACTGATGGATGGGACAGGAAACAGGATGTTTTGATGCAGATGATGTACTAGGTGCTTAAAAACACTGTCTCATTTAATCTTCCCTACAACACAGTTTTACTGATTAGAATGTTGATGGAAACACAAGAGTAGTTAAGAAACTTGCTTATGGACACGTAATTAGAAAGAAATAAATCCAAGTTGTCTAACGTTAAAGCTCAAACAATTAGCATTTGAATTGATTAACAATTCAAAGTGCACTGAATTCAACTGAATTGAACATTTTCCAGGTCTTTCTAGCTTTTGCATAAGGTTTTAATGATACTACAAAGGAACTTACTTGGAATTAGAAATACCTGAGTTTGAACCAGATTCTGCCATTTCCTACTGGCAGCACTTGGAGCAAGTCAGTTTCATTTCTTTAAAATAGAAAGATGATACCTACCACATATGGACCCTGCGGGCCTAAGTAAGATACCTCAGTGAACAGAACTCACAAAGTTTACCTGGTAAAGAGAAGGCTCTACTGGATGAATACAAGGTGAACATGGCATCCGTTGTTATTCCCACTCCATCTGAGGCTGGAAACAATAGAAACAATAGTTATCCTAGTGTGGTTCTTACATGTTCACAGGCTCAAGAAGGAGCTTGAAACTGTTTCCTAAATGAGATTTGGGAATTCTTTGTGGATTTCAATTACCCATCCTCTTGCTGGACCTCATTAGCACACATAATTGAAAACTGACTGTATATAATAAGGACAACTGGAATCTCCAGCTTGGAGGCAGTTACTTTGGTGTTACTCATTCCCTGTTCTCTCAAAACATACCGGCAGCCACCCTCAAACACACAACCTCAGAAGCTAGCGAGAAAGAGCCCAAATTCTTCCATTACTACATTTCCTGTGAAGTCAGCCTACATGGAGGCTTTTGTTTCATACCACAGTGTTGTAATATGTGGATAGACAATGACAGTACAAAAGGTCTTACAGACTTTCCTTAGAGCATGCATTCTTAACAGAGGACAGTATTATTGGCAAGGAGGTGAAAATTGGTTATAGAGGGTGAGAAAAACCAGATCAGATACTACAATGGTTTGTGGCCCTTCTCAGTACATAAATAGATATACAATATACCTGTGGTATTAAAAGTTCACGGGGAAGGGGTGATTAGGGGAAAAAGAAGATTGAGAAACACTGCCTTAGAGAGAACATAAAGTTCTTAGCTCAGGTTTTTATTCCAGGAAGGAGACAGGAGACAGGACTATTCTTGGTGTTCTATGCTATGACGGCAATTTCAGGAGTTCCAGTTCATCGTGATAGTGGTTAAAAAGCAGGGCTCTGAGGCAGTCTGCTTGGTTTGAAGCAGCGTTCAACCATTTATAGCTGTGTGATCTGTGCTGATTAACTAACCTCTCTCTCTCTCTTTCTCTTTTTTATTTGTAAAATGAGTATTGTAATACCTGACACTTAAGGTTGTACGAGGGATACAAGACCCAGCCTATATTTATAAAAAGAGGCAGCAGAAGCCACTCCCACCTTTGTGCCCTTTAATCCACATCCTATAGATGGCCAAATCCAGGCAACATACTTTTTTTAACTTAGAATTTTGAAAAATATAGAATATATAGAAGTAGAATATAGAAAAGAACAGATGTAATATGTATTCCCACACATGAAAAGTTAATTTATGCTAGCATTTTGTCATATTTGCTTTAGTCTTTTTCTATGTATAAAAATTTTCAATTATACAAGTAATACATATACACATGTTCCCTTTTGTCCTCTCTATACCTCCAGGTCTACCATTGTGAAGCAAAACGTTTATAAATGCCTACTGCCTGCCACATATAATTTCCTTAGAGGTATTCTTTCTGAATGGGTAGCCTAAGAGACTAGCCATCCCACAAAGCATAAATCTCTACCCAGACAAGGTAAATGTCTTCATTCAAGTTAAGACCTAAATGACATTTTCTCCATGAACTGAAACAATATTTCTTGGGCACCTACTATGTGGGAGATGTTTTTGAATTGGGAGCAGGACTGTAGCAGAAGTCAGCTTTTCAAAATGAAAACCTGGGTGGTTGGAATGAGTGGATTAAAATGGTCTCCATGCTTGAGGTGGCATTCCAGATGTTTCTCACAAATGATAATGAATAACCCCCTTCCCTTATTAATAAAAAACCCAGTGGTGGCATTTGCAGATGACTCCATCCTTTTGTCTTTAGCGTGTAGGTCTCAGCAAAGTAAGATGTGAGCTGCTGAGTTAGGATCAGACCTGGGAACCACACTGGTTTGCACCCTGGCCCAGTGTCCTAGTGGAGAATTCTGCAGTCACAAATGCCTAGGAGGCAAAGGAGTGAAAGTCTTGAGTCCTGAGTGAGGCAGCCCTAGGAAGCTGGCATTGCCTGGGTTCCTCGGGCACAAGGCTGTGACCCAAGGGACTGGAATCTTAAGGAGATGGCAGAGGGCCACCTGTCCTCAGGTGTGGTTATCTACTCATCCAAGGAGACAATCTGTTTAGATAGCAAGGGTTGCAAGATAATGGCCACTGGCCAAAATGGCAAGTTCTCTCCTGGGGGTAACTCTTGGACTTGGAATTTGACTAAGAGGAGGGAACACCATGTGGTGCTCATGTAGAGCTCTGGAATACAGAGCAGTGGGGGGACCCACACGGCTTTAATTATGGCCCAGACATTTTTTCTTTCTTTCTTTCTCTCTCTTTACTTTAAAAGTGAAATTAAACATTTTAAATGTTTGGGTATAATCCACTAAAGTGTAATTATTAGTATTAATAATGATAATAACAATGCTATCTATCATATACTGAGTGCTTCTCAAAGGCCAGGCCCAGCATCAGCTACCCTCACAACGGCACTGAGAATCAGGAGGCGGTATCTCCACGTTACAAGTCAGACCTAGTTTCATTCACTCCCTCCCTCCCTCACCAACCAGAGACTATTTACTGAGCCTTTTCTGTGTGGTAGGCCTTGTGCTGGTGCTTACCATCTACCACAACTAACGAGTGGAAACACAGTAACTACAAGTCATTTTAATTTGCTCACTTGAAATTGGTAGAGGAAAGGGTGGTCCTCTTTCCAGACAGGAAAAGCTGTGCAGTTCTGGCCTTTCAGCACATGTCAAAAGAAAACAAAAAGTCTCGTTAAATTTGTTTCTACTTCCAAACTAATCCTGGGGTGGGGTGGGGAGGGAATGGGATGGAGAATATACAAAGGTAAATGGAGAACGTGCAGAGGAGAAGAAAACTCCAGCTTAGTGCTTCTCCCCTTTTCTCCAGCACTTTTTCCCTGATTGCTGTCCTAGTGCTTTGCGCTAACCTCTCTTACAAGAGTACTTGTAAAGCACTTACTTGTCTGACTCCAACAGACTGTAAATAAACTGTAATCAGACTCCTTATGGGCATAGGTTATCTTACTCATCTTTTTTCCCCCAGTACCTGGAGCACTTTTAAAAGTGCATTTAATTTGATTAAAATGAACAGATGAATGAATGAATAGATGCGTGGGTTTCTTGTGGGCAATTCTCCTGTGCGCATAAGCATGGACAAACAGATTCACACAAATTCACAAATATTCCCAGAGTGATGGGGACACTGTTCTCGTCACCAAAGCCCTCCCTTTGCTGGCCCGCTGTCTTGTGTGGCCACCTCTTTCGTCCCCACTCCTCTCTCAAGGCCAATGCTACCAGCTCAATCCTCTCTCACCACCAGCACCATTGAAACCTCCCCCTGTCAGCTGACACAGGAAACAGTGAACTACCTGACAAGATAATCTAACAGTAGGCCTAGAAAAAGACTTAGGCAGCTTCTAGAAGTCCTGGTGTTTTGACCCTGTATGACCCTCGAAGGGATTTTGCCCAGCATTTTTTTTCAGGCTTCTTGAGTTTCCAAATCATCACATTTAATACTCCTTATAGCCATACCCTCTAAATTTGAATGTCAGTTAATAATACCTGTATTTATCTAGCGTGAAGCCATCTTTTTCACTTCTCATTTTACTTTACAATATTCATGATGTGAAAAACAGGACTGGTGAGGGTTATTACCTGTATTATACAGATTAAGACTCTAAGGCTTAGAAATTAAGCAACTATCCCCAAACAACTGTGAGATTGACTATAGATTGGGACAAGTATCCAGGTCTCCAGATAATTAGTCTAGTGTTTTTTGTTATTCTAGTTTGAATAGGCAAAGCCCAATAGAAAGGAGAAACTCTTATTTGGGGAAATTTTCACCTGACTGGGAGAGACAGTGGCAGACTCAGATAGGATCCAGATGTGAAGACTGCTATGTTCCTCAGTCTTCACAGGTATGTTCAGGTAGGTGTGAGGGAGCAGAGGAACTAAATTTGCAGTGCATCTTTCATGTCCTAGACATTCTGCTAGGTGCTTGAATGAGGTAGCTCATCTGCCCATCATGAAAATGAATGTTTCCACATAGGTGCTATGATTCTCATTTGCTAAGGAGGAAGCTAAGGTTGAGATTGGGAGGGAACTTGCCCAAGACTAATAGTTAAGAACTGACCACCTGAGGAACTATTCAGATTTATAATGCTGGGGTCATTAGATAAGTTTTCTTTTTTCCTTTCTACTGATATTTATTACATACACAAGATACCGTCCTTAGTAGTACTGGGAATTCAAAGATAGGGTAGATCCAGTCTTTGTCTTTAAAACCATATATTAGAATATGAGAGAGTGGGACTTCTCTGGTGGTCCAGTGGTAAAGAATCTGCCTTCCAATGCAGGGGACATGGCTTTGATCCCTGGTGGGGGAATTAAGATCCCCCTTGCCACAGGGCAATTAAGCCCACGTGTCTCAACTACTGAGCTCGCGCGCCTCAACTAGGGAGCCTGCGTGCTCTGGAGCCCGTGCCACAACTAGAGAGAGAAAACCAGCATGCCACAACTAGAGAGAAGCCCGCACACCCCAATGAAAATATCCTGAGTGCCTCAGCGATGATCTGGCATGCCGCAACTAAGACCCGACGCAGCCAAATAAATAAATAAATATTTTTTAAAAAAGAATATGAGAGAGTAATATAAATGCATACATCATTATATCTGCAGAAATGCTCTAAAAGAAGTATAAGCAAATTTCTTGGAAAGTCAGAAGGTGAGAACACTTTCTATAATGCAGTGTTTGAGCTGGATCTTAAAGGGTATTATTTCACTAGGAAGAGATGATCTGTCAGGGAGGAAAAACTTTTCTTCTATCCTCTTATGTTCAGTAGTTGGAGGTCTGTGAATTAAACTGTGAATTAAAAAGAAAGCTTAGCATGAGACAGGACAGATTTTCATTCACATAGGTATATATGAGAGTTCACAGAAAAATGTGACTCAAAACCAATAAGCCCTTTTATGACTTAACCATGGATGCAAAAGGCGAGCCCCAAAACGGTGTAGAAGATGCAGACCCCATGATTTAAATTCATCCCCAAAGATAGCCAAAGAGAAAGAAAGTAAAGACTCTCATTGCCACAGGCAGTCTCAGCACTAGCAAGGCAATAAGGAAAGACAGATGAACCCTCTGAGAGCTGGCAGTGGTCAGTACGGTGCCAGCTGTACCGCAGGTTCCTGCATTTCTGTTCAGCTGACTACAAATTCCTGGGGCCCCCAAACTGATGGTTGGCTGCCTGCACATGCAGGTCCAACAATCTGCACTCCCTGGCAGATGAAAACTCTCAGAGCAAACACGCTCTCCCTAAACACAAGCCAAGCTCTCAGGACACAAAATGAGACAAACAGGACATAGTAGCGACCCATGTGAAGGAAAGGATCTATAGTCAAGAGTAGTCGAAATTGAGAGTCACCCAAGAGTCATAATGCCCCAAAACTAGTTCCTTCAAGTGTTTTCTTCTGCCAGTCTAAAGTTAGAAAAAACAAAGAGAAGCTCTTACTCTTGTTCAACTGGACTCCAGGCAGAAATCCAAGAGACAGACTAGTAAGGAAATCTTACCCTTGCCAGCTTCATCAGTGGTCCTGAGGTCTCAGCTTCAGTCTCTGGAGCAAGCTGGAAGTTCCAACCATCCCATCCTCATTGCCAAACTGTCAGGGAGGAAAAACTTTTCTTCTACCCTCTTAAGTCCCTGGGAGCACACAAATTAAACTGACAAAGATTAGCAAGAGAAAGGGCGGATTTTTATCCACCTAAGTACAAGGCATATGGGAGTTCACACACAAAAAATGTAACTCTAGGAGACAGTTAAAATTTGGGGCTTATGTACTATTTTAATACAGGAAGAGGAGGAGGGGAAGGGTACTTATTGGAAAACAAATGACTTTAAAGAAAGATAAATAAGTCCTTAGGAGAATAGATACGAGATAAGACAGCCTGCTTAGGTGTGGTGCTGATTTCTATTTGACAGTGATGACAGTCAGACTTTCCTGGTTGCTCCCAGGAAGCGAATTTATGGCAATTGAGTTCTCTTGAGTTCTTTTGGGAGGCTCTGTTCTTAGGCAGATGAGAGTATTAAGGAAAAAAGACTTTTCAAATGCCATCAGCTCAACATTATGTTTTATGCTACGGCAGAGTATTCTGGGCCCCTTCAATGCAGAGAAAGGTGATAATGTCTTAATACTTATTACTGCTTTGTGAAAAATAAGCCAGGAATACATCTTACCTTAAAAGAAGCAGGATGTTTTGACAATACTTTTGGCTCCCTGGCATTTGGAGACCTGAAAAGGCCGATCATTAATTTCATAGTTTTTTCTTCTCCTTCTTCTGTTCATCACCTTATCATCATCATCTTGCTCACTCTTCCCTGAGCCTGAGGTCAGAGGTGAACTGAGTGTGAGGAATAGACATAAAGGTCCTTCAGTTTGCAAATGATGGCATATTATTTGATTTTTATGTTAAAAATCTAAAAGCTTAGTGTTTTTTTTAAGGTCATAAAACAGGAGTAAGTACTAAATGTCTATGGCATTACAAATATTTATGTTCTCATCTTTTAAGCCATGGGGAAATGTCTTTTTTGTCTTCCAGAGATTCTGACCTAAAGGTAACATGTCCAAGCAGAGTGATAGAGCCATTTAAAACACAATTCTGAAAGGGATGCATCTAAGGCTTATAATCTAGATAGGTTTATAAAATACAAATAGGTGGTTGGATGGAAGAATGAATTCCTGGGTTCTCACATCCAGGAAGGAGCCATGGTCTTGGCTTGCAAATCTCAGACTCCAAAGTAGAATGATGAATTTTCTAAGAAAAAACACAGGTTTAGATTTAACTATTGGAAAATGAGGGCAGCAACACATCAAAAGGGGACCCCTGAAGTGAGAAGAATTAAAGATAAATTTTTTTCTGGAACTATAAGAGCCTTGGATTTTGACATGATTTGCAACTGACACCCAATGAGCCCTCAGGGTATGAACACAGTACCTTTTAAAAAAAAATATCTTAGACTCATTTGGAGAAAAGAAAAAAGGTATAATTATTAGATTAAAAATTTTTTAGATTTAATAAACTCCAAATAACCTAATCTAGCAAACATTCTTAAAATTCTTGCTTCTAAAAAGAATAATAATCATTATAAGTATGACAATTGATATTTTCATGATTTCTGAAAGCTTTTCATGGATATTTCATTTAAAAACAATAATATCAACTTAGTATTTTCACTGATGATTTGTAAATTGGCAAGTCTTGAAAGAAATAGGCCAGTGCTTGAAAACAGGTTTTGCAAGTTAATTTTTTCCTGATGACAGTGTTTAAATATGAATTTTTAATGCAAGTCCTTTCTTGTAAGAGTGTAAAGTGAAGGAAACAACAAAGATATTTCACAATAAAGTGAAAATTAAAAATGAAATAAAAATACACAGTAGGATGACTGATAGCCTCCAAGCAGCATTGGCGGAAATTTGAGGACAGCCTTCTTTCTTTAGAATGTACTTAGGAAAGCCACAGAGCAGACAGCTTGCAGGAGAAGCCTGGGCTGAATTTCACGGTCCATGCCCTTTCCACTGGGTGCCCTTGTATAAGGCACAAACTGCCCAACATCATGTGTCCACCCTGCAGAATAACATGAAAATATGCTGCCATTTGTGTACACACACACACACACACACACACACACACACACACACGCATAGACTGTCTCTGAGAAGATATATTGATACAAGGAACTGGTAACATTGGGTGCCTGTGGGGAGAACTGGGTGAGGGTAAGAAGC
The DNA here is from genome assembly GCF_937001465.1 of Orcinus orca. Lineage (NCBI taxonomy): Eukaryota > Metazoa > Chordata > Mammalia > Artiodactyla > Delphinidae > Orcinus > Orcinus orca. The sequence continues at coordinate 153,887,341 of NC_064559.1, read as the reverse complement.
AGGCATGTTTCCTTGAATATCCGTTGGTGCTCTCTGACTAGTATATTATTGTATGCATGCATTACTTATTAAAAATAAAAAAAAATTAAAGGAGCTTTTATTTTGAAGTAGAGGATAAAGCAAATGCACAAATGAGTCAAAAAACACAGGTATCCTGTTGAGTAATGAGAGTCCTTTGGCATTAAGAGCAAAGTGGTCACCTCTGTTTGGGAGGATCAGGAAAGTCTTTCTAAGGGAAGTGTTGTTGGTCATATGCCTCGGCGGCCTGGATAAAATTTCAATTAACAGAGAGTGAGGGTCCTGAAGGAGGCATTTCACAGGAAGGAGAATGGTGAGAACAAAGGCCAGAGGTTGGCAAGGGGACCAACCCCCTGGAGAACTCAGTAGGCCTATTTGTGGCATAGTAGGTCTGTGCAGGGAGAGGTGGTGGATAGAAGTGGCAGAAGTCTGGAATCAAAATGTGGAAGATCTTAGTTTCTAGGCTGGGGTATATAAAGTCTGCATAATAGATTAAAAAAAAGATTTGTAGCTGGAGATGACATCAGACCTCTCCTCTAACAAGAGTTTATATATAATAGTTTTTCTTGGAAAAAAGGAAATTAACAGTATAAGTGCTCATTAGATTAGGGAATACTGGCAATATTATATATCTGAGGTTGTAGTCATTTAAAACCTTTTTTTTTTCCATTTTTCTACACTAAGTAGAAACCTTATTGAATTTTAATGGCACTAGAACCTAAAAAGTTTTAATCCCAACTCTGCTAAGTAAGAAAACTGCAACAACAATAAAAAAGATTACGAAAGGGACCAAAAAGCACTGAATAATGACCAAAAAATTGAAATCAGAAAATCAGTTCAGATTTTCAGTGAGTATGAGGCAGATGAAAATAGACTTCTAACTCTGAGATTATGCATTTCTGTATTATAGGAGTTTCTCGTTTTTAACTCTTAAACATATTAATTTAAAATTTTATGTGCATAAATGCTTTGCATAGGTTATTTTCAGAAAATGAACTGTGGATATCATATACAGATTCTGAAGGAATGGAAAATGTATTTAAATTAAAATGAGAAGCTTAAATTGGATAGATGTGAATGAAATGCTTCATAGAAGGTATCCATAGAAACCACTTAAAATAAAGAGAAATGTTAATTCTCTTTGTAAATTGAGCTCCCAGAATCAAAATGAGAGTGAGGCATTTAGTGTAGGTGCAAATACACTTTGGCCTTATCTACGTGAAACACACAAATTGACAATTTTATATATATATATATATATATATATATATATATATATATATATATATTTGTTGTTGTTCTTTAGTTTTGTTTTGTTCGCGGTATGCGGGCCTCTCACTGCCGTGGCCTCTTCCGTTGCGGAGTACAGGCTCTGGACGCCCAGGCTCAGCAGCCATGGCTCACGGGCCCAGCCACTCCGCGGCACATGGGACCTTCCCGGACCGGGGCACGAACCCATGTCCCCTGCATCGGCAGGCGGACTCTCAACCACTGCGCCACCAGGGAAACCCGACAATTATATTTTTTCGGCCATGGTCTCGGCTGATAATCACAATCAATTTATGGCCATACTTCATCATGGTTCAACCACATTTCCGAGAGTGGTTCGAGACCCGCGGGTGCTCTCCAGCCCTTTAAAAAAATATATATATATATGGCCATATAGTTCATGGGATTCAGTTAGTAAAGTAGCTAAGCTACATTGGCCCAACTTGTTGATTTAATCAAGTGTGTGACCAGAGAACCATCTCTGTGGTATCCCAACCTTTCAGCAGTCTCTTGACTACACAAGACATTAAACTAACTACCACTGTACAGTGATTATATATGCCAACTGGGGACACCATTAAAAATAATTTGTGAAAGAATAAATTTTCCTATGCCAACTTCCCAGAAAAGTCTTCATTTTCCACATTCAATTCTAGGCCTGCGCGAGAGCAGACATGTTTTATGTTGCTGCAGTCACAAAGTTTGGAACTCAAAGTTCTGCTTCTGTTTTTTAATATATAAAATGTAAACATTTTCTGGTTACATTTCTTCTTAATTTTCCTTTGTCACAATCACAAATGATGTCACTGAGTTGATGATCACTTCAGAAAATCTAACTTCATTATTACTAACCATAATAATTAATTATTGCTAACTGTACTTTTCTCCTCCTCCTCCCCCTTATAGGTAGTTCTGTGATGAACTACTTTTGACTTCACTCACTTCATAATCCAGCTGATGTACTCTAGACCTGCTGTTTGTAATGACCTTAGACATTCTCAAACATTTAGGCTGAAGAACATCTTTATACTCTTAAGAATTATTGAGGAGCAAAAGAGATTTTTTTAATGTTTATTTTTTATTTATTTATTTTTCTTATTAGTCATCCAATTCATACACATCAGTGTATACATGTGAATTCCAACCTCCCAATTCATCACACCCCCACCCCCATCCCCATGGCTTCGCCCCTTAGTGTCCATACGTTTTTTCTCTACTTCTGTGTCTCAATTTCTGCTCTGCAAACCGGTTCATCTGTACAATTTTCTAGGTTCCATATATATGCGTTAATATACGATATTTGTTTTTCTCTTTCTGACTAACTTCACTCTGTATGACAGTCTCTAGATGCATCCACGTCTCTACAAATGAACCAATTTCGTTCCTTTTTATGGCAGAGTAATATTCCATTGTACATATGTACCACATCTTCTTTATCCATTCGTCTGTCGATGGGAATTTAGGTTGCTTCCATGACCTGGCTATTGTAAATAGTGCTGCAATGAACACTGGGGTGCATGTGTCTTTCTGAATTATGGTTTTCTCTGGGTATATGCCCAGTAGAGGAATTGCTGGGTCACATGGTAATTCTAGTTTTAGTTCTTTAAGGAACCTCCATACTGTTTTCCATAGTGGCTGTATCAATTTACATTCCCACCAACAGTGCAAGAGGGTTCCTTTTCTCCACACCCTCTCCAGCATTTGTTGTGTGTCGATTTTCTGATGATGCCCATTCTAACTGGTGTGAGGTGATACCTCACTGTAGTTTTGATTTGCATTTCTCTAATAATTAGTGATGTTGAGCAGCTTTTCATGTGCTTCTTGGCCATCTGTATGTCTTCTTTGGAGAAATGTCTATTTAGGTCTTCTGCCCATTTTTTGATTGGGTTGTTTGTTTTCTTAATACTGAGTGGTATGAGCTGTTTATATATTTTGGAGATTAATCCTTTGATGATTCATTTGCAAATATTTTCTCCCATTCTGAGGGTTGCCTTTTCGTCTTGTTTATAGTTTCCTTTGCTGTGCAAAAGCTTTTAAGTTTCATTAGGTCCCATTTGTGTTTTTTGTTTCTTTTTTTTTTTTTTTTTTTGTGGTACACGGGCCTCTCACTGTTGTGGCCTCTCCCATTGTAGAACACAGGCTCCGGACGCGCAGGCTCAGCAGCCATGGCTCACGGGCCTAGCCGCTCTGTGGCATGTGGGATCTTCCCTGACCGGGGCACGAACCTGTGTCCCCTGCGTCGGCAGGCGGACCCTCAACCACTGCGCCACAAGGGAAGCCCTATTTTTGTTTTTATTTCCATTACTCTAGGAGGTGGACCAACAAAGATCTTGCTGTGATTTATGTCAAAGAGTGTTCTTCCTATGTTTTCCTCTAAGAGTTTTATAGTGCCCGGTTTTACATTTAGGTCTCTAATCCATTTTGAGTTTATTCTTATTATGGTGTTAGGGAGTGTTCTCATCTCATTCTTTTACATGTAGCTTTCCAGTTTTCCCAGCACCACTTATTGAAGAGACTGTCTTTTCTCCATTGTATATCCTTGCCTCCTTTGTCATAGATTAGTTGACCATAGGTGCGTGGGTTTATCTCTGGGCTTTCTACCCTGTTCCATTGACCTATATTTCTGTTTTTGTGCCAGTACCATATTGTCTTGATTACTGTAGCTTTGTACTATCCTCTGAAGTCAGGGAGTCTGATTTCTCCAGCTCCATTTTTTTCCCTCAAGACGGCTTTGGCTATTCAGGATCTTTTGTGTCTCCATACAAATTTTAAGATTTTTTGCTCTAGCTCTGTAAAAAACACCATTGGTAATTTGATAGGGATTGCATTGAATGTGCAGATTGCTTTGGGTAGTATAGTCATTTTCACAATATTGATTCTTCCAATCCAAGAACATGGTATATCTCAACCATCTGTTGGTATCATCTTTAATTTCTTTCATCAGTGTCTTATAGTTTTCTGCATACAGGTCTATTGTCTCCCTAGGTAGGTTTATTCCTAGGTATTTTATTCTTTTTGTTGCAATGGCAAATGAGAGTGTTTCCCTAATCTCTCTTTCAGATTTTTCATCATTAGTGTATTGGAATGCAAGAGATTTCTGTGCATTAATTTTGTATCCTGCAACTTTACCTAATTCATTGATTAGCTCTAATAGTTTTCTGGTGGCATCCTTAGGATTCTCTATGTATAGTATCATGTCATCTGCAAACAGTGACAGTTTTACTTCTTCTTTTCCAATTTGTATTCCTTTTATTTCTTTATCTTCTCTGATTACTGGTTCCTTCTAGTGTATTTTTTATTTCAGTTATTATATTGTTCATCTCTGTTTGCTTGTTCTTTAATTCTTCTTGTTGTTTGTTCTTTAATTCTTCTAGATCTTTGTTAAACATTTCTTGCATCTTCTCGATCATTGCCTCCATTCTTTTTCTGAGGTCCTGGATCATCCTCACTATCATTATTCTGAATTCTTTTTCTGAAAGGTTGCCTATCTCCACTTCATTAAGTTGTTTTTCTGGGGTTTTATCTTGTTCCTTCATCTGGTACATAGTCCTCTGCTTTTTCATTTTGTCTATCTTTCTGTGAATGTGGTTTTTGTTCTACAGGCTGCAGGATTGTAGTTCTTCTTGCTTCTGCTGTCTGCCCTCTGGTGGATCAAGATTTTTTAATGTGGATTATATCAACCATATTTACCATATAAGAAGGTAAATCGAGATATTTTAAAAATATTTATTTTAAAATAACGAATTCATTGTATGTTAACATAAATAACTTAATTTTTATGGAAAAATAGATTTACCCATGTTAAAAAAAAATTAGTGAGAAGAGTGACATTGTTTAACATTTTGCAAATCTCCTTAATGTCTGTGTCAATGGAAGACAGCTGGATTCTCATATCTACTTCTGCTTTCCATCTGTTGCAGTATCTCACTTCATGTAGCCTCTGGAAAACTGAGTAAAAAAAGCATGAACATCTTAGTATTATTATGAAAATAGTTTTGACCCGAATGGGTATTGGTTTTCCCCAGGGCATTCAACCACACTTTGAAAACCTACTGTACACACCATGGTAAATATGAAAAATTATTACCTGGCTAAAGGGTTGGAAGTCCTTCCCAGACTTCCCAGAGAAGAGTCTTTCTTTATTGTATTTTGCTGTTCAAAGAAATTGATAACAGTGATTTTTTTACTGTCAAATTCCCTCCCTATCAAGAAATACTCACTAGGTGCTAATACTAAGTTTCAAATTTACCAGTAATTAATATAACTTTCCTCATTAGCATCGAAGTATTTTAGAGCTAGAAATGCTAAAAGAGAAACCCACAACATCATCTGGTCAAATATGAGATGGGGACCACTGGTTGTACGCAAAAAATATTTTAGGTAATACACAGCCAAACATTAAGTAACATTGAGTAAAGGGAGTGAGAAAGTTGTCTCTTGTTGGTTTCTCTTTCCACGTGGTTACATTGAGGCCAAGTCTTAGCTTGACTGTTAGTATGTCCTCCATATAACTTAACTAACTTGCAGTGTCTTTAACCAGCTTGCATATTTTCCAATTTAACATAAGGTTAGCCTAAGGAGTCTTAGAGCCTTAGGCCAGCAACAGTATCCAGCTAGAATTTAACGGTATATTTTTTATCATCTTATTTTTATTACTACCATCTACTTAGAGCACGACATTTCGGTTTTTAATTTAATAACGTTTAATTTTAAAACATTTGGATTTAAAGAAAAAAGTTATTAAATAATAGTATGAATGGTATAAGTAATAAAGTGCATGATGGAGGTTTGGGAAAAAACTGATTTAATTCTGTCCTCAATTTACAGTTAGGGAAATCAAAGCACGGAGAAAATTGACTTGCTTGAGATGGCCACAGTCAGAGACTTTAACTCTGGCCTCCTAACTCTCAATCAAGAGCTCTTTCTGCTACAGCATGAATGAGTGCTGATGTCTAACATTTAACATTTCAGTGTTAGAGCCTCCCCTGAAGTCAGACAAATCTAGGTTAAAACCCCTGCGCCATCCTGGGCTAGCTGTATAATCTTAGACAGACCTCTTAGCTTCTATCTCCTCGGTTTCTTCACTTATGAAGTCAACATAATCCCCATTTCACATTAACATTTTGCCTATCTTAAATGAGATAATATTTTAAGTGGTTTGAAATGGCTCCTGGCACTCAATAGACAGAGTTATTTTTATTAGCTGAAGTTACTCTTAGTGAACTGCAGAGCATTTGGAGCAAAAGAATCTTCGTAGCCAGGGCTTGGCTCCAGTGTGTGTGAACTGCATCTGCCACTTGGATCCTTACTTAATTAAAGGCTGGAAATCATTGCATTTCTCTGAAGGAGGCTAACACGCCTTTGGTTGCAGGAAGTGAAGGTTAAACGCGTTAACTGGGAAACTTATGTAACCAAGGGTTAAAATAGCCTTGAAGCCAAAACCAAAGAATTCTGGCCTCTGGTGTGTGAGGCAAAGCCAAGCATGTTTGCCTTTGTGAGCCCAGGAATGCTTCTGGTGAGGCTTGTTTGTTGTGGAAACTGACATGATCAAAGTGGGGAGAATTAAAACGATCTATCAGAATAATAGTCAAGGCTGTATATGAACTCCCCAGACAGAGCGTTGAACCTGAAGTCTCCCACTGAGGACAGACAAGCCAGCTGACAGAAGCTGGGAAGAAAAGAAATCCATCTCTCTAAGGCAGATGAGTGCAGCTGGGAGATAAAGACCCTGGTTGGGGAACTCAAGATGAGAGTTCAGATTTAGCAGACAGAAAGGTGAAATGGAATGCTGAACTTGTGGTCTTTAGGATTCTTGCAACACCAACGTTGTGGTTTTCAGGTGTCAGTTTTTAGAGTGGAGTTACTAAGTGAAGCAGGCACTTTTAGTAGTAAAGCATTTGGGGTGGGGAAACTGTGCCAATTGCAATAAGATCCTGTGCCAGTTGCACTGGAATGTTCTAAGGCATGATGTCATGCTTCTTCCCATATTAATTTCCAAATGTTGAAAAATTCTCATTATGATTAAGTAGACTTAAGGGTCCCTAAGTGGCTGGCATGATTTTGGATTGTTTGCTCACTTAGTCCTTCATCCCAGGATGAAGATTAGTAAAACTCTGTGATGTTCTAGCAAGTATGAAATGACACTGGAGCCCCAACTGTTGCTAAATCCTTATCAAGGCATACAAAGAATCATAAAACAGACAGATTGGAAAAGATTTTAAGGAAATCCAGTCCTATTCACATATTTTAGAGAAGGGGAAACTGAGGCCTGGAGAGAGGAAATGACTTGCTCAATACTACACAGTCTTCTGCTTTGCAGGCCAATGCTTGCCTGCTGCCACGCCAAAGAATCCCCAGCAGATAGACTATTGGCCTAGAATAATGCCCACAGGGCGAGAGTCACCTTCCGGGCGTCCGTAATTTGAAATGCTGCAGGGATATCACTCTGTTTTTATTTTTGAAAATTACACTAACACTCCTGCTTTTTGTTTTGTTTTTCCTTTGTGTATATTGGCCTATCTTTTTATCTCTGTCCCTCCCTGGGCATACGTCACCAGGACTCTCCTGACAGAGGTAGATAAATGCAGAATGAGGTTTTTATAAAGATCACGAGTACACCCAATACTGAGCCCAATGAGAGAACTGAATAATAATCATACCTTATGCTGAGCGCTTTGCAAATCACAAAACGCGTTTTAATCTCTTCTTCTGTTAATCCCTACACAGTCATTAGGGAGGCAGAGCAGTTATTATCATATGTCTTATGGATGCACTAAGTGAGGCAGAGGGAGCCCAGCGAGTTGCCCCACACCACACAGCCCCAGAGTGGCTGAGCAGAGCCCGGCGGGGGATTCAGCCCCTGAGGACCCTCAGTTCAGGCACCTCTTACGGCGGCATGCAGAGGCCCAGACTCGTGGATTCCCCAGGGTACATTCTCTGAACTGTCGACTTGGTGGGAGTTTCAGGGAATTCTGCAAAAAGGCAGCGGGAGGGTTTAGGAGGATCGGAGAGAAATGCTCAGAAGGTGCGGGGGAGGGGAAGGCAGTCGGGCAATCTTGCATTTAAAAAGGTAAAGAATTAGCGAAAGGTTTCAGTCGGCCGACCTCAGAGATGAAATCCTTCTCCTTTCTCGGGGCTCCCAGAAACTGCTTCCTCGAAGAAAACGTCTGAGGCTTACATTTCATGTTACCTGCCTTGCTGGAGCAGCCCTGCCTCTGGGCGCGGCGGGGTTTGGGCTCCTTTGGCTTCCAGGCCCGGGCGCCATTCGGTGCGAGGTTGGGGGAGAGCCCGCAGGCCTCCCGCCGAGAAGCCCGGGGATGGGAGGGGGAAGTCGGCCTCGCATCAAAGCAATCAGAGAAACCCTGGGGGTCTATTGGCCTGCTTCTCTCCTCCGCAGCGGCTTTGCCCCAACTAATTTCCTGCCCGGGCCCTAACCCAGGTCCCGCCCTTTCCCACCCTTCCTGGCTTCACTCCGTACCAAGCATCACTAAAGTAAGGAAACAGGAAAAGAAAGCTGAGCCCTGGGGGTTTCTGTTTGGCTTTGCAAACCACTTATGGAGCGAGAAGTGGGGACCACAAATGGGGACCCCTGAGGAATGACCCCCTCCCCAGCCCCCTCTCCAGTTGAGTTACCAAATGAGGCCAATTCATTCTCTGGAATGTAGCAGCCGGGGCAATGATGATTGCTACTGACAGGGAAGCTTTCATGTAGCAATATCCCCGGCCACCGGCTGTGAGGCAAAGAGAAAGAACTCTCTGGAATTCACAACATCCCCCCTCCAATTAATCCCCAGCCGCCCCGCTGTGTGTGAATGGGCTGTGCTGGGGATTCGTAGCTCTGATGCGGGGGATTTGCTGATTCCTTTGAGCCCCCTGAGGAGAGGTGATATGGAGAGCAGATAATCAGCATGCAGCGCGGAGACGAGGTAATGAATTGGCTCGCCTGGGCCTGGCTTCACTATTTGTACACTTTTAGGCACCTCGGAAACTGGGTTTGCAGACAAAACCTGTGCCGAGGGGCCCTCAACCCCCGACCTTTTGTGGGCCTGGATAGCTGCCGCCTATCCCGCTCGCTTAAGGCGGGAGCCTTGTCTCCGAAAGGAGGAGCCGGAGGCGAAGGGAAAGGAGCCCGGATTCTAAGCGGGCCAGGCCTGAACGGTACCTCTCCCGCCTCAGTCCCACGCTCACCCCAATGAGGTCGAGCTTTAACTCGGTTTTCATTCTCCTGCATTGCTGTTTTCAGTCTAAGTCCACTGCTTTTACGAATAAAATGCTGTTTATTTTTCCCTTGTAGCTCCAGGTTCATCTCTGGCAAGAACGTGTGTTCAAGGCATTGTGACCGTCCAACGTGAGTTATGATTTGCTGGATGTGGGGTCTGTCTGTCTCTGTCCGCTTCAGCGTCTCCCACCGTGCTAAAAGACAATGCTAGTGCCCGCCTAAAAAAAGTAACAGCTGACATTTATTGAGCACTTACTATGTGTCAGGCACTTAGAGTTTATACGCATGATCTTAGGCAATCCTCAAAGTAATCTCTGAAGGAGATGCCAGTCTCCGGTTTCATTTTACAAGGAGGAAAAAAAGGCTTTGGAGTTCCTAACCGGCTTGGGGTCACGGACTGGGGGCGCTAACTAGTAGGCAGGTGGAGTCAGATTCCCTCTGCACAGCCTCTGGGTCCCACACACCTCGTTTTCGTTTAGACGCTCACTGCTTCTCATCAGGTGCGTCTGCTGCAGAGCTTCCCGCTTCCAAGCATGCAGACAGCAGCCCTCTCCCCCCTGCAGCCAGGGGGAATCTCTCTGAGACACCGCAATGGGCCATCCCCTTGCTTAGACTCCTCAAAGGTTCCCCAGAAAGTTCAAACTCCTCAGCTTAGCACACAAGCCCCTTTATGACAGGCACCTGGAAAGAATTAAAGACAGACAGAGGCGATAATCCTAATCCCCTCTTGGGGGAGTTTGCTAGATGGGGCTGTGAAGGGAACCAGGGCCTCTTTCCCTCCGACTCTGGAGTCTACTTGTGGGCCTGGCTCCCCGAGGGCACTTCCCACTCTGACCCTGCCCCCATCTTGTCTTTCCTGGCAGTTGCCACTCTTTTCTTGCCTTCCTGGGTCCCTCTTCTTTCATTCAGGACTGAAGGCATTGGAGGCAGATTTTTGCTCCTGGTTCCACTATTGAAGGGAATTCAAGATGAACATTTTGGTTTTAAGGGTTTTTGTTGCCAGAAACCACAGGGCACTAGACAAAAACTATGACAAAGTCTCTAACTTTTCTATGCTCAGTGTCAACCAATCTGAATTATCCTTGCGTGCCCGGAAATTACCTTTTATACGCTACAGTTGGGTTTTCCTCCATCAGCTGACAAACGAACCTTCAGGCTCTCCCATGGGCCCTGCATACCAGTCACTGTTCAGTTTCAGCAGCAGCATCATTGTTTTCCTAGCAGTGTTATTACAATTATTTAAGGATTTCATCATAAGGTGTCCCTATTTTATAAAAACACACATAAAACTGAAATATTCAACATTCTGTCAACTAATACTTATTGAGAGGCTGTTATAAGTGTGTGGGGAACTGTGGTGAACAGGAGAGTTAAGGGCCCTGCATTATGCCGAGAAAGACAGTGTACAAACAAATAAATATTCAAAAGCATGGTTAGCCACATAAGGAAATAAACCAGGGTGGTGTGATAGAGAAGTGGTAGGGACTGCTTTACATTAGTTAGAGGGGGAAAGGCTTTCTAAGCAGGTGAGATTTGAGCTGAGGTTTGAATGGTAAGAAGGATTCATCCCTAAGAATAATTGGAAGTAGAGCATTCAGGCAAGTGCCAGGGACAGAGGTGGGGAGAAGCTTGCCTTCTCTGAGGACGCAATAAGGCTGCTAGAAGGGCTGAGGTATTTGGATGAGCAGGGGATGGGGTGGTATGTTACGCAGGAGATGTGAGCTAACAGATCTTTAAGATCTCGTAGGCCAATGGCTTTCAAACTCTTTTAATGTGACCCACAGTAAGAAATACATTTTATATTACAGTCCACTATCACACACACGCTCCTGAAAGAGTTCTTTCAATAAACTTTGATATTTTGTTTTATTTTAAAATGCTGATCCTTACCCAGTACATTGGTTTCACAACCTAGTAATGGCTTGGTTTGGAAAGCTCTGTCCTAGATTATAGTAAGCAGTTTGGATTTTATTCTCAGTATAATTGGAAACCTTTGGAAAAGTTGTACGCAGGAGAGTAACATTTAATTCACATTTTGAAAACTGACTTTGACTGCTGTCTAGAGAGCAAGTTTGTATGAAGGTGGGTGAGAGTAACAGCAGGGAGACCAGTTAGGAAGCTGTTGTATTTCATCTAGAGGAAGAAATAATGTTGGCTTGGTAGCTGAAGAGATTGAGAAAAGTGGATGAATACTATAAAATTTGGAGGTAAAGCCAACATTGGATGTGGAACGTGAAGAAGAGAAAGGAGGCAAGGATGACTCCAAGAGTTGTTTGGTTGTTTATTTTTAGCAATGAGTGGTATAGACCTTTGCTGAGATGAAAAATTGGGGGATGATTACATTTTGGGGAATGGGAATATTGTTTTGGGTATTTCAAGTTTAGGATATCTATACCTCCTATACCTCTTTTTTTTAAAGATTTTTTTTTTTTAAGATTTTTTTTTTTTGATGTGGACCATTTTTAAAGTCTTTACTGAATTTGTTACAATATTGCTTCTGTTTTATGTTTTGGTTTTTTGGCCGCAAGGCATGTGGGATCTTAGCTCCCAGACCAGGGATCGAACCTGCACCCCCTGCATTGGAAGGTGAAGTCTTAACCACTGGACAGCCAGGGAAGTTCCTATACCTCCTATACATCTTATTGGAGATGTTAGACATATCAGTACGGGTGTTTTGGTGAAAGATCAGAGTTGGCGATGAAGCTTTAAGAGGCAGTGGCACATGGATATTATTTAAAGCCATGGGACTACAGGTATTTACCTGGAGAGAACGTGTGGTTAGAGAAGAGCAGTAGGCTTCCTACTCCCCCCTTTCTGGATCACACCAACATTAATCGGTATAGCAGAGGAGAACTTCCATTCTGAAAATGATGCTTCTTGTAACAAAATGGAATATGAAAAATCATTAGATATACTGAGTCTCAAGTAGTCATCCATTGGATTTCAGGCGGACAACTGTGTGTTTAATTACAGAAGAAAAACTAAATCTAAGAATATGTAAGACATGCTGGTGGTAGATCATCTAAAGTGTAATTAGGAGTTTTATAATACATTTAACTTCCTGGGGGTAGAACACCTCTCACATTGTTTGCGTGACTTCGTGCTGAACTTTTACCCAGATAACTTTAGTGCCTGTTGTTTTTTAGGAATTCTTTACAGAAGTGGGGGACTGTTTATGTCATAGAATTTATTCTTTGACTCTCTCTAGCTAAATCAGGTTGTTCTTATTTCCTCACATCTGTGTTAGATGTTCTAGCTGAAGGAGTTTATACTCTCATTCAATCTAACTTTTCTTTCTGGGGCTGGAACACACCTATTTTTACCTTCCTTCGTAAGAAGACTCTACCCTTGGTCTTCCATCTCTCCCTCTCTTCCAGTCAGATAGGGTGTCAGGATACCTTAATTGTAGTGCCATTCCAAGAAAAAGAAGACTCTTCCCTTTCTTCTTTTCTTCCCTTCCCTTTTCCTTCCTTCCTCCCTCCCCCCTTTCCTCCTTCCCATCCTTCCTTCCTTCTTTTTTTTTTTCTCTTTCTCAAGGGCAGTGGTTTTCAAACTTCAAATGAAAATTTAAGTTAAAGCCCCAAAATAGAAAATAAACAATGGAATAATGGCGCCATTTTCTTCTCTTTGTAAGAACCTCATCCGCAACTTCATGAAATCCAAGGGTTCCACAGATCGTTACTGAAATGAATTCATTTCCTCTTTGAGGAGACTTCAGGTAGAGGAATCACTATTATCTGTGAGCCAACTGTTTACTCAGAGAAGGCAAATTAAGATTATTCTCTGTGACAGAGTCACTGATAGGATTCACCCTAGAGATATAATGGAGAGCCAGAGAGCTTACACAGATTGCCTCTTAAAGAGAACCACATTTCATTAGTTGATCAGAAAATATGGTATACTTAGTGATTTAAATAATTTATTAAAAAGATACTGGTGTGATTTTTTTTTCAAAAGGCAATGTAGTTTAAATAATGTTCACTTTGGAATCAGAAAACTTGAGTTTAATCTCTGCGTTACCTCTTACCAGCTTATAAGCCTGACATAAGAGCAAGTAATGTCACTTCTCTGAGCCTCAGATTCTTCAACTATTAGTTGGGCAAAAAATTTTCCTTATAGGTTTGTTGCAAAGATTAAGTAGAAAGAAAACACAGAGCACCTAGTACCTGGGAGTACTTGTCATTACCATACGTAGGCTCTTAAAATAAGACAAATAGTTATTATGATTATATATTTGCCTACTTTTAGTGACAAAGATTAAGGCCTGGGTTAGATATGGCCTCCAACCCTGTAAATGCTGATGAGAATTCTGGCTGATATTGAAATAGAGCATGACATGTACTTAAGGGCTAAGTGAAATGGGTTTTGTAACACATGGTCATACTTTGGGTGACTTCTCAGAAATTCCAGTCTGTTATGTACCTAAGGAAATGAAACAGCCAAAAAATTCTGGCTTAACCTGGCTTAACGGCCTGGATTCTTTTGGGTCAATATAGTTTGTCCTCTTTGTTCTTTTTTTTTTTTTTAATAATTTTTTATAAGTTTTTTTAATAAACTTATTTATTTTATTTATTTATTTTTGACTGTGTTGGGTCTTGGTTTCTGTACACAGGCTTTCTCTAGTTGCGGCGAGCAGGGGCTACTCCTCATTGCGGGGCGCGGCCTTCTCATTGTGGCGGCTTCTCTTGTTGCAGAGCACAGGCTCTAGGCATACAAGGTTCAGTAGTTGTGGCTCACAGGCTCAGTAGTTGTGGCTCACGGGGTGTAGAGAGCAGGCTCAGTAGTTGTGGCGCATGGGTTTAGTTGCTCCACGGCATGTGGGATCTTCCCAGACAAGGGCTTGAACCCATGTCCCCTGTACTGGCAGGCGGATTCTTAAGCACTGCGCCACCAGGGAAGCCCTGTCCTCTTTGTTCTCATTTCATAGAAGTTAGGTCCTGACCATAGCTCATTTCTATGTTACTTCATCACTGGGATGCCTCCTTGAGTTTTTAGAGCACAGAACACAGAGGATAAACACAACCAAGACATCATATTTATGAAAATGGGAGTCTGCATAACTAAAAGTGAGTTTCATCCATTCATTCTTTCATTCATTTCGTAAGTATCTCCCAAGCTTTCTGTACTGGGAACACCTATGTACAGACACTGTATTGTGACAATGATAAGATAGACAAAACTCTGCCCTCAAGTAGAGTTAGACAAATAAATATACAAATAAATAATTACAGGTTGTGATAAGTGTGATGAAGTAAGTTAAGCATGGTGCTGTGACAGAGACTAATGGCAGTAGTTAGAGAAGGCTTCTCATAGGAGACAATGTTTAAGATGAGACCAAAAAGCCAGCCAAGTGAAGGGTCAAGAGAGAAGCTTTTCAGACAGAGCCAACAGCAAGAGTACCAAGGTGGGACGGAGCTGGAAAAATTTTAAGTACTGGAAAGCCAGCATGACTGGTGTATAAGGAAGGAAAGACGGGGAGAGAAAGGCAGGAGCCACATCACATAAGCCTTTAGATGTCTGAAGATTTCTTAAGTCTATGGGAAGTCACTGAGGGCTTTGAAATAGGGGAATGACATGAGCTGGTTTACATTTTCCAAAAAAGTTACTGTAGAGAGGGCAGATGGGAGAGGGGCAAGTGTGGGTGCAGTGGGCCACCTATGAGGTGGCATAGGTAAAAATGGAGGGTGGCTTAAAACAGAGGGGAGTAGAGTTTCAGGATATATTTGGAAAGCAGAGCCAGTAGGACTTGCTGATAGGTTGTGAAGAGTGAGGAAAGGGAAGAACCATGGCTTCTGGCTTTAGCAACTATTTGGGTGGTTCGGTCATTTTCTTCCCTTTCAAAGGGAAGACTTCAATATGATCCGCTTAGGAGTTGGGTAAAGAGGGAATCACATGTTCCATTTTGGAAATGTTAAGTGTGGGATGTCAACAAGACAGGCAAGGAGATATGCCAAAATGTCAGCTGGATATGGAGGCAAGTCTAGAGCTTAGAGGAGACTGCTAAGCTGGAGACAGAAGTTTGAGAGTCTCCGGAAGTTCATTTGTATTTGAATCTAAGGAGATGGATAAAATCATATAGAGAAAGGAAGAAGAAAGAGCCCAAGATTTGCATTTGGGAATCCAAAATTAAGATGATTGTAGAGGGGTTTCCCTGGTGGTGCAGTGGTTGAGAGTCCGCCTGCCAATGCATGGGACGCGGGTTCGCGCCCCGGTCCGGGGGGATCCCGCATGCGGTGGAGCGACTAGGCCCGTGAGCCATGGCCGCTGAGCCTGCGCGTCCGGAGCCTGTGCTCCGCAACGGGAGGGGCCACAACAGTGAGAGGCCCGCGTACCGCAAAATAAATAAATAAATAAATAAAAATATGATTGTAGAGGAAAATGAATTAGTGAGGAAACCAAAAAGCCATGACCTTGAGGTAGGAGGAAGATCGTAAGTGATGACTGTAGGAAAAAAAGAAACCTAGGAGAGGCAAGTGTTGTAGGAATGAAGTAGCCAACTATATTGAAATCCATTTGTAACCACTAAGTTTCTTTATATGATAAACAACACCACCCATGGGGGCAAGGTTGATCTTGGCTAAATCTCTTATGAGTGTCAGATGGACAATTTATTTAACCTTTTTTTTTAAAAGTAAATATAGGAACTTCATTATTTTTTAAAATTTCAGCTTTATTGAGGTATAATTGACTTTTTTAAGCTTTCTGAGTATTAATTTCCTCATTTGTAAATTAGGTCAATACATGCATTTCATAGGCATTTGTAAACATCGAATAAGCTAATTTATAAAAACTGTTCACAGAACACTAGGTATACAGAGCTCAATAAATAGAAGCTATTACTATGAAATAGCATTATGTTTAGAAATCAGAAGACCCACATTCTAGTGATGTTAGTGTAGATCCTGCATTTAGCAGTTGTTTCCTTGGGCAATAATAGTTATTTGAATTTCAATTTTCTCACCAGTGAAATGGGGAAATAATTTCTGTCCTTCCCTTCCTTCTCATAGTGCTGTCCAAAGGATATGAGAATGCTCTATAAGCCATTCAGTGCTGAGAAGATATGAAGAATTTCTCGTTGTCCAGTAGAATTTCTATTTATCTAGCTTTCAAATCAGTCAAGTGTTTATACTTTAGGAGTGCTGGGAATAGGTTTGAGGGAGGCAAGTGACAAAACTGGAAAATGAAGCTTTTAGCTAGACCCAGACTTATCAGATTTAAGATTCATTTCTGCAGTACTCTGTTTCCCTTACTTTCTTCTGAAGGGATCTACATGAATCAAGATATTAATGCAAGGAGAAGCAACTGATTCCTGAGGACATGAGCTATCTTCCCAGGATACCTAATCCACTGTAGATGCTAAAATTTTAGCCTTTGATGGATTGAGAATGCATGGCCAGCATAATCCCCGGGAAGGGGGATGCTTCTCTTCCAAATTGTGAGGATGTATCCTCAGTTCTCGATGACTCAGGAAGAGGCAGATTGAATGGGAAAAGGGAAGTGAGGAAGAAGAAAACCTGAGGGAAATAGAATGATGCATGAAGAGGAAGAGAAACTCTTAGAAATGGAAGAGGAAACACCACCCTCAAATTAAATTTGTTGGCATGAAAAGATGCTGGAGGGAAGGGGTGTTGGAGGGAAGGGATGCTGCCTCTGGACCAATCAAAAGACATTTGCTAATGAAGAAACTAAAGCGAGAGGGGTAAAATGACTAATTCAGGGTTACTTATAAGAGCTGAAACTTTAGCAATCACTGGTGATTTTCTATGGTGTTTAAAAAATAACAACAAAATCTTGATGCTATCTTTGACATCTCTCCCTCTGTCTCTCACACTCAAATTCATTCATAAACAGCTTCTTTCGAACCTATTTTAAAATATATACAGAACCTGACCACCCCTCATCATCTGTACCACTACCATCCTAAGCAAGCCACCCTCATCTCTCTCCTGGATTAGTGAATCGTCTCATGCTTTCCCCTTGCCCCCCAGCAGAGTGATCTCTGTAAAAACTTAAGATCATATTACCTCACTGGCTTCCCATCTTAGAGTAAAATTTGAAGAGCTAACCATCACCTAGGAAGCCCTGAATAAACCTACCTCCCCCATGCTTCTTTCATTTCATATCCCACCACTACCCCCCCACCCACCTCACTCCATCCAGCCACAATATCTCTGATATTCCTCTGACAAAATCAGCATGCTCCTACCTTGGGACCTTTGTACTTGGTGATTCCCTCTGCCTGAAACACTCTTCCCTCAGATATCCACATGACTCACTTCTCACTCCTTCAGGTCTACTCCAGGGTCAGCTTATCAGACCACCTTCCCAATCAGCTTCCTTAATTAGTGCACACACACTCAGCCCTACAGTCCTCTACTTCAGTGGTGCCCAAACTTTTTTGGCACAAGGGACTGGCTTCGTGGAAGACAATTTTTCCATGGACTGGCGGGGGCGGGGATGGTTTCAGGATGATTCAAGTGCATTACATTTATTGTGCACTTTATTTCTATTATTATTACATTGTAATAAATAATGAAATAATTATACAGCTCACCATAATGCAGAATCAGTGGGAGCCCTGAGCTTGTTTTCACTTGCCGCTCACCGATGGGGTTTTGATATGAGTCTGCAAGCAATTGGTTTATTATGGTCTCTGTGCAGTCAAACCTCTCTGCTAATGATAATCTGTATTTGCAGACACTCCCCAGTGCTAGCATCACTGCCTCAGCTCCACCTCAGATCATCAGGCATTAGATTCTCATAAGGAGCGTGCAACCTAGATCCCTCGCATGCGCAGTTCACAGTAGGGTTTGCGCTCCTATGAGAATCTAATGCCGCCACTGATCTAACAGGAGGCGGCGCTCAGGCGGTAATGCCAGTGATGGGGAGCGGCTGTAAATACAGAGGAAGCTTCGCTCGCTCGCCTGCTGCTCACCTCCTGCTGTGTGACCCGGTTCCCCAGGGGCTGGGGACCCCTGCTCTACTTCACTGTATTTTCTTCTAGCATTGTCACCTTTGTACATGTTTCATATTTAATTGTTATCTGTCTCCATTCACTAGAATGTAAGTTCTATAAGGAAAGAGATTTGTTGGTTTTTTCAATCCTTGTTTTCTAAGTCTGGCATGGGTGTTAGGCACTTGAACAAATGTTGAATGAATGAATAAATGAATCAAACCCTGTGACTTAGAGCAAAGGAGCAGAGATGTTAGGAATTTTTAAAAGACGTGGAAATAACTCTTAATTCTGTCATTTATCAGCCATCAACTTTTAGGCACATTATGAGATTCAGTTTCTCCCTGCCTTTTACATGTGGGTGGTACCTGACTGCATTCCTTGTAGAGTTTTGAGGATTAAAGGAGACTGAATTTAACTGCAGTCAGGGCAAGTGAATTAACATTTATTGAGTACCATCTAAGAGCTGGACCCTATACACAAAATCATTCTTATAACACTCTTACAAGGCAGGTATCATTTTCCCATTTAACTGGGATCAATCTGCAGCTCAGAGAGTTCACTTCTTAAACAGGAAGTGGTGGAGTTATGGTTTTCATCCAGGGCCTTATGGCCCTTACATTCCTGTCCTTTTCGCCATGGGCCCACCTTCAAATGTTGGTTGTTATTCTCGGGACAGCATCAGGAGCCAAACGTGGAAGCCAGTGTTGCATATTGAGTTGCCATCAAATCTTGATAAAACGGGAAAGAAGGGATCTTAGCAAGTGTAACTTGTTTCCTTGTCCTTCAATCTTGCAAAGAAAACTGCCACTGATTCTCCTGAAAGAGCAATAGCCGGTCTGCGGGGCCAGTAATGGCCTCCTCCGTCTCTGGCTGACCATTCAAAGCCACTCTGGAGCTTTGGCGGGGGGCTACCTTCACCTCCGTTCTTCAGCAGATGCGGGGTCTGCCATTTACTGAAGAAATTCTCTCCACTTTGCAGGCTTCCTTCATATGCCAACACTTGGAGGGAGAAGAGGCAGGCCAAAGCAAAATCCTGGCTTTCTTCTTTTTCAGCTCTTTCTTGTCCTTTCTAATGCACGTTGTGATCACTGCCCAAGGCTCAGGGAATTTGACTTTTAGCTCTTCTACTTCCTAAATACATTCTCAGTGAGTGAGGTGTTCTCCCCTTCATGGTTTCTGGGTCATTTTGGTCCAGGTGGGTCACTTGGCTCAAAGAGATGCTGCTGATTCTGATAGAAAGCTCCATGAATGTGGGTCTCTATATCACTAGTCTATATCTACATCACTATCACTATTTTCATTTCAGTTGTACTAGTAAGGAAAAGTGCATTTTTAACACAATAAATTGCTTGAGCCAGCAATTAAACCAGCAATTTCCCATTTGTTTCTCAGCTTAGGTGGGGTGGCAAGTCTGGTCAGGTAAATAGGTTTCTTAGAACAACAGTTCTCACACTTTTCACACTCAAGGTATTTTTAGCAGCTCAATTTGAAAGATTAAAGACTCATCTGACAACAGTAAACAAGTCAGCAGTCATTACTGATCAGTCTGAACTACAAAAAATAATGTTGCATCAGATTTTAGTATTTTTTTCAGCATTCCCTTGATCTCACAGCACCACTGTTGATGTTTGATAGAAATATCAACTATCATGACTACTCTTTCTTATACACACAGAAGACAATGTTCTCAAGTGTTCCATTAAACACTTCTTTCTTTGTCACCTGCTTGAATCTGTGATACAGTCCTTCCCGGTTCATAGCAAGTTTTGCTCTGCCGGACACCATGTTGCACAACCCACTGTAATGCAATGTTTAATCTGACAGGCATTGTCAAATAGAGTATCTTTAGTGATAGCCAAAACATATTGGAATATTGATCAAAAATTAGTAACACGGGCTTCTCTGGTGGCGCAGTGGTTGAGAGTCCGCCTGCCGATGCAGGGGACACGGGTTCGCGCGCTGGTCCGGGAAGATCCCACATGCCGCGGAGCGGCTGGGCTCATGAGCCATGGCCACTGAGCCTGCGCGTCCGGAGCCTGTGCTGCGCAATGGGAGAGGCCACAACAGTGAGGGGCCCACGTACCGAAAAAAAAAATTAGTAACACATCCAAATTTTTTGATACATATGTGTTCTGCATCACATATTTGTAAAACTTTGGTCTGGACAAATGCCGTCCAAGATTCTGACTTTCTCTGTTCTCTTTTATTTTTCTCTTTTACGTATAACTGTATTTAACTTCTACTTTTGCTAAGATGGTTTGTGGGGTTTGGGGTTTTTTTGCTCCCTAAATACCAACTTCCTTTTCTCTAGGTCCAATGAGGTCACAAAACGCTAATGTCTAAATATAACTCTGGTTCTCAATAAAGGAATCTAATATGGAGAAATTACATTAGTGAAAAAAATTGAGTTTGATCCCAGCCACTTGGTAATTGGGTAGTATTGGTCTGAACTTACATTCCTTCCTCTCTATTTTACATAGAGATAATAAATAATGTTACCTACCTTGGCTGATTGGCTGAGATAATATATGGAGTATATGTGGTACAGTGCTTAGTTAATATTAATTCCCTTTTCTTTATGGCCCTCTCCTCTTCTGGGTATCTCTCTATGTCTTCTGGTGCTGCTGTCTGAAGGACTTGGGTCAGTTCTAAAGGATGGATGAGTTGAAATTGACAGCCAACCAGGAAGCAAGAGTTAGGCTGACCTCCTGAAGTGGTGAAAATATGCCTATTAACTCTATTCTTCATAAGATGTTTAAACATAGCCCGCAGGTTTTATAAACCTGAGATTTTATTTTTTTCAAGAAAATCTCAGTAATTCCACTGTCTCTTGACCTGGGTTCTCCTAATCCTGGGCAGCAGATCTGAGGAACAAGGAGAGCACGGTAGGGAAAGTGGGGGAAGAGCCAATAAAAAGGTACATTATCAAGCTGGCCATATGTGGTATCAAGTGACAGTGTTACCTGATTCATGGGACCTTCTTCTAAGAGACTATGAAAACAATTACTTCTCAAGTCAGTCCTTCCAAGAAAAGAAGGAAGGAGAATTTATCCATTAGCTCCCATTTCTCATTAGTCAAATGCTTGCTCCCTAGGATATTAATTCTTTGATACTTCTGAGCTGAGCATACGTGGTCCCATGTCATCTTATCCCGCAGCATCATCTGAAACAAGAGGCAAGATGTGCTTTGAATAGACATGTGGCAAATGCTGTTAGGTTGTGGCCACATGAAATGAGTTAGTGTCCAGCCAGACTGTGTCAATACAGTGACTGTTGGTTCTGGAACAAGTGTGGCAATGACAGAAAAAGCTGAGATCAAGAGAATCTGAAGCAACCATAAGTGGTATATGATACAATTCACCCCCTTGCACCAGTCACCTCAACTCATGTGCTCTCATTGTATCTGGCTACCATTCTGAAATAAGAGACCCCTCTCTCTTTTCTTTTTCTTTCTTTTCTCTTGGTGGAAACAACATGCTGTCAGCTTCAACTGATTCCAAGGGTATAATAAATATAATCTCCCTTCTTCACCAGCTATTCTAGAATTTCCTCCCCTTCAGTTGCTTTCCTGCTGGAGTGACCTCATTTCTGAGGGTACGTATCCATAGTGGCCTTGCCTTTTGTCAGGCTGTGGTTGCTACAATTGATCACTTGCCAGGTATAAAACCGCCAAGAGATACCTCAGTGAATTCCTGGGTTGCTGACACATCCCTTTTTATCCCTATTGTATAGCAGCAATTCTGGATTTCTTCTTATGATAACAGGGATCAATTACCCCTGACAAGACATTAATACCTTTTTTTGCTTGATGTTTCTTGGTATAAGGAGCTCAAAATGAACAGGTAGGTCATACCTTCAAGTTAAGTAGGAATTTTTCTGTGTCATTTGATAGATGCACGCTCCCATTCCACTCTACCTATCTGATCCCCAGGAAACACAATCTCTAATCTCGTAGAACCTAAGATCAGAAAGTGCAAATTCTGTGAGTTTTAGAAATTATGGTGAAAGAACCCAGTTCTATTTTGACCCTGTGCTTCCCAGACGCATTTATTTTTGCTATGTAGGATAAAGCATCACTGTGTATCTACCATTTATCAGTACTTACCCTGCATCCTAGAGGACAGCAATCAATCCTTAGCTTAACCTTCAACACGGCTTTCCAGTGTTCTTCTAGACAGATGCTCTTGGTGAGGGGTGTATATTGAAGACCAGTGGTTCCTGTGGTTGTACATCCATTGTAGCTCTTCCTTTGGCATAAATAGGGATCTTGCTCCAAGGAAATGTTGTATGGAACATGATGCTGATAGATCAGGCATCTATTGGTTGGATGGTGGTGCTGAGGGAAGTGCAAGGAAAGGAAAACTAACATTGTCAGTAGATTTCTATTCCAGTGAGACAAAAATCACTGCCCTTTTCATAGTAGAAGTGGCCCACTGTAATTGACCTCCTGCTAAAATTGAGGTTGCCTCAAGGGATGGTGCCATAGTGATGGCTCAGAGTTGGTCTCTTCTCCTAGGAAACTGGATGGATATTCACCATGGCAGTAGCTGTATCAGTCTTGATTAGAGGAAGTACATGCTGTTAGACCCATTTAGTGTCTTTATTTCTTCATATGGCCACTCTGTTGATTGGCACAGTTCATGAGGCTTTAGGTTGCTAAGGAAAGGAGAAAAATAACGTCTACTGAGTCATTCTGTTCCCTTAACTATTGAAAGCTTCCTCTGCAGGGAATACTTCCTGATGAGCATTATTGTGAGACACAAGGATCTGCACACTTTGTGCCTACTTTTATAGATTTGCTTACATACCTCTTGCCCAGAACTACTTGTTTTAAACCTTCCAGTGTTATTTGTTCTAGACCTCTCAACAACTAGCCAAGTCATGCAACCATTAACCAGGAGCCTAAGTACCTCAAGCTACATCTCCCTCCATTAGCACTGGATGGCCAAGTGTACTGCTAGCAGATCTGCCCGCTGGGAGGATTTCTCTTCACCATTGTTCACTAGAAATACCCCTGAGTGGAATTATAATGGCGGTTGTCCATTTTCAGTTAGCACCAACATATCATGCCAACCCATCTGTGAACTAAGCCCAAGTTCATTCCTCTTCTGACAGTTGGTTGTAGGGTACTCCCCATGAGCTATAGGTTTGGGTTTTAGAAGAGGTATTGATACAATAGGGACAGATGATGTGGAAGTCTGAGCTGTTAATGCAATGTACTTGTGCCTTCTCGAATCACTTAAGCCCAAACTCTAATGTACCGTTTCTGTACATTAATGGATTGCAACACAATCCGTTATGTAGAATAATGGATTGTGTTGCACCTGCTTGAATTTATGACACAGTGAATTAAACAATATCCAGGATATAATGGGCAGCTCTGGTCACATAGTGCTTGATAGCAGTACTCAGTCCCTCCTAGGGTCCAATAGAATGCCAGCTGTTGATTTTCAAACAGAAAGTTGTTCTCTGCTGTAAAAGCCATGGCCTTACTCTCAAGCTCTAGGAGACGATGTAACAACTCTCCTATTGAAACTTGCTTGGTCCTCCACTCAGCATTCTCATCTGCCACTGTTACTTTTAGTTTGTAGCTGAGTGGGCAGGCGGGTTCCCAGCCTCAACTTGCTGCAAACCCCTCTCTTGCTCTGGGTTCTATGTGAAATTGGCAGTCTTATAGTTCACCTGATAAATGAGACAAAGCAATGTTCCTGAGTGCAGTGTGTGCTGCCTCCAAAACCCAAAGAGGCCAACTTAGTGCTGGGAGGTGTAACTCTGTCATAATGGTTGGAGGTGCAAGATGCAGAAAGTGTTCTTATATTAGAGATGTGCTGTCCAATAGAGTAGCCACTAACCATGTGACTATTTTAATTTAAATGAATTAAAATTTTAAGAATATGTAAAAATTCAGTTTCCCAGTTTCACTAGCCACATTTCGAGTGCTCAATACCTAGATGTAGCTAGTGGCTATTCTATTTGGCAGCACAGATACAGAAAATTTCTGTGATGGAAGAAAGTTCTATTGGATAGCATTGGCTTTGAGGCTATGCTCCTACACAGCAGGTTAAAATTTGAACACAGGTCTATATGGTGCAAAAGCCCATGGTTTTTCTGCTTCAGCAAGTTGCAGAGGGTCTGAGTCTAAGCAGATGCTTTCCTGCTATTGTGTTCAAGGGCAACATGAGCTCTCCAATTAGATTTTTGTGCAACTAAGTAAGTTTTGGTTCATGCAAAAATTCTCTTTGCATTCAACAAATGAAAAAGGCATTTTATCTAAAGGCCAGGTCTGCTGTGGCAGCTCTCCGTATCTGACCTCTCTTTCTGGGCTACAGTAGACTCAGAAAGCAGTTTTCTTTTGAAAGAAAGTTTTCATTCTGCTCAGAAATATTATGCATTTTCAAAGAAATGGGGCTGACTAGAATTCTGTGGCAGACAGCAGAATCTCTGAATGCTGTAGTTCTGCATTTCTATCTGTACTCTATGAAAGGCGAGGACCATTGTCCCCACAGAACGTGGCTAAATGGCATCTGGAGCATGAATGGGCAGGAAAAACACTCTCTTCTCTCTAATAACACCACTTATGGCACACAGGCAGGGTTCTCTTCTGAATGTGGTAAAGAGATGCTGTTATGATAAGACTAATTATTATACATTAGTTAAAATCCCATTTAGGGAGTGTTATATTGCTGCTATTTTATTTTGAATTTTTGAATTTTATTTTATTTATTTTTTTATACAGTAGGTTCTTATTAGTTATCTATTTTATACATATTAGTATATATATGTCAAACCCAATCTCCCAATTCATCCCACCCCCACCACCCCCACCTACCACTTTCCCCACTTGGTGTCTATACGTTTGTTCTCTACATCTGTGTCTCTATTTCTGCCCTGCAAACTGGTTCATCTGTACCATTTTTCTAGGTTTCACATATATGCATTAATATATGATATTTGTTTTTCTCTTTCTGACTTACTTTACTCTGTATGACAGTCTCTAGATCCATCCACATCTCTGCAAATGACCCAATTTCGTTCCTTTTTATGGGTAATATTCCATTATATATATGCATCACATCTTCTTTTTTCATTCGTCTGTCGATGGGCATTTAGGTTGCTTCCATGACCTGGCTATTGTAAATAGTGCTGCAATGAACTTTGGGGTACATGTGTCTTTTTGAATTATGATTTGCTCTAGTTATAAGCCCAGTAGTGGGATTGCTGGGTCATATGGTAATTCTATTTTTAGTTTTTTAAGGGATCTCCATACTGTTCTCCATAGTGGCTGTATCAATTTACTTTCCCACCAACAGTGCAAGAGGGTTCTCTTTTCTCTACACCCTCTCCATCATTTGTTGTTTGTAGATTTTCTGATGATGCCCATTCTAACTGGTGTGAGGTGATACCTCACTGTAGTTTTGATTTGCATTTCTCTAATAATTAGTGATGTTCAGAAGCTTTTCATGTGCTTCTTGGCCATCTGTATATCTTCTTTGGAGAAATGTCTATTTAGGTCTTCTGCCCATTTTTGGACTGGGTTGTTTGTTTTTTGAATATTGAGTGGCATGAGCTGTTTATATATTTTGGAGATTAATCCTTTGTCCCTTGATTCATTTGCAAATATTTTCTCCCATTCTGAGGGTTGTCTTTTCGTCCTGTTTGTAGTTTCCTTTGCTTTGCAAAAGCTTTTCAGTTTCATTAGGTCCTATTTGTTTGTTTTTATTTCCATTACTCTAGGAGGTGGATCAAAGAAGATCTTGCTGTGGTTTATGTCAGAGTGTTCTTCCTATGTTTGCCTCTAAGAGTTTTATAGTGTCCAGTCTTACATTTAGGTCTCTAATCCATTTTGAGTTTATTTTTGTGTATCGTGCTACAGAGTGTTCTAATTTCATTCTTTTACATGTAGCTGTCCACTTTTGCCAGCATCACTTATTGAAGAGACTGTCTTTTCTCCATTGTATATCCTTGACTCCTTTGTCATAGATTAGTTGACCATAGGTGCATGGGTTTATCCCTGGACTTTCTATCCTGTTCCATTGATCTATATTTCTGTTTTAGTGCCAGTACCATACTGTCTTGATTACTGTAGTTTTGTAGTATAGCCTGAAGTCAGGGAGCCTGATTCCTCCAGCTGTGTTTTTTTCCCTCAAGACTGCTTTCGCTATTCGGGGCCTTTTGTGTCTCCATACAAATTTTAAGATTTTTTTGTGCTAGTTCTGTAAAATTGCCATTGGTAATTTGAGAGGGATTGCATTGAATCTGTAGATTGCTTTGGGTAGTATAGTCATTTTCACAATACTGATTCTTCCAATCCAAGAACATGGTATATCTCTCCATCTGTTGGTATCATCTTTAATTTCTTTCATCAGTGTCTTATAGTTTTCTGCATACAGGTCTTCTGTCTCCCTAGGTAGGTTTATACCTAGGTATTTTATTCTTTATATTGCAATGGCAAATGAGAGTGTTTCCCTAATTTCTCTTTCAGATTTTTCATCATTAGTGTATAGGAATGCAAGAGATTTCTGTGCATTAATTTTGTACCCTGCAACTTTACCTAATTCATTGATTAGCTCTAGTAGTTTTCTGGTGGCATCTTTAGGATTCTCTATGTATAGTATCATATCATCTTCAAACAGTGACAGTTTTACTTCTTCTTTTCCAGTCTGTATTCCTTTTATTTCTTTTCCTTCTCTGGTTGCCGTGGCTAGAACTTCCAAAACTATGTTGAATAATAGTGGTGAGAGTGGACATCCTTGTTTGTTCCTGATCTTAGAGGAAATGCTTTTAGTTTTTCACCATTGAGAATGATGTTTGCTGTGGGTTTGTTGTATATGGCCTTTATTATGTTGAGGTAGGTTCCCTGTATGCCCACTTTCTGGGGAGTTTTTATCATAAATGGGTGTTGAATTTTGTCAAAAGCGTTTTCTGCATCTATTGAGATGATTATATGGTTTTATTCTTCAGTTTGTTAATATGGTGTATCACATTGATTGATTTGTGTATATTGAAGAATCCTTGCATCCCTGGGATAAATCCCACTTGATCATGGTGTATGATCCTTTTAATGTGTTGTTGGATTCTGTTTGCTAGTATTTTGTTGAGAATTTTGCATTATATTCATCAGTGATGTTGGTCTGTAATTTTCTTTTTTTGTAGTATCTTTATCTGGTTTTGGTATCAGGATGATGATGGCCTCATAGAATGAGTTTGGGAGTGTACCTTCCTCTGCAAGTTTTTGGAAGAGTTTGAGAAGGATGGGTGTTAGCTCTTCTCTGAATGTTTGATAGAATTCACCTGTGAAGCCATCCGATCCTGGACTTTTGTTTGTTGGAAGATTTTTAATCACAGCTTCACTTTCATTACTTGTGATTGGTCTTCATATTTTCTATTTCTTCCTGGTTCAGTCTTGGAAGGTTATACCTTTCTAAGAACTTGTCCATTTCTTCCAGGTTGTCCATTTTATTGGCATAGAGTTGCTTGTAGTAGTCTCTTAGGATGCTTTGTATTGCTGCCGTGCTGTTGTAACTTCTCCTTTTTCAATTCTAATTTTGTTGATTTGAGTCCTCTCCCTCTTTTTCTTGATGAGTCTGGCAAATGGTTTATCAATTTTGTTTATCTTCTCAAAGAACCAGCTTTTAGTTTTATTGACCTTTGCTATTGTTTTCTTTGTTTCTATTTCATTTAGTTCTGCTCTGATCTTTATGATTTCTTTCCTTCTGCTAACTTTGGGTTTTGTTTGTTCTTCTTTCTGTAGTTCCTTTAGGTGTAACATTAGATTGTTTATTTGAGATTTTTCTTGTTTCTTGAGGTAGGCTTGTATAGCTATAAACTTCCCTCTTAGAACTTATTTTCCTGCATCCCAGAAGTTTTGGATCATGGTGTTTTCATTGTCATTTGTCTCTAGGTATTTTTTTGCTTTTCTTTTTGAAATCTTCAGTGATCTCTTGGTTATTTAGTAACGTAGTGTTTAGCCTCCATGTGTTTGTGTTTTTTACATTTTTTTACCTGTAATTGATTTCTAATCTCATAGCGTTGTGGTCAGGAAAGATGCTTGATATGATTTCAATTTTCTTAAATTTACTGAGGTTGATTTGTGACCCAAGATGTGATCTATCCTGGAGAATGTTCCGTGCGCACTTGAGAAGAAAGTGTAATCTGCTGTCTCTGGGTGGAATGTCCTATAAATATCAATTAAATCTATCTGGTCTATTGTGTCATTTAAAGCTTGTGTTGGCTTATTAATTTTCTCTTTCAATGATCTGTCCATTGGTGTAAGTGAGGTGTTAAAAGTCCCCCACTATTATTGTGTTACTGTCGATTTCCTCTTTTAGAGGTGTTAGCAGTTGCCTTATGTATTGAGGTGCTCCTATGTTGGGTGCATATATATTTATAATTGTTATATCTTCTTCTTGGGTTTGTCCCTTGATCATTACATAGTGTCCTTCCTTGTCTCTCATAACATTCTTTATTTTAAAGTCTATTTTATCTGATATGAGTATTGCTACTCCAGCTTTCTTTTGATTTCCATTGGCATGGAATATCTTTCTCCATCCCCTTAAACTCAGTCTGTATGTGTCCCTAGGTCTGAAGCATACATATGGGTCTTGTTTTTATATCCATTCAGTGAGCCTGTGTCTTTTGATTGGAGCATTTAATCCATTCACGTTTAAGGTAATTATCAATATGTATGTTCCTATTACCATTTTCTTAATTGTAATGGGTTTGCTTTTGTAGGTCCTTTCCATCTCTGTGTTTCCCACTTAGAGAAGTTCCTTTAGCATTTGTGGTAGAGCTGGTTTGGTGGTGCTGAATTCTTTTAGCTTTTGCTTGTCTGTAAAGCTTTTTTTTTTTTTTTTTGCGGTACACAGGCCTCTCACTGTTGTGGCCTCTGCCGGACGCACAGGCTCAGCAGCCATGGCTCACGGGCCCAGCCGCTCCATGGCATGTGGGATCTTCCCGGACCAGGGCACGAACCCATGTCCCCTGCATCGGCAGGTGGACTCTCAACCACTGCGCCACCAGGGAAGCCTGTAAAGCTTTTGATTTCTCTGTTGAACTGAATGAAATCCTTGTCGGTAGTGTAATCTTGGTTGTACGTTCTTCCCTTTCATCACTTTAAATTCGTCATGCCACTCCCTTCTAGCTTGTAGAGTTTCTGCTGAGAAATCAGCTGTTAACCTTATGGGAGTTTCCTTGTATGTTATTTGTCATTTTTCCCTTGTTGCTTTCAATTATTTTTTTTGTCTTTAATTTTTGTCAGTTTGATTACTATGTATCTCAGCATGTTTCTCCTTGGGTTTGTCCTGCCTGGAACTCTCTGTGCTTCCTGGACTTGGGTGGCTATTTCCTTTCCCATGTTAGGAAAGTTTTCGACTATGATCTCTTCAAATATTTTCTCGGGTCCTTGCTCTCTCTCTTCTCCTTCTGGGGCCCTTATAATGCGAATGTTGTTGTGTTTAATGTTGTCCCAGAGGTGTCTTAGGCTGTCTTCATTTTTTTTCATTCTTTTTTCTTTATTGTGTTCCACAGCAGTGAATTTCACCATTCTGTCTTCCAGGTCACCTATCTGGTTTTCTGCCTCAGTTATTCTGCTATTGATTCCTTCTAGTGTGTTTTTCATTTCAGTTATTGTATTGTTCATCTCTGTTTGTTTGCTCTTTAATTCTTCTAGGTGTTTGTTCTTTAATTCTTCTAGCTCTTTGTTAAACATTTCTTGCATCTTCTGGATCTTTGCCTCCATTCCTTTTCTGAGGTCCTGGGTCATCTTCACTCTCATTATTCTGAATTATTTTTCTGGAAGGTTGCCTATCTCCACTTCATTTAATTGTTTTTCTGGGGTTTTATCTTGTTCCTTCATCTGGTGCATAGCCCTCTGCCCTTTCATCTTGTCTATTTTTCTGTGAATGTGGTTTTTGTTCCACAGGCTGCAGGATTGTAGTTCTTCTTGCTTCTGCTGTCTGTCCTCTGGTGGATGAGGCTATCTAAGAGGCTTGTGCAAGTTTCCTGATGGGAGGGACTGGTGGTGGGCAGAGCTGGGTGTTGCTCTTGTGGGCAGAGCTCAGCAAAACTTTAATCTGCTTGTCTGCTGATGGGTGGAGCTGAGTTCCCTCCCTGTTGGTTGTTTGGCCTGAGGCAACTTAACACTGGAGCCTACCTGGGCTCTTTGGTGGGGCAAATGGCGGAATCTGGGAGGGCTCAGCTAAGGACTGCTTCCCAGAACTTCTGCTGTCAGTGTCCTTGTCCTCACGGTGAGCCACACCCACCCGCCACCTCTGCAGGAGACCCTCCAACACTAGCAGGTAGGTGGTTCAGTCTCCTATGGCGTCACCACTCCTTCCCCTGGGTTCTGATGCGCACGCTACTTTGTGTGTGCCCTCCAAGAGTGGAGTCTCCATTTCCCCCAGTCCTGTCGAAGTCCTGTGATCAAATCCCACTAGCCTTCAAAGTTTGATTCTCTAGGAATTCTTCCTCCCGTTGCCGGACCCCCAGGTTGGGAAACCTGACGTGGGGCTCAGAACCTTCACTCCAGTGGGTGGACTTCTGTGGTATAAGTGTTCTCCAGTTTGTGAGTCACCCACCCAGCAGTTATGGGATTTGATTTTATTGTGATTGTGCCCCTCCTACCATCTCATTGTGGTTTCTCCTTTGTCTTTGGATGTGGGCATCTTTTTTGTGAGTTCCAGTGTCTTCCTTTCGATGATTGGTCAGCAGTTAGTTGTGATTCCGGTGCTCTCGCAAGAGGGAGTGAGTTATTGCAGCTATTTTAAAAGACGTTTGCTAGCCCTCCAAGTTGGGGGGCGAGATTAATTAGTGTCAATGGAAGGATCTCCAATATAAAAACAAATTAAGCCTCCTCATGCAGCCTTGCCTGGGTGTCCTTGAGTTGCTGCTTCCTTTGTGACAGAGAGTGTTTGGTCTGATCTATTCTAATTGGAGAGAAAGGATGGAATGCACGTTTGCTAAAGGGCATCTGATGTGCCAGACACGATGATATGTACTTTAAAAGAAGAAGGAATCTTTGAACTAGGATTTCCCATTGTTCCCACTGAACCCACTGGAGAACATTGCTAAACTGAGGCATTTGAGCCCTAAGACTATGCTTGTGACATAAATTGGATCATCTGTTTTGGGTGGCCCCTCCCAAGTCGTTCCTGATGATTTACTTCCATTATATTCCAACAGGCAAAAGAAAACAAGAATTAAAAAGCACACTCCAACCTGCTGTAAAAAAATAAATAAATAAATAAAATAAAATAAGATTAGGACTAAAAAATAAAACAGATAAACAACAAGGACCTACTGTACAGCACAGGGAACTATATTCAATATCTTGTAATAAACTGTAATGGGAAAGAAGCTGAAAAATAAAAAAATATATATTTATAAATAAATAAATAAATAAAGTAGGTCCCCCACCCCTTAAAAAAACACACACACACACACACTCCAGTTATTTCTTTTAAACTCTTCCATGAATACTAAAGACATTTGCTTCAGGATTCTTGGCTTGAAGGATATTTTTTAAATATGGCAGGTCCAATTCCTACCTGAAATAGTGTTATTAACTTTAATCCTTTGTCCAGTCCCACTGGCTATAATATTTCATCATCCTTCTCATCTCATACTTTGAAGTCGTAGCCCAGATTTTCTGAGATAGACCTCATTTCATATACTGTAGCTATTGTCAGGTAAGACAAATTACTACATATGTACTTAAATGTATTTTGATTTTATAAATCTTTGTGAGATTCATCATGTAAATAAATTCACAAATAAAAGAAAATCTTATAGCATGTGCCTAATTTTAGTTTCAGAAACCATATGCAACTATCACCAAAATCTTGACCCATTCCATATATTTTAATTGGTTTTTGTAACCGTGTAACTTTAGACCATTTATGTAACCTCACTGAGACTCAGGATTTTTGGTTTTTGTTTTCAGCTCTAAAAAAGGATAATAAGATTCACTTCATAGGGTTCTTCTGTGAGGATCAAATGAGTTGATATATAAAAGCATTAGTGTGGGACTTCCCTGGTGGCACAGTGGTTAAGAGTCTGCCTGCCAATGCAGGGGACATGGGTTCGAGCCCTGGTCTGGGAGGATCCCACATGCCGTGGGGCAACTAAGCCCGTGTGCCACAACTACTGAGCCTGTGCTCTAGAGCCCATGAGCCACAACTACTGAAGCCCACACGCCGCAACTACTGAAGGCTGCATGCCACAACTACTGAAGCCTGTGCGCCTAAAGCCCGTGCTCCACAACAAGAGAAGCCTCCACGATGAGAAGCCCGTGCACTGCAATGAAGAGTAGCCTCTGCTCGCCGCAATGAGGGAAAGCCTGCATGTAGCAATGAAGACCCAACACAGCCAAAAATAAACAAACAAACAAGTAAATAAATAAATATTGATTTAAAAAAATAAATAAAAATAAAAGCATTAGTGACTTTCCCTTCAGGGCAAGATTGGGTTAACAGGGACCAGATTTACCCTCTTGGCTGGAACAACCCAAAACTGGCTAAAATATAAGAGAAGAGGGAATAGTTTTAAGACACTGGGTGGGACTTCCCTGGTGGCACAGTGGTTAAGAATTCACCTGCCTAATGCAGGGGAAACAGATTCAAGCCCTGGTCCAGGAAGATCCCACATGCCACAGAGTAACTAGGCCTGTGAGCCACAACTACTGAAGGCCGCATGCCTAGAGCCCGAGAGCCACAGCTACTGAAGCCCATGCACCTAGAGCCCGTGTTCCGCAAGAAGAGAAGCCACCTCAATGAGAAGCCCACACACTGCAACAAAAAGTGGGCCCTGCTCGCCGCAACTAGAGAAAGCCTGCGCACAGCAATGAAGACCCAACGCAACCCAAAAATCAATAAATTAAATTAAGAAAAAAAAAGACACTGGGCAACAAGCAACAAAGGACAGTAATTCCTGAAAGACGGGAACCAAATGAGGCAAACCCAGCCATTGTCCCAGCTTACTGTCTTTAGAGAGTTTCCAGGCAATGGAGCAGGGAGGCAAAGTAAATTTCAGAGCAAAGAATATTACCAGGAATATGAATGTCACTTCATAATGATAAAGGTGTCATTCCAATAAGAGGACATAACAATCTTAAACAGATATTCACCTAATGATGGACCTTCAAAATACATGAAGCAAAAACTCATGGAACGCCAAGGAGAAACAGATCAGTACACAAACAGGTTTCTTAAACAGCTTTCAGTTTTTTTTTTGTTTTTTTTGTTGTGGTACGTGGGCCTCTCACTGTTGTGGCCTCTCCCGTTGCGGAGCACAGGCTCTGGACGCGCAGGCTCAGCGGCCATGGCTCACGGGCCCAGCCGCTCCGCGGCACGTGGGATCCTCCCGGACCGGGGCATGAACCCGTGTCCCATGCATCGGCAGGCGGACTCTCAACCACTGCACCACCAGGGAAGTCCGACAGCTTTCAGTTTTGACTGAGGTGAAAGATTAGTCAATAATGTGACAGATTAGAAACTGAAAATGTTTTAGAATTAATGCTATAGAAAATGACAAATAAAAAATAAGTGAAGAACGGCTAAGCTGCATTTACTAGAGAGGAGATTTGGATAATGGAGCGACTTGGATAGTGAGCAGCAGAAGTGGCGTTTTGTAGGGACGTGCTGTAAGTGCAGTAGGAGCACTGGCAAAACTAGGGTGACCTTTAAGATGATAGGATAAGATATTTAAACAGTAGTATTGGGCTTCCCTGGTGGTGCAGTGGTTGAGAGTCCGTCTGCCGATGCAGGGGACACGGGTTTGTGCCCCGGTCCGGGAAGATCCCACGTGCCGCGGAGCGGCTGGGCCCGTGAGCCATGGCCGCTGAGCCTGCGCGTCCGGAGCCTGTGCCCCGCAATGGGAGAGGCCACAACAGTGAGAGGCCCGCTTACCGAAAAACAAAACAAAACAAAACAGAACCCAGTAGTATCATAGGATAAACAAGGGAGAAAGATTCAAGATGCCCAACAAAAATATTCATCTTTCCTCACCAGAAACAGTCCTCAGACTAACCATTCTGTGACATTGCCTCCCTTCGAGGTTGAACCAGAGGCTCATCATAACCCAGTTTCACCTGGATAAAAATCTAAAAGGGTGATGTGTTGGTTAGGATAGGCTATTGCCCAAAATTCAGTGGTGTGACACAATAAACATTTTTCTTTCATGTAACAATCCAGTAGTGTTCTGCTGTATGTGGTCATTCTGGAGCATAGGCTGCTTTTGTCTTGAGTTTGTGCTCCTCTTTTCCACTTTCCAAATTCTGTCTATTTAGCCAGTGGATGGGGTGGAAGAACGAGGAATGCACGAAGAAGGTTTTTAAGTTTCAGGCCCAGAAGTGGCTCATGTCACATAGGTTCACATTCCCTTGGTAGAAGTGTAGACACATGGCTTCAACTAACTGCAGGATGTGGTCCAGCCATGTGCCCAGAAGAAAAACAGAGCACTGGTATTTGTAAACACTAGCAATCTCTACAGCTGATGTCCCTATCCCATCTATTTATTGATGCTCTGGGAACCACTTTACTCTGTTGAACACTGGCCCTAACTCCAAATTTATTTTGTAAGTGAATTTAGTGTTTTTATTATAGTAAATGTTCATGGAAAGAATTTGAACTGGAGTCAAACATGAGTATTTTCTAACATCATTGCATGGAAATAAAACATTATACAAAGACATAAACAGGCTGATATAAAAATATATCACCAAATCTCAGAATGTTAGAGGAGAGCGAAAGAGTCTTAAAAACCATCTAATTCAGTCTCCTAATTTTTCAGCTAAGTACACTGAGACCAGAGAGACTACATTACGTGTCCAAATCTCTGTAGATAATTAGTAAGAGAGCTGGGGTTGAAACCTAATTGGTGTGATCTCATGCTTTAAATTACCAACAGGAATTTAACACATCAAGATAGAAAGTCTTCATGTTTTATTTTCAAAAGGCAGAGAACAATTAAACAGTTTTGAAATCTAGTAAGTCTTTCTTTTCCATAAATTTATTTATTTTATTTATTTATTTTTGGCTGCATTGGGTCTTCATTGCTGCACACAGGCTTTCTCTAGTTGTGGTAAGCAGGGCCTACTCTTCATTGCAATGCATGGGCTTCTCATTGCGGCGGCTTCTCTTGTTGCGGGCCATGGGCTCTAGGTGCGCGGGCTTCAGTAGTTGTGGCGCACAGGCTTAGTTGCTCCACGGCTTGTGGGATCTTCCCGACCAGGGCTCGAACCCATGTCCCCTGCATTAGACAGGTGGATTCTTAACCACTGCACCACCAGGGAAGCCCTGAAATCTAGTAAGTCTTTAAATTACCTAGTTGCATAAAGTAAACTAACTTTTATTTTTGATAGACATTTTGCTCTTTTAACTTATGAGATGATAAGAGTCTATCAGAGAAATGCCTGCTGCCCATGGATGAATGGATTGGGCTGTTACAGCAGTCAGGATGGGGTTCTTTCTTTAAGAACTAGTAGGCCATTTTTCTTCGATTCCATAATTAAAAATTTAGATCAAGTCAGAAATCTGACAGTGTATATAGTTCTTTGCTTTTAGGTAGCAACATTTCTCAGTTCTACAAATAGACTTGCTTTGCAGTGCATGTTCTTTTCCTTAGTCTGATCTAAGTACTGCCGTTTCCCTTCTCTTCTTTTGTATACAACCCAATACCTCACTTACTTGGATTTGACACTAGGGATTCCATAGGAATGAATTTTCCAGACAAATGAAGTTTATCTGCATTATCAAAATTTAATAATTTGACAAGGAAATCTGTCTAGACTGTATCACATACTTATCTATTACCTTAAAAAGAGCCGTGGTATCATCCCTTTAATACAGAGCTTAGTAATTGAGAGCAGAGGTCTGGAGCCAGACTGCTTAGGTTGAAGACCTGGCTCTGACTCTTACCAGCTGCGTGACCTGAGGCACATTACTTAGTTCTTAATTTCTCTGTGTCTTAGTTTCCTCATTTGTAAAATGAGAATAATATTTAGTACATTTATCTTGAAGTAGTTGTGAAGATTAAAAGTTGATATATGTAAGGCACTTAAAGCAGTGTCTTGTATATAATAAGTACTAGTGTATGTTAGCTCAAAGCATCACAGTTTACACTGTGAAGGAGTGTGAGGGAGGGTGGATATTAATTAATAGAGAACACAGATACAATTACTGACTTATGATAAGTGAAGGGAAAGTACTAAGTGCTATCAACGTACTAACAGAGGAACCAGAGTTAGCCTGGCAATGTATTATAGAATTCTTTATATTTTAGTCTTTCCGACCGACATATAAGTTATTTGAAAGCATGAAGCATGTCTTAATTTTCTTTATGTAACTGTCAGTAAGCAGAGTATCTAGTGCATAGCAGGGACTCAAGACTACTTTGGAAAGAGAGATTAAAGGAAAGAAAGAAAAAAAGATCTTGATTCTACAGGTATCATCATGAGAATATAAAGATGTTGGGGGTGACTATTCCGCAGAGGGTAGAGAATTAAGCTCCCTGGTGACCCCTCATCCACAGAGGTGCAGCACCTTTTGCATAGAGGTCACCATCCCAGTGATTCTGGGCCTCTGCAGCTTAATGAGGATGTATCCATTTATGCATTAATGCTCATTCACTTTGTTCAAAGCAGTCCCTCAGGTTTTCCCGGAGGACTGGTTTGCTTATTTTATACAGGATTCTTAGAATATGCTGACATGTTTGATAATCAGGGACTCTTGGTTGGGGGAGTGCTTATCTTGGGGAAAGGCAGCAAGCTATGTTTGAAGGCAGGCTTTCCTCCTCTCTTGGGAGTTAAACAGTTTGAAAACAGGCTGCCTTCAGCCTTGCCTGGAATCCAGGGTGAAGGAGAAATACAAGGATGCCATATTAAAGGGGCCCTGCTGTTCTCCTGGCCGGAGGGTGAATTCATTGCACAGGTTGTGTGGTCTGAGAGTGCTGCCCTTTTTAGAGGAGAGGAGAAAAGGGAGGAGCATGTGGCCAGGTGCCTTGCCCCAGGTCACACAGTGGCCAAGCTTGGAGACCTCAGACCCGTATGCTCCCAGTCTGGCACCCTACACCTTAACAAATGGGAATTTGAAGAGTATGAAACAACTTTCAGAAATCTGTAAATGAATAAGGAGAGAGAAGGAGGAGACTGTATTGTTTGAACCTCCCATTTTAAATTGCGTTAACCTGGATGAAAGCCTATTTCAAATAATGCAATCAAAATAGTTAAAAATGACAGTAATACCAGCAAACACGTATGTGTTATTTATTATTTGCTAGCCATCATTCTGAGAGTTTTATATGTATAAGTTCACTTAATTCCCATAACAACACTATGACCTGGGATGATAATAAGGATTATTATCCCTATTTTACAGATGAGGAAACTGAGGCATGAGAGGTTCAGCAACTTGACCCAGGTCACATAGTTAGTAGGTTGAAGAGTTAGGATAAAGATTAGTTAAACATTAAAGGAGGACAGTGCCACTATTGAATACCTACTCTGCTAGGCACTTCCCACCTTTGTCAGGGTACACTTCTCTGTCCCTTTAATCTGCTCCCATTCTCATCCATGGTAGAGACAGACCTTTCAACATTATTATACATCAAAGATATGCTAAGAGAGGCCATCAGGATCGGCAAGAGAGTCCTGTTTCATTTCAGGAGCTCTACTCAGAAGGCTTCTGGAATAGGGCTCCTCCCAGACTCAGATGGGAGGGACAGACCCTAGCCTTGGTTGGGACTGAGGGCAGAGGATAGAAAAGAAAAACGAAGTAAAGAGGAAATAGAGAAGGCAAACTCTGTGGACTGCAATACAGCCTGCTGGGAAGAGTAGCAAAACTGTTTGCAGAGTCCTCTGGATTCCAGGTGTGTTTGTGACCCAACTACAAGAAAACTGGACTCTTTCTGGTCATGTTTGATATCTGCATGACGTTCCAGGTGTTGTTTCATAAAGGCAATACTTTATCTCGTCCAACTGTCAAAATATCCCTCTGTGTTAAATATTATATTCCCATTTATATAAATAAGTAGGGTGAGATCTAGATAGCTTACCCAATGTCAGACAGCTAGTACAAAGTGGAGAGGGCCTGAGACCCCAGTCTACAGTTTTGAAACTGATACACTTTCCCTTACCCTAGATGCTGGTTAACTATCCAACTGAGCCCATAAATGCTTCTCTTTTCCTCATAAGTTAGCTGAGTTAGGTACTAGTTGTGCAAGTCTTTCTCAATTCCTCTTGTGCATCTCAGCCCCTCCTCCCAGGGCCTCAGGGCCCTGATGCTGTCCTAAAGGAGGCCAGTAAAACCAGAGCCACACTGGAAAGTCAGAAGAGGGCAGATGACTGGGTTGTGCCAGGGTATGTCAGTGGAGGAACACAGTAGTGTCATGGGCTCCGGGGGCCCTTTTCATCGCCCAGGTCCTCAATAACATCCCAAAATAGAAAGCATCAAACAGCCCAGGCCTTGGCTTTGAGTTGCCACCAAGCCAGGTGGCCAGGTCAGGAAGCATTAGCACATTTTTCTCTTGTAGGAATAAAAGAACCACAACTGTGTCCTTGAGTCTGTTAAACAATGTTAACTAGAGGGAGGGGTCAGGAGAGGGGTACGTGTGGTGGTTTCTGGGCAGGAGATGAGAGAAACCACACGGCTCATTTGCCCGGCACTAATGGATCTGAAATGAGGAGCCTTGATGCCAAGGGGACTGCTGTCTTGAAATGAGAAGAACTGAGAACAAGAGAAGTCCATTAGTGTCATGTTTGTGTTTTTCCTCCTCTGAAGCTGGATTTTAGGCTCACAGGGAGAAAAGACCAACGATTTCCATCCTCAAGAGCTTTGCCCATTAGTGTCAAATTATCCCAGGAGGGAGAAGGCAAAAAACCTAGCAATGTAAACAGAGGATTTGGAAGCTTGCTAGGGAGCCTCTCTCCTCTGCCCAAGCCATAGCTCTGACCTCTTAGGAAGATGATTAGTATTTGATAATTGGGGCAGGGGCTTGTTTCTTCACCCTCTACGCCTGCAGGCTCTTAGCAGAGATGGCCTTACCTCTATGGGGTCTGAATCAAGTCCCACTAACTACAAAGTCGCAGTCATCAAAATTGCAATGTACCTTAGCTCTGATCAATCATTAATTTCACCAAAACAAAATAGTTTTGATCTACAGAAATAAAAAGTATCAAAATAAAGTAATGAAAGGAAAATAAAAACAATATCTCATATTAATAAGCACTTACTTTGAGCCAGGTAGTTTTAAGTGCTTTACAAGCTCTAACTCTTTCACTCTTACTGTAGTGCCAAGAGGTAGCATCTGTTTATATCTCCATTTTCGATCAAGAACACTGAGGCCCAGTGGAGTAAGTATTTCATCATCTACTACCACTTAAAAACCTACTCCAACACTATTATTACACTTATTTCATGCTTTTGGGGCTCATGAAACTAGACAGGGCACAGCAGAGTCAGCTCTGCTTTGCTCCAAGATGTCTAGAACCACAGCTGGGATGAGTTGAATGTCTGGGGGCTGGTAAGGCATCTCTCATGCAGCATGGTCTCCCACAGGCCAGCTTGAGTTTCCTCATTGCATGGTGGCCTCAGGGTAGTTGGCTTCTTCCATGGTGCCCCACGGTTCCAAGAGCAAGTGTTCCAAGAGGCCTGAGCTGAAGCTGCAAGGTTTCTTATGGCACAGCCTCAGAACCCCCAGAAGGTGACTTCCACCACTAAGATGAGCCAAGATTCAAGGAGAAGGGAATAGGAGGGACATCAAAGAACTGAGAATCATTTTAAATATGCCACTGTAAATAATCAAGTCATATAGCCAATAGGTTGGAAGACAGCATTACTCAGACACTCTTAACCACTAAGCCAAGTTTAGCAATCTGGTGATTGAATTTATGTATCATTGAGACAAATCCAGTGGATGATGGCTATTCTGATGTTCATTTGTAAGTCAGTTATTTGGCGCACAGGATCACATTTTCTTCCAAAGTCGTGATATTTCTTTCCTCTCTTCCTTCCTTAAACATTTGTTAATACCAACTTTGTGCCAGGCATTACCCTAGGTGTTAGGAATACAAAGCAAATAAACTACTGTCCTATTTTTAAGTGTCTTGTGGGCTAACAAGGAGGGACAAACATCTCCTAATTACTGTTCAGTGTGATTAGCATTGCATGATAGGAACTAATATAGAAACTGAGGAAGAAACACCTAACTCTACCTTAGTGGTCTGGGAAGGCTTTTGAAAGGAAATAAGGTTTGATTATATCTTAGAGGATTAGGAGGAGCTTACCAGGTATTATGGACCGAATTTTTGTGTCTCTCCCACCCAAAATTCAAATGTTGAAACCCTAACCTTAGTGTGACTATATTTGGAGATAGTGCTTTTACTAAAGTAACTGAGGTTAGATGAAGTCATAAGGGTGGGGCCCTGGTCTGAAAGGATTAGTGTCCTTACAAGAAGAGACACCAGAGAGCTAGCTCCCTCACCCTCCTCCTCTTGCCTCCCACCTCAGCAAACTGAGGTAAAGCCACGTGAGGACTAACAAGAAGGCAGCCTTCTGCGAGTCAGGAATAGAGTCCTCACTGGAAACTGAATCAGCCAGAACCTTGACTTTGGACTTCCAGAAACTGTGAGAAAATAAATTTGTGTTGTTTAAACTACCAAATCTATGGTATTTTGCTATGGCAGCCTGAGCTGATTAAGCCAGCTAAAAGGAGAGGAAGGATGTTCCAAGAAGAAGCAACAGCATATTTCATTGAAAGGTGAATTAAAAGAACATGGCATACTTAGGGAACCAATAGTAGTTCATCAAGCCTGAAGTATAGTATTTGTGGGTAAACAGTGGGAAACAGACCAGAAAGATGCAAAAATCTGGGTGTTTGACCTTCTTGAATTGCTGAATTAACCAACCCTGTGGCTGCCTGACCTCTGGATTTCTCCTTATGTGATATGTTTCCATATTCTTTGAACCACCATGACATGTTTTCTGTTCTTTGTTTTCAAGGGCATTGAATCATTTAGGCAGAATTTTGGCTACATTTTACAAAATCCTAAAATAATCGTGATTTAAACAATATAGATTTGTAATTCTCTCTTGATAAAAATGTACTGATGTTGGCAACCCAGGGTAGGCTCTCCATAGTGGCAAAGGCCTGTGTTTCCTTCATCATGTTGTTATACTATTCTAAAGAGACAATGTTACGAGGACTGGCTATCATGTTGCTATTACAGCCTGGAAGACAGGAGGATACAGATCACATGTCTTCCCTTTTTATGGACATAGAAACCACATTCGACACTTCTATTTGTGTGCCATTGGTCAGAACTTAATCACATGGGAACACATATGTGGAGGCATGAAATGTTGACTTTACTTTGGATGGTTATGCTTCCAGATAACAATCTGTGGGCTTATTGCTAAAGAAGAGGAGTAGGGATGTTGAGGTACACTTACTAGTCTCTACCACTTAGAGACTCCCCACAATTCCCCTAGATGAAAGGTGGTGAGTGGAGTGGAAATGGATTCCCAGAGGGGATTTTGTGGGTTACTGTGAGGATAATTCTGGTGTGATTGGGCTTTTGCCATGGTTTCTGACATGCAGTCAGTTTCCTGCTGGAACAATACATATTCTTGCCCAATGTACCTAAGATGACTTTCCTGGAGTTTTATAGGATTTTCCTGCAGCTATCCTTGTTGAGAAGGAAGAGACACAAAACAGAGAATATTCTTATCAGTAGGATATATGTTCTTATTATTTCATAGTATTTCACAGTCTGTAAAGCGCTTCAGTATCATATAGCCCACCTGGATAAAAAGACAAAAGCCATACTAAAGAGTCATTCTACAGCTTTTGCACAGCAAAAGAAACCATCAACAAAGTGAAAAGACAACCTACAGAATGGGAAAGAATATTTGCAAACCATGTATCTGATAAAGGGTTAATATCCAAAATATATAAAGAAATGTATAATACAACTCAACAGCAAAAAAAAAAACAAAAACAAACAACCCCAAATAACCCAATTAAAAAATGGGCAAATGACCTGAATAGACATTTCTTCAAAGAAGATATGTGAAACGTCAACAGGTACATGAAAAGATGCTCAGCATCACTAGTTATTAGGGGAATGCAAATCAAAACCACAATGAGATATCACCCCATGCCTGTTAGAATTTCCATAATCAAAAAGATGAGAGAGGGCTTCCCTGGTGGCGCAGTGGTTGAGAGTCCGCTTGCAGATGCAGGGGACGCGGGTTTGTGCCCCGGTCCGGGAGGATCCCACATGCCGCGGAGCAACTAAGCCCGTAAGCCATGGCTGCTGAGCCTGCGCGTCCGGAGCCTGTGCTCCGCAACGGGAAAGGCCACAACAGTAAGAGGCCCGCGTACCGCTAAAATAAATAAATAAATAAATAAATAAATAAATAAAAGACGGGAGATAACAAATGCAGGTATGAATGTGGAGAAAAGGAACCCCTTGTGCACTGTTGGAGGGATTGTAAATTGGTACAGCCACTATGGAGAACAGTATGGAGGAGCCTCAAAAAATTAAAATTAGAACTACCATATATTCCAGCAATTCCACTTCTGGGAATATATCCAAAGGAACTAACAACATTAACTCAAAAAGATATCTGCACCCCCATGTTCATAGCAGCATTATTTACAATAGCCAAGACATGGAAACAACCTAAGTGTCCATCAATGGATGAATGGATAAAGAAGTTGTGAGATATATGTGTGTGAGTGTATATATATATATATATATATATATATATATATATATATATATATAATTCAGCCATTAAAAAGTGGGAAATTCTACTATTTGCAATTACATGGATGGACCTTGAAGAGAAATAAGTCAGACAGGGAAAGACAAATACTGCATATCTCATTATAGGTGGGATATATAAGCAAACTCATAGAAAAAGAGATCATATTTGTGGTTACCAGAGGGGGAGAGTGCAGGAGGGGGAATTGGAGGAAGGTGGTCCAAAAGTATAAACTTCCAGTTATAAGATAAGTAAGTACTAGGGATGTAATGTACAACATGATGACCATAGTTAACACTGCTGTATGATGTAGGAAAGTTAAGAGCGTTGAGTCTAAGAGTTTTCATCACAAGAAGAAAAAAGTTTTCCTTTTA
This sequence comes from Orcinus orca, assembly GCF_937001465.1. Classification (NCBI taxonomy): domain Eukaryota; kingdom Metazoa; phylum Chordata; class Mammalia; order Artiodactyla; family Delphinidae; genus Orcinus; species Orcinus orca. Next base: position 153,843,745 of record NC_064559.1, on the reverse strand, counting down.
AATTTTTTCTTTCTTTTTATTGCATCTCTATGAGAAGATGGATCTTAGCTGAACCTATTGTGGTAATTATTTCACAATATATGTAAACCAAACCATCATGCTGTATGCCTTAAACTTATACAGTGATATGTGTCAATTATTTCTCAGTAAAACTGGAAAAAAATTAGCCATTCTAGTTTGAAGAGGAATTCTGGTTTTAGCTACTGGAATCTTGTTTGCAGTACTCAGGTAGAATACACCAAGTTCAGATATTTACAAAAAAATTCTAGAGAGCATCCAACTCAGGGCTGGAAGGAGATGATTCAAGGACTGAATCTGTATGGGAGACTGAGAACTTACATATTTTACAAAAGCAGTATGGTAGGATTGTTTATAAGCAATGAGACTGTGTGCTTGTCAATGGGGTTCTGACTGTCACTTTCTTTTCTTCTTCTCCTTAAGGAACGGGTAAACATCCTCAGATGGTGTATTTAGTTTCCTGGAGCTGCCATAACAAAGTACCATAAACCAGGTGGCTTCAACAACAAAAATTTCGGGTAGAAGTAGAGAACCAAAAAGTTGGCAGGGTTGATTCCTTCTGAGGGCTGTGAGAGAGAATCTGTCCCAGGCCTCTCTCTCCTAGCTTCTGGAGGTTTGCTGGAAATCTTTGGCTTGAAGATGGCATTCTCACTATGTCTTTACATCTCCTTCCTTCTACGCATGCCTGTCTTTGTGTCCAAATTTTCCTTCTTTTATAAGGACACCAGTTGTATTGAATCATATAAGGACACCCTAATGACCTCATGTTAACTTGATTACTTCTGTGAAGACCTTATTTCCAAATAAGGTCACATTCTCAGATACTGAGGTACTGGGGGTTCGTACCAATATATCTTTTTTGTGTGTGTGTGAAGGGGACATAATTCGACCCCTAACCGATAGGTATTGCTGAGGAAAGACCTTTGATTTTGATACCGTTTGATTTATCATCTTCTGGCTTCCTTTGATTTTCCTATGGTGCCTCACATTCTTTTTCCCCAAGTTACTCCATGCTAGTTTTTCAGGGTACTTAGTAGTAATTGCTTATGTTATATTACTCAGAATTCACATTAAGTATTCAAAATTTGTCATCAATATTGCTGAGGAGACCAGATCCCCCCAAACCTGCTGCAAAATGCCAGCTGCCTGATTTCCTTTTTACTGTAGGAGCGGTTGCAGTGTATTTCATCTTTGCTTCCCTCATTTAATCTTAACATTCTGGATGTCTCCTCATCCCCCTTCCCACCCCTCACATCTATGTTAATTTTTCTTTTCTCTATTTGCTGCAGTGAAGGGAAACTTTTAGAGAGAAAAGTTATTTTCTGCCTGGAATCTAATCTCTTCCTCCCTAAGCATACACCTTCTGTGTAAATTTTTTTTTTTTTTTTTTTTTTGTCGAGACACACAGCAGGAGGGATTAGTTCCCTGACCAGGGATCGAACCCATGTGCCCCCTGCAGTGGAAGTGCGTAGTCCTAACCACTGGACCGCCAGGGAAGTCCCTGTGTAACATCTTTAAATATAGCCTCAGAGTGCTCAGGGGGCAGTTTCTATTCGCTACTTCTTGCCCAATAGAATGTACTCATACATCCCTGCCTTACTTTGAAATAGTCAGTGATGTTTCCTGCCGCATACAACATCCCTCAGCCCATCCACAGCCCCCTAATCAGGAGACTAGTGCTTGGCTATTCTTTGAGCGGAAGTGACCACTGATTGGGCCACCCCAAGCTAGTCCTCGGCTTGTTTGGAGATAACCTTGTATGGAGGGCTCCTGCGTTACAGAGGCCGTGGTGAATTGCTAAACCACTCAGATTGGTTCACTTTAGGATTCCATCTAGATTGTGCAGTGGGTACAAACCAGACAGGTGGAGAGAAACGGAGATGCAGTGAGAAAGTCTGAAGAACTTGTCTGGTCCCCAGAGAGTCTCAAGTCCTGACGGCCTCTTGTTCCTGCTCTAGATAGTATAAGTCCTGGAAATAAACTCCGTCCCTTTTTAAAGGTGGTCCTTGCAACCAACACACACACACACACCTCCCCCAAATGTAACTGATTTCTAACCATTGTTATTATTTTTTTAAACTTAATTTTTTCCTTACAACAATCTCTTGAGGTTCGAAGACTTTAAGGGATTTGCCTAATGTCACACAGCTATTGAATGGTGAAGCTGGGACTTAAGCCTGATTGTTCTGATAATAAATGCCATATGCTTTCTACTTTAAAGTACTACATAACTATTAGTGAAAATATGCTTAGAAGCAAAGCGCAAGGATGACGTTATCTGTTAGAGGGCCGTGGTAGTGGGCATGGAATAGCAATCACAATTCTTAGGGGTTTCCTTCCTTTTACCTCACTAATGACATTGGATCTTCAAAGCAAACCTGTAAAGTAGAGACAGGAGAGGCAACTATATCTTCAGTTTTAAATGATAAAATTGAGCTTCTGGAAGTTAATCAACTTGACCAAGGCCACAAAACCAGGAAATAGTAGGGGCGGTGGTCAGGATTATGTCTTTTTTAATACCCAGCCCAGTGAGTGGCACATATTTGACATTCATAAGTATTTCTAAGAAAGAAAAAAATAAAGGAAGGAGTGAAAGTTGGGAAGGAGGAAAGAGGAGGAAGGGCGAAGGAGAGACTGTTTTTATAACCTTAAACTATAGTCAATACACAGAGAGCAAAGATTCTGTGCTGTTCACCAACCCTTCAACCTAGGACATCACCCAAGCCTTGCTCAGCAGTCTCAAGCTTTTTCCTTGGAAGGTCTGTGTTGGGGATACCTAAGGCCTCAATAATTTTTGTTCTCAGTGAGTCATCCTTTCCTCCATCTGTTTATTTAACAAGTCTAACCACAGCCACTGGTGCTGATTACATACTGGAAATGACCTAACAATGTTTTATTTAATGCTCTCCAATCATTTACATCTGGTCTGTGGGTGGCTGCACAGTCATTATTCATCAATGAAACTTTACAGACATAAACACATATGTATGTATATAATAAAACCTTAATAATTTACACTAATTGGAGGGAAGGCCTACCATCTGAATTAACAAATAGTAAGAAATGCTATCTTATTACTTCAAGCTCATGATGTAATTAACCACCTAATGAGCATGTGGCATGGTGGAAAGAGCACTGTAATGGGAGTCATTAAGGAGAGAGATGAGATGAACAGAGCAGACACATAGTCTAGGTCACACAAGATGCAACACTGGAGCATGGAGGCCACAGTTCAGGGTCTGGCTCTTAGATTTGTAGGTCCAGAAATGTGAAAATATTGGTATTGCTAGAAATGATCCACTCAACAAGGCTAGAAGACACATCCCACACAACAAGTAAATGAATCATGCTAAACAAAATCATATGTGACCTAAACATAAAACTTAATGTTGGTTTTTAATTTTGCTTGAAAACCATCCTTCAGGTGGACCAAATATATATGCTGGCTGATTAGAACATTATATCCCATGTAGGAAAGTCCTCATGATGAACCAATTTTGATTCATTATGTTGCATTCTGTTGCAAGTAACAGAAACTACAATTCAAAATAGGTGATTTATAGATAACATATGTATAACTGAGTCACTTTGCTGTAGAGTAGTAATTAACACAACATTGTAATTCAGCTATACTTCAATAAAAATAAATGAAAAAAAGAAACAAAATAGGTGAAATGAGTGCGAGGATTTGGTAGTTTCTACAATTGGAAATCCAAAGTAGAATGAGACTTGGAGTTGAACTGATTTAAGCACTCACTGTATTATCAAGTTCTGGTTTTGGTTGTTTGTTCTGTGTGTGTGTGTGTGTGTGTGTGTGTGTGTGTGTGTGTGTGCGCGCGCGCACGCACGCTCATGTGCCTTATCTCTGCCCCCTGCAATGCTGTATTCATTCTAAGGCTGGTTTCTTTCATGGTAGCAAAATGGATGCATTGGCTTTACATCTGCATGCACATGGCCCAAAATTGAATGGGACCAAGAGAGGGTCGGGGAAGAAGATAAAGGGAGAGGAGAGGGGAGGAGAGAAGAGGAAACACAGAAACAGAAAGGAAAGAGTTCTCTGGATGAAAATAACAGCCACTGTCATCCAATTCATGGCATCGCCTCTCTTGGACAGAGATGGAAGCAACATGGCCAATTTATGTTCTTTCATTGCCCTTTTGTAGTTCCCATGCAGGCCAGGCCTTCTCTTCCATTGTTATCTTTCTTTAGGAAGATTAAAATAAAATTCATTAGGCCATAGCTCTTTTGCCCTCGTAAGCTGTATTCTAGTTACACTTTCCTAAGACTTCATCCCAGTTATTTTGATTAGACCTTGAAAATATACATGTTTATGAGGCTCTTAGGATGGTAGACTTTTTCCAGTTTTGTGTTGATTCCAACTGGTTTCCGTCTCTTAGAGGGTTACTAGTCAATGGGTTCTGGGGACATTAAATCCATTTAGTAGGCCCTTTACATGGGGCAACCACTGAAATAAATGTAAACTTAATACAACATGCATACATTATTTTATCTAATCCACAGAAGATATTTGTCCCCTAGGTTAAGGATCTAGCCCAACAGCCCACAGCCTCTAAAAGGTGGATCCTTTTCTTCCCACATGTACTCCAGTTTTCTGAGGAGTAAAGATATTAGTCACAGTTCTGCCATTATCTGTGTGTGTGGCCTAGGTTTCTTCATCTTTAAAATGACAGGGAAGGATTAGATGATCTTTGAGATTGTGTCTGATTTTAAGATGTTATTATATGATGTATGGAACTATGGTCTTTCTTAGTCTGCTTTTCCTGAGTAGATAAACTCAGGTATAATTAGCAATGTATAGTATACAGATAAATGTGGCAAAGGGACATGAAAACTCTTTATTCCTTTTTACTGTTTAAATATTGCTCTTGAAAATATCCTAAAAAGCCAAAAGATGAGCTCCAGCCCCACTGTGGTGGAATGTGGGTGACAGAATCAGGGACTGACTTAACCCTGGGGATATGCAGGCTCTTTCCTCATTAAGAATCATGTCCTTTCTTTCTTTGATGCCTCTTATGTCTTTGATGGATCAGGGAAATCTCTATAGCATCTGAGTAGTCCCTGAGATGAAGAACAATGAATGATCTTTCATTCTTTTATCACATATATGGTTGTCTCAATAACAACAAAAAAGAGGTATGAATATTCTCAGCAGGAAAGAGAACTAAGCAAATTCACCAGGCATGGTTAGATTTACACTGGGTAGCAATGGTTGTTTTTTGTTTCTTTTTATAGTACTCTCTACTTGGATTGCCAGAGATGATGTACGGCCGTGTCTAGTTAGCTTCCATCCCAGCGTGCAGCATAAGCTGAAGACAGTTTGAATACATTCAGGGAGTGTATATAAGTCCATGCTACTCTCTCACTTCGTCCCAGCTTACCCTTCCCACTCCCCGTGTCCTCAAGTCCATTCTCTACGTCTGCGTCTTTATTCCTGTACACTACCAAATGTAAAATAGATAGCTAGCGGGAAGCAGCTGCATAGCACAGGGAGATCAGCTCGGTGCTCTGTGACCACCCAGAGGGGTGGGATAGGGAGGGTGGGAGGGAGACGCAAGAGGGAGGAGATATGGGGATATAGGTATATGTATAGCTGATTCACTTCGTTATACAGCAGACACTAACACACCACTGTAAAGCAATTATACTCCAATAAACATGTTAAAATAAATAAATACATTCAGGGAAATTTTAAAAATGCTACTTACACCTGTGAACCAGTTGGCTTAATTAAGAAAGTGGTACTGATTTTCCTTCTCTGTCAGTCGCCTATGCTACAAAACTGATCCAGTAGTGCAGTGAACCAAACTTGGAGTCAGTCCAGGGTTAGAATCTCAGGTTTGCCACTTGCTAGTTGAGTGACCTTTCATCTCAGATATTACTGTTCTTTGCTTTCCATCTCTAGAAGTTTTATATGGATCTTTTCTATATCCTTCATTTCTCGTCCTGCTTATGCTTTCCTCTACTTTCTTGAACATATGGAGCATATTTATAGAAGTCGTTTTAACATCCTTGTCTATTAATTGTATCATCTGTGGCATTTCTGTATCTGTTTCTATTGACTGATTCCCTGTGCCGCCTCCCCAGGTTTTAAGGACATATTTTCCTGCTTTTTTGAATGCCTGTTATTTTTTTGTTGGGTGGGAGACTTTGTGAATTTTATGTGATTGGGCACAGATTTTTTTCTCTAATCCTTTAAATATCTTTTAAGCCTTGTTTTGGGGGATGCAGTTGAGTTACTTGGAAACAAACTGATTCTTTTGACTTGCTTTTAATTTTTGTTAGGCAGGTCCAGAGTATCCTTTAGGGTAGGCCTGGTTTAGTCCCACTACTAACGTGATACCTTTTGAGTAGGTATATATCAGGAGATCTTTTTACTGTGGCTACAGGAACATAAAATATTCCCAACCCTGGGTGAGCTCCAGGAATGCTCCTTTCTGATGGTTCTCTCCTTGCACTGGTAGTTTCTTGCACACACATGCTGATTAGTTCTCAGCTAAAGACATAAGGTAAACCTTCTGCATGTCTCTGGAGCTCCCTTCTGTGTGACTCTTTCCTCTCTAGTACTCTGCCCCAGAAATTTTAGCTGCTTTGGCCTCCCAGACTCCAGATGCTGGGTTCTGTTTGGCTGGGTTCAGTCTGGTTCCTGTTCCCTTTGGTATTAGCCAGGAAACTTTATGCAGACAGTGAGTTGGGGCATCCTAGGTAGGGCTCACCTCTTTTCTCGTAGGAATCACTGTCCCGCTGTGCCACTTACTGAATGTCTGAAAACGATCTTTTTATAGATTTTGTTCAGTTTCTTAGCTGTTTAAGGTGGGAATGTGAATCTAGTCCCTGTTACTCCATCATGGCTAGAAGCGGAAGTCCACGTCTCCTGCTTTATCAACACAGCTCCACTGCTCACCAGCTGTGTGGGCCTCAGCAACTTACAGAACCTCTCAATCCTCAATCCCTTTAGCTGTAAAGTAGAAATGGTAGTAATAGCCCTTTATAGTGTTGTTGTGCAAATTAAGTAAAATAATCCGTATGGTGTACTTAGTATATTTCTTGGTGTATAGCAGCTAGATATAAAATTCTAGGAACGGTGATGATATTGGTGTTCAGCAGACAACTGCTTAAGCTGAACTCAAAACCACAAGTCTCTCTATGCCACAAGTTTCATGTCTACAAAATGACCGGGATCTGTTTTTATTGCTGAGTCTGATCTGGGATGTACGAGGCTCTTTAGAGTAGTCCTTGGTAAACTGTGGACCGTGGGCCCAATCTGGCCCTCTGCCTGTGTTTTGTGAATAAAGTTTCAATGAAACACAGTCATGGCAGTTTGTTTACATATTGTCTGTGGCTGCTTTTGAGCTACAACATCTGCACTGAGTAGTCATGACAGAGATCAGATGGCCTACAAAGCCTAGAATATTTACTGTATGGTCCTTTACAGAAAAAGTGTGCCAACCCCTCTCTACAGGTTGGGACAGACAGGTTCAAAAGACGTCAGCAGGTTCCTGCCTCTTTAAATCCCTGTCCCTGGCTCAGAATGATAGGGTTGGGGAGGGGGCTGCATGTAGCAACACCTACAAGTGGCTTCTCTGGAAGGGCTTGGAGTCCGTGAGATCCAACCTAGGCCAGGCCTTCTGTGGGTCTCCACTCATCCTGACTGGCTTGCCCTTCTCCATGTCAAGACACCTGCTTCTTGCTCCTAGCCAGGAATTCCTGGAGTGCTGAGAGTACTGAAATGTTACAGAGCAGTTAAAGGTCACAACGAAATTTAAGAAATGATGTGGGTTTGCTCCTTTTATTTTGGCTTATTAAGAATATATACATATATATATATATATATATTTTTTTTTTTTGCGGTACGCGGGCCTCTCACTGTTGTGGCCTCTCCCGTTGCCGAGCACAGGCTCTGGACGCGCAGGCTCAGTGGCCATGGCTCACGGGCCCAGCCGCTCCGCGGCATGTGGGATCTTCCCGGACCGGGGCACGAACCCACGTCCCCTGCATCTCCAGGCGGACTCTCAACCACTGTGCCACCAGGGAAGCCCCTAAGAATATTTTTTACTTTATAAAAGAAAGGACATTTAATCCCTAGTGATAGTTCTGTACAGGGTAAATTTAGCTTTATGTAAAACTCATGAGAGTATCCTTATTTTTCTCTTTTTACTGCTGATCAGCTACCACTTTGCCCACAGACAGATGTTTGGGAATAACTGCTCCATGTGTTCCTTTTACCTCCTTTTATCTCCCTCTGGAGTTCCTGACATGTCAGTTTAGTGTCTGGCTCTGGGCTTCTTGTACTCCATTGTTTAAATCCTCCTATTATACCCTCCTGTGGTACTGTACTTCTACATCGGTAGTACCCACTAAACTGGTAACAAGTGCTCAATGTTTGTTTGTTGTAACAAGTGCTCAATGGTTTTTTTTTTTTACATCTTTATTGGAGTATAATTGCTTTACAATGGTGTGCTAGTTTCTGCTTTATAACAAAGTGAATCAGTTATACGTATACATATGTTCCCATATCTCTTCCCTCTTGCATCTCCCCCCTCCCACCCTCCCTATCCCACCCCTCTAGGTGGACACAAAGCACTGAGCTGATCTCCCTGTGCTATGCAGCTCCTTCCCACTAGCTATCTATTTTACGTTTGGTAGTGTGTATGCGTCCATGCCACTCTCTCGCTTTGTCACACCATAATTCAATGTTTGTTTTACTCACTACTTCACAAGGAGTAACTTGATCACTGTCATATGCAGAGTAGCTTTCAGGTGTCTTAAATGTTTATTGAATGGGTTTCATTTTAATTCGGGGCTGACTTTCCTCTGGAAACTTTATCTTATTAGATGTAGCCTTCTTGGCCTCTTACACCCTTTCTCCTCCTGTGAACTCAGGGACCAGCAGTCTTCGCAAATGGTTTCCTGACCCATCCCCATGGTGGAGAAGAAGGAATGAGGACTCCTGGGGAGTCTAGGGGTATAGATCTAAGGTGCCCACCACATACAGGAAATTTCTTTGAAGTCTCATGTTTCAATTTGAAAATGTGTACAAATATTATATTCTGTTTCATAATATATTCATTTGTTTAGTAGGAAGGGTTTTGTTTTTAGTTACTTAACAACATGCAAAGATGATCAATATCACTAGTCACTAGGGAAATGCAAATCGGCACATTACATAAATGTAACAACCACAATGAGACACCTCTTCACGCCCATTAGGACGGCTTTTAAATATATTAAAAAAATAAGCATGTAAAATGGTGCAGTTGATATGGAAAAGAGCATGGCAGTTGCTTAAAAAATTAAACACAGATTACAATATGGCCCAGCAATTCCACTTCTGGGTATACACCCAAAAGAATTAAAAGCGGGGACTCAAAGAGATATTTGTACACTGTTGTTCACATTATTCATAATAGCCAAAAAGATAAAAACAATCCAAATATCCATTGATGGATAAATGAATACAATATATTATATATATATATATATGTATGTATACATATACAAGGGAGTATTTCTTAATCCTAAAAGGGAAGGAAATTCTGATTCGTGCTACAACGCGGATGAGCATTGAGAATATTAAGCTAAGTGAAATAAGAAATAAGCCAGATACAAAAGGACAAATGTTGCATGATTCCACTTACATGAGGTGTCTAGAATAGTTAAATTCATAGAGATAGAAGGTAGAATGGTGGTTACTAGGGGCAGGGGAGGGAAGAATGCAGGTTGTGATCTGATGGGTACAGCGTTTCAGTTTGGGATGATAAGAGGCATCTGAAGATGGATGGCAGTGGGTGGTGGGTGCACAACATTGGGAATGTACATAATACCACAGAACTGTACACTTAAAAATGGTCGATTTTATGCTATGTATGTTTCACCACAATAAAAAAAGGAACAACAGTGATAAAGGTTCATTTTAGAAAATTTAGAAACTACAGAGGGCTATAAAGAGGAAAATATTAATCACTTGAATTTTTATCACTAGAGATAAATCCTAAGAGCTTGGTACATATTGATCTTGTCCTTTTTATGCATGTGTACCCATTTTTAATGACTATGAAATTGTGCTGTTTTGTATTTTTATAATCAGGGATGGGAATTAACACTATTAAGCAACTTTATGTGCCATTTTCACTTACTTTATTTCATTCCATTCATCAAAAAAAATTGCGAAATCAATAGCTTTTCTATCTCCATTCTGTAGATGAGGAAACTTAGAAACGTTCCTCAGATTTATACAAATGGAAAGAACAGGATTTAAAGCAAGTCTGTGTGTTCACGAAGCCCACATTATTTCCAGGATTCTGCACTGCCTATAGCACGGAAGACAAAACAAGGAGATCAGAGGCCTGATTTACACTCATTTTACAACAAAGGGAACTGAGGAGCGAAGAGATCAAAGTGAGCTGCTCACACATTTGGACGTTACAAGCCCAAGTCCCAAATTTTCACAAGTATTTCGTGAGGCATGAGATATGGTTTCCAGGAGAGGCAGCATCTGATTCTCCAAAAGGCACCGTGGTGTTGGCCTGGGTCACCGGTAGCACTTTACAGGGGCATCTACCATGTGATAGATGGGCTGGAGAGATGTCAGCTGTCCTTGGAATCCTAGTCCCTCCTCTAGGCTTGTACAAGCATGCTGGAGATCTTGCTTCCTCTTCTCCTTTTATAGTCACATAAGACTCCACTCTGAAGGCTTGGCTGCAGCTAGCCTGGACTGTTTTGTTTGTTTTGGTCCAAAGTCCCTAAGGCAAGGCCTTCCTGGAGGTGGAGATGGAGGTGGAGATGGGGAGTGGCCAAGCAACCATGTGGCAATCCTGCCAGCTAGTGGCCACACAGAGTATGGGCCTAAACCCAAGACACTGCCACCTAGGGACTCAGCCAGGTTGACTCAGTCAGAGGGCGTGGGCTTCACCACTTGGCTTTGTGCGTGATGGAAGATAAGGAAGCCTAGAAAGCTGAAGTGATATGTCCAAGGTGTTGGTAGAGTTGGGATTAGAATTCGGTCTGTCTTGGATCCCAATTCATCTGAGACATTTATTAAGCACATTCAGCAGCAATGACAAAACGGGCTACTATGTGCAAGATTATTTCTGTTTTTCACAGCAATTCTCCAGTGAAGATACTTTTTTTATGTCTATTTTATTGATGATAAACTTAGGCCAGAGAGATTACTTGTCCAAGGCCACACAGCTATTTGGTAATGAAATTAGGATCCACCAACAATGAGTTGGGTTCCCCAAGGTCAAATCATCAAGACCCCACAATATATTAGTAGATACAGGTTATTTTGGTCTCTGTCACAGTTTCTTCCAAATACTAGATAGAAAATAAATTCTTTTTGATAATATATACAGAAAACAATTATTTTTCGACCATAACTAAAATCAGCATAAATTGGAAAAATAAAAGCCATCATGGGAGAACCAGTGGTATTAGAGATGAACCTTGAAGGACTGATAGGGTTTTAAAAGGCAAGTGATCTGATAATAAAAGGCATCCAGCAAGTGTGAACTGCATGAGACAAAGTATGGGAACAGTTTGGGAAACAGCAAATAATCCATTTTGACCAGAATCAGATATAGACTGTAATTTGGGGAGCTAGGATATATGAGCTAGTTTGGGACCCTATTACAAAGGGCTTGGAAGATGAACTTGTTTCTTTGTCTTGGGTAATTGGAAGTGATAGAAAGTTTTGTTGAACAGTATCATGGCATGTGTGAAGCTACACCTTAGGAAGTTTTTTTTTTTTTTTTTTGAAAGCTGCATATGGGATAGATTATAAAATGGCATAGTCCAAAAGGAAAGGAAGGGCTGGGTAATATGTCATGTGAAGAGGTGTGCTGACATATATGCATGTCTAGGAAAGGAGAAGGCTAACATGTGTTATCCTGTTTGTTAAGAGTAATAAAAATAGCAAAGTTTACAAAATATGCCTTTATTGACCGTATATATATTTGACTCTACACCATTAGTTGTGGCCAGAACAGGGTGTGTATAGCTGTGTGTGTTGGGGTGGTACAGTAGGGGAGGTGAGAATTGGAAATAAATCTTTAACTCTTTTCAGTAGTTTTGTTTATTGTATTGTATTTTTAGTAGTATTGGCAAAATTCTGAAACCATTTTAGATGCATCATAGGACTGAGCAAATGCATACATAGCATGTTGTTGGGAACCGGAATTCTTTCTGTGCAGCATGGCCATACAAATAGGGAATACAGAAGAGAAAGAAAGAACTCCGTAGGCATGAATTGGAATTGGAAGAACCAGTGTGAACACTTGATTTCTTAAAAAAAAATGTGTGTGTGTGTGTGTGTGTGTGTGTGTGTGTGTGTGTGTGTGTGTGGGCATGCCTATGTATTTTTATTTTTAAATATTTATGTATATATGAACATTTGTATGCATGTGTACGCACAGATTTTCTATCTCTGGTTGAAAGAGCCAAGAAGCAAAGATCCCTCTCCCCCAACAGTAGCAGTGAACGTACATTATCACCCAGATCTTGATCTCTAATACCATTCCCCACTAAAAGGAGTAGGGCTCTTTAGAAAAATGTCTGGTTTCTAGAACTGGAGCCGTGTAGGTACAAGATGAACCTGGAACATCTTGTTGTACCAGATAGTAAGAAATGCTGGGGAAAAAAGATGTCACAAAGACATGGGAGCTAGCTTGGCAGGGCTCCCACTGGCCAAATCTGGGACAATCTAAGTAGCAAAATAAAGTTCAATAATGAAATCTAAACCATTGAAAAGCATATTAATTCATGAGTCCCTACTGATGATAGATAAATGGGGGAGAAGGAAGGGCTCTTGCATACAGAAGAATGCCAAGGACTGACTGTTCTGCAGTGAAAAACTCACAAATTTTGCAACCATCACAGTGAAGATTGGATTAGCCAAGCATAATCAATCCATGCTAAATCTAAAGAGAAATTTTGCTTTGGAACAGCAAAACCATATTTGTATGGTCTTAAGTGTCTTCTCACAGATTGCTGATTAGTTGCAGGGAGGAATAAAAAACAATAGTGGAGAAGTCAGAGAACACCTTGACCAGGTGATCAAAGCTAGTATTTCCAATGAGGGACAGACAGAAGTCATGGAGCTCCAAATGTGGTACCCTGAGAAGGACATAACATCACCTGTGCATTTGCTGGTGGAGAAAGAATTTAATCACATGGAAACATCAGACAATCATAAAATGAGAAATTTTCTGTTTTTAAAAAAGGGAGGTGGGACTGTATCCTTCAAAAATATTAATGTCTTAAAAAACACAGACAATCTGTGGAACTATTCCAAACAAAAGGAGGCTGAAGAGATATGACAGCTAAATACCTTCCTGACCCTAGACTGGATCCTGTATTGGAGGGAAAAATGCTATAAAGAACATTAGTACATCAGTTGGTAATATTGGAATATGGTCAGTAGATTATATAATTGATTATTTGAGAGACTATCCCTATTTTAGGGAAATAACACATTGAAGTATTTTGGGGTAAAGGGCCGTGATGGACAACCATATATAACAGAGTAAAATGTTAAAAAATGGATAGATCTGGATAAAGTATATGGCATATGGGTATTCATTTGTACTATTTTTATTTTTTCAACTTTTTGTAAGTTTGAAATTATTTCCAAATAAAAAGTCAATGTAAAAATGACACATTTTATAAGAACGTTAAGAATAACTGATAAGGATCTAAAGCATAAAATTATTTAGCAGGTAGGACAAATGGATGCAAATTATTGATATTATGGCAGTTAGACAAAGCCTTCTAGAAAACATATGCTTGATTTACTAAGTAGACAAACAGAAAAAAAGCTTGTAGTGTTATACAACAGTTGTTTAAAAGCAGCTAAATGTCTTCCTAGTCTGCTTCTGAAGCCATGGGGAAAGCTACAAATATTTCAAAATAAATCAACTTGAAAAAACAAAGAGTTCTCATTCTTAAAAACAAATAGCACTGCTTATTCAATCAGTTATAATGTAGCATTCATTTGGCAAAGGTAAACAAGACTAATTCAAAGATAAACAACAAAGCTAATTTCTTAGATGACTAGCAAGTCTAATGGAAATTATTTTCAACCAAGAAATACCTAAGAAACCCACAACTAGTTGTCTTATTAAATGAGAAGTGATAATTAACGTTTAGTGTCAAAGGACAAACATCCTCCAACTGCTGTTTGCATGACATTATCTTTGACAAGGTATTTTTTCGCAACTCAGACGTAAGGAGGGAATTAATACCCCACTGGGTAAAACTTTAACAATGGATGATTGAGCCAGTCTGGATGGACTGTTCTATGAAGCAGCTTTTTTTTTTTTTTTTTGCGGTACGCGGGCCTCCCACTGTTGTGGCCTCTCCCATTGCGGAGCACAGGCTCCGGACGCGCAGGCTCAGCGGCCATGGCTCACGGGCCCAGCCTCTCCGCGGCATGTGTGATCTTCCCAGACCGGGGCACAAACCCGTGTCCCCTGCATCGGCAGGCGGACTCTCAACCACTGCACCACCAGGGAAGCCCTGAAGCAGCTTTTTATATGGTCTCTTAGAGGAAGGTACAATAAGATCTAGGAGTCAGTTGTGTTTAATAGCAAGAGGTGACTGGCTCAGTAATACAACTTCTTGGACTGACTCTCACTTTTTCCCTGCCTCCTTTTCCTTTGCCCTCATTCCTGCTCCCTGGGATTGCATTCTATAATAAAGTAGTAGCACATAAGCTTTGCCTCAGGCTCTGCTTTTTGCGGAGTCCAGGTTAATAGTTATTAGTTGCTCAATGAATATTGGAAAGTATGGGAAAATCCTACGTACTTGGTTTGTATTTTTATTTTGAGGCTTAGCACCCTCTAGTGGAAACTATTTTTCACATTCAATCTTACGAAGACAGCCCCCAAAGGGTTTTTTGTGTGTGTGTGTGTACTGTTTAGCATTCCCAGGCAGGAATAGGTCTGGCTGATACAACAGGAAATAAAGAGGGTGGTCGTCATGCTTTTGTCCATTCTAGGTGCTGGAGTCTACATATTTCTATTGATACCTGGAGGAGTATCAATACTTTAATAATGGAAAAAGTAAGATTGACTGAACTCACATCATATGATGTGCATTAAACATAAACAGAAAAAAATTCAATTCTGATTATTTTACAGCAAGACATCTGATGGACCTTCCAGAGAATCTTCACCAAAAATAGATTTTCTTGGATGTTCCTTATGTTGCTTTTGTCCCATGTGGTCTATGTTCTTGTATTGAGCCAGTTGTTACTGAAAGCCCATAGTCTTGACCTCTGCTAATGCTCAGAGGTGATTTTAAGTACCCCTTCTTTATCGGTGAAGCTTTGATTTTCTCAGATGTCCACCACATCCTGCCTGTTGTTAATCTCAGAAATCACGTTCACCTAAACGAGATAGTTATATTTTGTTTTCACTACCCTGTGTTCCCTTATACTTTTTGTGGCAGTGGTACATGATTTTGTTTTGGGATATGTAACTCTCCTCCGTTTTCATTCATGAACTTCTTTTTGAATATGACTTAAGCCTCAGGCTACAGGATCCAATTAGCATATTTAATCACCCTAAGCAATTGTAATTGGTTCAAGGTTGGGCATATGCCCAGAATAAGACCATAAAGGCTAAAGAGATTAGATTTTGAATTTTTGTTCAACTTTTTGGGAAGAGAATTTCCTCTTACACTGAACTAGTCTTGTGATGGTGTGAGCCTGAAGTTGTACAGGAGCCACCACGTAAAGTCTGAGAATGTAGCCAGTCGGGAGGAAGTAGAGTCGAGAGATGAATCCTGGTGATATCATCTGATTCTTAAATGAGGCCACTGGTGAAGCCAGCCTCTCTAATAGATTTTATAATTAGGTGAAGCAATATCTTCTCTTCTTTGTTTAAGTCAGATTGAATTGGGCTTCTTAATAACTTGTGACTAAAAGATTCCTAATTGGTAAACTGTTTAATTCTGAATTCACAGCTTTGTCCTTTAACCTGATTCTCTTTTGGTATTTATTATTTTAGTCAATGCCATTATCATTCATCCAGTATGCTAGCTAGAAACCTAGGAGACATCTTGACACCCTTCTCTTTCTCAAGCCCCATATCTAATCTACCAGTGAGTTTTGGATGTTTTGCCATTTAAATTTTTTTTTTAAAATCTATCTATTTCTCTTTGTTCAAGATAGCCTCATCTTTCACCTGGGCTATTAAAACAAAACAAAACTCCTAAATATCTCTTAATATCTCCTCATGCATCCTTCAATCTGTTCTCCATTCTTCATCCGGAGGGATTTTTTTCAAAGTACAAATCCTAACATATCATCTTCCACCCATCCCAGTCCTTTGATTAAAACCCTACTGTTACTATTAGGACAATGAAAACTCCTGTGAGAAGATCTGGCTCTTACCCACCTGGTCTAGTCTCATCTTGAACCCTTACCCCAGTCACTAAGGGCCACTGTACATGTTGATTCTTCTGCCTGGAATGTTCTTCCCTCCCCTTTTCAGATCTTAACTCTGAGCCATTTCCTCAAATAAACCTCCCTTTTAAGTTCAACAATACTATTCTAGCCTCTCATACCACTATGTGCTTGATTTGAGATTTATTCCAAATTAGGGGTGATTCCTCTTTCTTGACCACATTTTTATTCTTTAAACAAGAATGAGATGCTAAGACAGAAACCAGTCAAAAATATTCACACATCCTTTTGTCAACTATTAAAAGCAGTGACCAAACTATACTTAGCTATTACCTGCACTGAAGGTAAATTTTTTTGTCTGAAGGTGGACCTGATCCCAGAGTGGGTGTTGATAGGACAGACAAGTAGCTGAAAGGTGAGAGGAAGCAGTGAGGTGGGAGGAGGTGAATGTGAAAAATGACTGATGTAGAGCAGATGCACCAGGTGTCCTAGTTCTTTGTTATAACCTGCTGAATGGGAAGAGGTTGTGACTGATCTTATTAACTCTGGCTTAGAGCAAAATATTTATAATTTCACTCTAATGTCCAAGTGTGAAGTCCACATCATCATCCCAGAATAGACTTAATGGATCTTGTGGCAGCTAATGGAGTGTGTTGTCCACATCTCCCTTGAAGTGAGAACAAGCTGCAAAGAGAATAGTTAGCTGACAGCCTCCAGAGGCTGTAACTCTGGGATCCTCTGAAGTGTCCATGACAAGGAGGTTACACGCTCCCTGGGCTACTCAAATCCAATAACCCAGCAAAGCAGGTATGTATACTAGAGCTGGGCCGTTCCTGCCCAACATGGGGCTCCTCTAATGGACAAACTTTGCTCTACAATGCCCCACTGGCCTGGTCAAGCCTTTCTGAGATCTTCACTGCAGTCTGGGGCCTCTGCCTACCCAGTCCTCCTTCCTTCTTCTGTCCTTGCACAAGTGTCAGGTGAGCATCGTGGTCTGAAGTTTTTCCCCATCCACTCCTGCTCCTTCTCCCTTATTCTTCATAGTTGTTTCCTCCAATTAATTATTTGTATATCTAATTCTATCTTGGCATTTGCTTCCTGAAGGATCTGAAATAACACATACGTTCAGTTGGGAGAATTCCATTGAGAAAGGGTCTGCAGTGTTTTCCTTTCTCCTTTTGCCATATCTGGAGGAAGGGAAGTAGAAGAAATGTTGAGGGAGAAGATACTTTCTTGACCACTAGGATCTGGTGATGGCTAATTGGCTGCACACTCCTGAGTCGATCATCACCTTTGATTTAGTTCATTCCAAATCTCCTGATGAGGGAGACCCACAGATCTGGATGGTGATGGACTTGTCTCTGAGCAGCTGTCTAGGCACCTGTGTGGTTTCTGTGAAGTATTTGGCTGCACCTTTCACCTGACAGTCATCTAACCTACAGCTGTGACGAATGTGGTCCCTTTGGCAAATGCCTTTCCTTCCCTTCCTATTCATCTTTTGATGTCCCTGTCTTCCTGATCTTGACCTCTTGACCTCAGAGAGTAGCTCTGCTCTCTTCTGCCTTACTTTGCCAATACCTATCCCTTCTTCCTAAAATTCCTTTCATCAAGTTCTGGTTGCAAGCCCTGAGGCTCAGCAGTTAAGCAATTGGCAAGTAAGGTGCCAGTCTCCTCTTCCTGTAGTCTCACTGTAACGCAGCTGTCTGGCTCATGGAGCTCCCCCAAATCAGGAGTGAGGGAGCAAGTGTTCATGCAACAAACTCAAGCACCCAGGAACTTGAATCTGACCCCCAAAAAACTCTTCCTATTCTTCAGCTCATTTTTGTTTTTATATTTCTTCCTCTAGCAAGGGCATAAGGTCTGGGAGGATGAGCCATTCTAGTTTGCTCAGATTTCTTTTTTTTTTTTTTTTGGTCTCATATGGTAAGTTCTTCATTGAGCTTAACCTGAGGCGTTTTGAAGTGGGTATGAGGAGAGCAGGAAAGGAAAGTAAAATGGGTGGGTATCTTAAGTGGCTATCACAGGTTAAACGTATATCTTGCAAATCAGTTATAGTGCCAACCTTATTGAGTTATGAGAATTAAATAAGATAATTCATGTAGGGTATTTAGAATCGTGCCTGGACATGTTAAACAATCAATAATATTGGCTATTATTTTGCATTGATTAAAAATTGAGGTGAAAAGAGAAAACAATTTTATTATGTAAAAATCTTACAATGCATATTTCTTGATTTGCCCAACAAAAACTTGAGAATTTGTATGCATACTTATTTTGTTCAAAATGGCAAAAGAAAGCATTATGTTGTTTTTATAATTAAAAAATCATAAAATTCTGATTTACTGGGAAATCCTTGTTTATGTGTAGCTAGAGGTGTGATAAAATGAAGTGCATGACGTTTTATAATAGCAGGGACAAGATCCAGAGAAGAGGGCATGGGGTAAACTTCCTTCAATGTCATCTGCTTATTTATTTATTTATTTATTTATTTATTTATTTATTTATTTACTTGGCTGCATTGGGTCTTTGTCACTGCTTGCGGGCTTTCTCTAGTTGTGGCGAGCGGGGGCTACTCTTTGTTGCTGTGCACGTGCTTCTCATTGAGGTGGCTTCTCTTGGGCTCTAGGCATGCGGCTTCAGTAGTTGTGGCACACAGGCTAAGTAGTTGTGGTGCACGGGCTTAGTTGCTCTGTGGCATGTAGGATCTTCCTGGACCAGGGATCGAACCCATGTCCCCTGAGCTGGCAGGTGGATTCCCAACCACTGCGCCACCAGGGACATCCCTTCATCTGCTTTCTAATGCTATGCTTCCCCTTGGAATGTCTCCTCAGCCTGTACACTGGATGTTTATGTCCATGCCCAGGATACACAGGTGGCTTCTCAGACCTTCTCTTAGAGACAGATCTTTGATGACTTATGAAGAGGAGGGAGGGGACATATAATTATTTTCTAGATTACTCCAATTGTGTTATATAAACAGAGAGAATGAGCAACAATCAATGCTGCTGCTGGTCCCATTACAAGTTCATTCTTAGGCATGTGGCCTTTAAGACACAGCTCCCTCTTTCTTTTGGGATTATATTAATGTGTCACTACCACTTTGAATAGGAAGGAAGAGAAGGGTGGTCAGATTTCCCCTTTCATCTATATTTTCCCTCAAGTTGGCAGGCTTTCTTTGCAGCTTTGTACTCAGCAATTATCCATGCTCCTTTAGTATTAATAATCTACGTAGCAGGAGGCAGCTTTTGAAGTCTACCTAAATTTTACAGCTGCTACTGCTCATGTTTCCTTCAGAGTTTCTTTACCAATTGATTGAGTGTAGCAGGCATTCTCACTGTCTCCTTCATGTGTCTCGTTCTCTGCTTCACATCTTCCTTTTGTCTCTCTTGGGCATTGTTTTATAATTTGCTTTTAATCTCTACTTTCCAGTTCACTAAATCTCTCCACTGCTGAATCTAATCTGTTGCTTTTTTATTTTAATTTTTTCCATTTCTAGAATTTTTATTTGGTTCTGTTTTATATCCAGTTGGCCAATTCTAATAGTCTCTTGTGCCTTTTCAATATTTTCAAGTTACTTTCTTATTTTTTGAAACATATTAAACATACTTATTTAATATTTTGGGTCTGATTATTCCAATATGTATTCTTTATTGTCTTAATCTGCTGTTTGTTCTTATGCTAGCTTTCACTCATCATGATTTGCTTCCTTTTCAGTATGATAATTTTGACTGTGAACTTACATATCTTAGAACTCTATCTCTGAGAATTTTCTTTGAGTCTATGCCCAAAATTAATTTCTCTGGAGCAGAGTTGATTTTTCTGCCAGGTTTCTGGGAACACTGTTGACCAAGGGTCACTCAAATTATCTTGTTTAGGGTTTTAAATACATGGGCAGTGTGGCTTTTGGCCCTCAAACCATGAGAATGCAGATCTGGGTGAGGAATTTCTTTGGAGACATTTTTTCTTTTTTCTTTATATTTTTTCCTTATCAGACAAAGCTAAGGCTGAGAAAGGTGGTATCTCCATGACTCTCTTTTAGGGAGAGGTTGTTTCTAGTTCACTCATTGAGAGTATTGCCCTTGGTGGTCCTGACTCTTGTGAAAGGGGTCTTTGATACAACCTCCCATTTTGCTCAGCTTCTGGCTCTGTCTCCTGTTCACTGCCAGTGGCCCATTAAAATTCAGACTTTAGACCATCAGAACTCAGTAAATGCCTCCAAGGAAAAGTTTGGCTCTGGTACTTACGTGATTTTTTGTGCATTGTTGAACTTTGAATAATTCTATTCCTTCCCACTAGCTGAGTTATACATTCAAAATTTTGTTGTTTTAAGAAAAATCTTTCCTAGCATTTTCTGGTGTGCTGTTCTAGAAGGGGTTTCACTTAATGTTTCTATAGCCATATTTTCAGAAACATCCATTCATTTAAAAAAGACTTTTTATTTATTCTCATATGTTTACGTCTCTCACCCTTCCTCCACAACATCTCTTGCATTTTTCCTTTAATCCTCTTCTTTTCCATTCTCACCCTCTACACCTTAGACTATTGCAAGGACCTCAAATATGGATTCCTGCACTCCCCATCTCATTTTCCAATTCATGCTGCATGTGCTAGCCAGAAATATACTTACACAGATGAAATGCAAAATGGTCAGCAACAGCATTTTGTAACAGTATCTTGGAAAAGAGCTCAGAAAAAATATTATCAGCAATCCAAGGAAAGGAGGCTATATTGTCGGAGGAAACCTGTAAGTAAATAAATATACATATGACAATCAGATAAGCACTTTGCAAGGTGCAAGAGGCAGGTCCAAGAGGCTGTCTCTGGGAGCAGAGAGGAAGGAGAGGTCAAAGCTGACTGGATAGAGGATGGGATGCTAAAGGGCTTTACAGAAAAGATGGTGTCTTACTCCAGTCGTGAAGTAGTTGTTATCCAGGTGAAAAGAGGGTAAGAGGAGGTATTCTGGAAGCAGAAACAATATGTGTGAAGACACCACATATGGTTTACTTGGAGACAAGAAATTTGAGTAAGGTATAGAACGGAGGACATCCCAACGGTAGAGATGTAGTCGCAATTTAGATTTCCGTTCTGCAGGAATATATAACAAGAACACCTCTCCAGTTCTTTCCTACATTTTATTATAGTTCACCAACCCAACAGGTTAGCAGAGAGGTAGTATTATGTTTTAGACATTCGAAGTTGCTTTATTAGCTACCTAGTTCATGCCATATCTGAGGTTTAAATTTCTTCCACTACGTTTTTTCCAAATGAGTTTTGAGTCCCTTTTGAAAGCTTTTACGTGCAGATAGTGTGGGGCAGTTGTTAAGACCAGACTCAGGAATCAGATTGCCTGGGCTCAAATCCTAGCTCACTGCTATGGCAGGCCATGGCCAGACCAGCTGCACTGAAGAATCAAGTGGGCACACTGGCCATGCAAGAGCCAAAACAGGCAGATAATTGGATTAGGTAACAGTGGCTCAACCAGAAATTCTGACTCTGGAACCACAACACTAGGGTCTAAATGACGTGGTTCTCTCCCAGACTAAAAAGAAATGAAGGGTAAGTACAGTGTTGCAGATTCTTCCAACCTGGAGGATCTCCACAGCACATGAGCTGCTGAAACTACTCCACTTTAGGTATGCTTGAAAAATAAAGTTGTCACGAGAGAGATTTATCTCTTTCCCATCTTGCTCTTCTGTGTATCTTTGCATTGCTTACTAGTTGAAGCAATAGTAAAACCGCAGAAAATTTAATCTTAGCTCACCTAGAGTTATCAGTTTTGCCGATCTGAACCTAGACCAACCTTTGGATAGCTTAATCACTTACGAGCTATGATTCGCTCATCTGTAAAATAGGACTGATTTGAGGATTATGAGATAATAATTGCAAAGTCCTTGACAGTGGCTGGCTCATGGGAAGTATGAGCTAAGGTTGGTATTATTAAGTCACTATTTCACATGGTTACCCATTTCATTTTTGCCAATTCTTTCTTATCCAGAATCAGATGGTCATACCTGTAAACTCTACATCTTGTTTTGTTTATTTTTTTCAAAAATTTTGTAGAATGAGCCAAATTTCTCCTTCACAGCTATTCTCTTTTCGTGTTACATTTATACCATTCCACTTGCCTATCCAAAATCTGCTCCCTCGGTCTTTCCCATCTTAGTTCATGGCCCTCCATCCTTCTGTTTGATTAGAGTCAGTATCGACTCCCTTCTTTTTCTGACAACCCAAATCTAATCTGTAACATCTTCCTGCTACACCTCATCTAAGTCACTGCAGTGTCTCTCCTGGTTTACTGCAGTAGCCTCCTAATTGGTCTCCCTATTTCTGTTCTTATCCCCATTTAATTTATACTCAATGCAGCAGCCAAAGTAATCTGATAAAATAAAAATTTGGTCCAGTCTGTTAGCCCTTTGTTCAAACCCTCAAATGACTTTCCTCCTCACTCCAAGTAAATGACAAAGTTCTCTTAATATGAGATGTGAGACCCTATATAATTTGAACTCCTTTATCTCTTATCTCATCTTCTACTACTCTCTTTCTTGCTCACCTACATACACACTGAATTCCCCAATCTGGTATTTGTGCTCTGGTGTGAATTTCTGGGTCCAAATGCATGACTTTACATTATCTGTATGCAAATACCTTTTGCTTAGATGTGGCTTTTCAGTATCATCTTCAGTTCTGGTGCTTTTATCCAGCTAATGGCCATTCCAAGTGCATGTTGTGTTTACATTTGATCAACATGTCGATTATGTCCTCATTCATTTAAGTCATTAATAAAATGTTAGTCAGATCAGATTAGCAAACAAAGACTTTGGATTCACTACTAGAGACCTTTAGATAAGACTATAAAGACTGTTCATCCAATTGCAAATACATATATTCCTGCACCCTACGTTTCTCACACTTGTTCCTCAGTAAGATGAGGAAACTCAGAAAGGATAAATGAATTGCTCAAGGACCCATGATTAGTAAGCAGCAGACGGGGATCTAGACTGCTGGTCCAAGGACTTTCCCAATATTACATAATACTTTAGCATTTTTGTATTTCCTACAACACCAAGCACAGTGTTTTTCAAGTCCTCAGTGAACATATGTTTATTGCTTGTTAATATGCCTTGCTTTCACTGTCCTGCAAACTAAGTCCTTCATTTAGACCTGTGGTTCTCAACCCATGACAATTTTGCCTTCAGGGGACATTTGCAAAGGCCTGGAGACATTTTTTTTTTTATTAAAGTATAGTTGATTTATAATGTTGTGTTAGTTTCTGGTGTACAGCAAAATGATTTATATATATATATATATATATATATATATATATATATATATATAAGTTTGTATATGCTAAACTATTATTTTATCCCTCCCCCACCCCCTTTCCCCTTTGGTAACCATAAGTTTGTTTTCTATGTCTGTGAGTCTATTTCTGTTTTGTAAATAAGTTCAAATGTGTCATACTTTAGATTCCACATATAAGTGATATCATATGGTATTTGTCTTTCTCCATCTGACTTACTTCAGTTAGTATGATAATCTCGAGGTCCATCCATGTTGCTTCAAATGGCATTATTTCATTCTTTTTTTTTATGGCTAAGGAGTATTCCATTTTATACACACACACACACACACACACACACACACACACACACACACACACACACACACACACCCCCCACATCTTTATTCATCTCTTGATGGACATTTAGGTTGCTTCCATGTCTTGGCTATTATAAATAGTGCTGCTATGAACATTGGGGTGCATGTATCTTTTCAAATTAGAGTTTTTTCCAGATATATGCCCTGGAGTGGGATTGCTGGGTTATATGGTAGCTCTATTTTTAGTTTTTTAAGGAACCTCCATACTGTTCTCCATAGTGGCTGTATCAATTTACATTCCCACCAACAGTGCAAGAGGGTTCCCTTTTCTCCACACCCTCTCCAGCATTTGTTATTTGTAGACTTCTTAATGATGGCCATTCTGACCGGTGTGAGGTTGTACCTCATTGTAGTTTTGATTTGCATTTCTCTGATAATGAGCGATGTTGAGCATCTTTTCTTGTGCCTATTGGCCAAGATAGGCACAAGACATTTCTTTGGAGAAATGTCTATTTAGGTCTTCTGCCCGTTTTTTGATTGGCTTGTTTGGTTTTCTTGTTATTGAGTTGTATGAGTTGTTTGTACGTTTTGGAAATTAAGCCCTTTTCGGTTGCATCATTTGCAAATATTTTTCTCCCATTCCTTTGGTTGTTTTTTCATTTTGTTTCTGGTTTCCTTTGCTGTGGAAAAGCTTATAAATTTGATTAGGTCTTATTTGTTTATTTCTATTTCCTTGAGAGACTGACCTAAGAAACATTGCTATGATTTATGTCAGAGAATGTTTTGCCTATGTTCTCTTCTAGGAATTTTATGGTGACATGAGTCTTTAGCCATTTTGAGTTTATTTTTGTGTAGAGTGTGAGAGAGTGTTCTAACTTCACTGATGTACATGCAGCTGTCCAGCTTTCCCAACTCCACTGGCTGAAGAGACTGTCTTTCCTCCATTGTATATTCTTTTTTTTTTTTTTTTACGTTTTATTTTATTTTATTTTTTTATTTATTTTTATTTTTTTTTTTTTTTTTTTTAAACATCTTTATTGGAGCATAATTGCTTTACAATGGTATGTTAGTTTCAGCTTCACAACAAAATGAATCAGTTATATATATACATATGTTCCCATATCTCTTCCTGCTTGCGTCACCCTCCCTCCCACCCTCCCTATCCCACCCCTCCAGGCGGTCACAAAGCACCGAGCTGATCTCCCTGTGCTATGCGGCTGCTTCCCACTAGCTATCTACCTTACGTTTGGTAGTGTATACATGTCCATGCCTCTTTATTGCTTTGTCACCGTTTACCCTTCCCCCTCCCCATAGCCTCAAGTCCATTCTCTAGTAAGTCTGTGTCTTTATTCCTGTTTCACCCCTAGGTTTTTCATGACATTTTTTTTTTCTTAAATTCCATATATATGTGTTAGCATACGGTATTTGTCTCTCTCTTTCTGACTTACTTCACTCTGTATGACAGACTCTAGGTCTATCCACCTCATTACAAATAGCTCAATTTCATCTCTTTTTATGGCTGAGTAATATTCCATTGTATATATGTGCCACATCTTCTTTATCCATTCATCCGATGATGGACACTTAGGTTGTTTCCATCTCTGGGCTATTGTAAATAGAGCTGCAATGAACATTTTGGTACATGACTCTTTTTGAATTATGGTTTTCTCAGGGTATATGCCCAGTAGTGGGATTGCTGGGTCATATGGTAGTTCTATTTGTAGCTTTTTAAGGAACCTCCATACTGTTCTCCACAGTGGCTGTATCAATTTACATTCCCACCAACAGTGTAAGAGGGTTCCCTTTTCTCCACACCCTCTCCAGCATTTATTGTTTCTAGATTTTTTGATGATGGCCATTCTGACTGGTGTGAGATGATATCTCATTGTAGTTTTGATTTGCATTTCTCTAATGATTAGTGATGTTGAGCATTCTTTCATGTGTTTGTTGGCACTCTGTATATCTTCTTTGGAGAAATGTCTATTTAGGTCTTCTGCCCATTTTTGGATTGGGTTGTTTGTTCTTTTGTTATTAAGCTGCATGAGCTGCTTATAAATTTTGGAGATTAATCCTTTGTCAGTTGCTTCATTTGCAAATATTTTCTCCCATTCTGAGGGTTGTCTTTTGGTCTTCTTTATGGCTTCCTTTGCTGCGCAAAAGCTTTTAAGTTTCATTAGGTCCCATTTGTTTACTTTTGTTTTTATTTCCATTTCTCTAGGAGGTGGGTCAAAAAGGATCTTGCTGTGATTTATGTCATAGAGTGTTCTGCCTATGTTTTCCTCTAAGAGTTTGATAGTTTCTGGCCTTACAAAAGACCTGTATGCAGAAAATTATAAGACACTGATGAAAGAAATTAAAAATGATACAAATAGATGGAGAGATATACCATGTTCTTGGATTGGAAGAATCAACATTGTGAAAATGACTCTACTACCCAAAGCAATCTACAGATTCAATGCAATCCCTATGAAACTACCACTGGCATTTTTCACAGAACTAGAACAAAAAATCTCACAATTTGTATGGAAACACAAAAGACCCCGAATAGCCAAAGCAATCTTGAGAACGAAAAATGGAGCTGGAGGAATCAGGCTTCCTGACTTCAGACTATACTACAAAGCTACAGTAATCAAGACAGTATGGTACTGGCACAAAAACAGAAAGATAGATCAATGGAACAGGATAGAAAGCCCAGAGATAAACCCACGCACATATGGTCACCTTATCTTTGACAAAGGAGGCAGAAATGTACAGTGGAGAAAGGACAGCCTATTCAATAAGTGGTGCTGGGAAAACTGGACAGCTACATGTAAAAGTATGAGATTAGATCACTCCCTAACACCATACACAAAAATAAGCTCAAAATGGATTAAAGACCTCCATTGTATATTCTTGCCTCCTTCTGGAGACTTTTTTGATTGTCGCGAATGGGACATGCTACTAGAGGCCAGGGATATGCTAAGCATCCTACAATACACGAAACAACCTCTTACAAGCAAGAATTATCTGGTCCAAAATGTGCTGAGATTGAGAAACCCTGATTTAGAAATTAGCTTATTGATTTATAAGCAGTTAAGAGGAGGTCTGAAAGGGCACCAAAGCAAGTTGATTGTTTTTTTCCCTCTGGTTTCCTTGTTAATAGACCCAGCTTTTAAATAAAACAAAAGAACTCTTGAACTAAAAAGAAACCAGACATGCAAATAAAACCTTGAAGCCCAGCTCCTTTTAGTACCTGAGGTCCTTGTACTTGCACTGAGAGGTGATAGCCAAGTAACAGCCACCCTCCTCATCTGGGATAAAGAAGGCTGTACTCATTACATATTCATGTTTTCAATGGCATTCTTCACTTAAGAGATTCAGGGCACATTATTAATTAAAGCAATGAATTCCCCAGAAACAACAGTAATTAAACCTCAGAATCAAAACAGCACAAAAAAGCAGGCCTCATTTTTCCATCCTATCTGAAACACTGAGAAAAATCATACAGCTTCATGAGGCCGGGTGGGGAATGGGATTTATCAAGAAGGCAGACCACACACCTTCACTTATGCTTTCTTCCTATTGTTTCTTGCTGCTAGTTCTAAACATGAGCCATAGACAGAGCTACCAGGAAGCAAATAGCTGGTTGGTAGTGGCAGTGTCATCACTTACATGGTATGTGTCTTATCTTCCATGAAGAAGCAGTGGAATTCTGGAAGAGCAGGAGGGTTAGAATTTAAGGAGTCAGAAATCCACCCTCTTAACCTAGGCAACCTTGGCCCTCTCCTTGTCTACTCCATACTTACTACTTGGACAACCTCATAGTTTAACTCCCACATATTTGCTGAGTACTTCCATGTCTATATTTTTCAGTCCAGGTACTGTGCTGAATGGTTTGCATGTCTTATTTTTTAAAAATCTTTCAGCAGCCCTATGTACTCTTATTCACATTTTCTAGTTTATCAAATTAAGATTTAGAGAAGTAATTTGTCCAAGATCATATGTATAGAGGGTGAGAATGTTGGGACTTGAACCCAAGTCTTTTGTTCCCCCTTCCTCCTCAATTACATTGTTTGGTTCACGTTCCCATTGTTTCCCAGCTGGATTATTGCCCCAGTTTCCTAACTAGGCTTCCTTTTATGCCATCCTACACTCTGCAACCAGGATAATCTTTGTTATATTATACTTATTATTCCCCTAATTAGTCTAACTAAATGATTTATGATTCCTTGAGTATATCAGGTTCCATGTCCTCACTATGTTGTTTCCCTAACTGATATTTATTCTCCTTAAAAATTCAGCCTCATTGAGTAGAAAGGTAGCCATACCTTTTAAAAAACATAGACTTAAGTTACATGCCTTATTAACATATGTTAAAAAAGAGGAAAAAAAAAGTTAAACTTTTTGAGTAATCCTCACATGTTTGTGAAATAATTTTCCATCCACAGTATTGGAATACTTTCTTTACTTTTGTCAATTATATCATTTACATGGATTTCATTAGGCCTGACGGCTTATCATTGGATGATAATGAAGTTCACCACTTTTCTCTTTCCCTTATCTCTAAAATGTCAACCTTTTAATTTTTTTACAGTATTCTTAAGGCACCTCAAATCATACTTCATTCATATCCTTTACTGTGAGAATTAAACACATACTCAGAGTACGCATATTTGTGGGCATATCAATTGGTACCTCTCTCTGTTTTCTCACTAATTGGTGTAAGTCCACTGACGCTCTGACCCATTTGGTCCAATCCCTCAGGAGGTGCTACATTCAAGGAAGTACAGACCTTCTGAATCTTTTTTTTTTTTTTGCGGTACACGGACCTCTCACTGTTGTGGCCTCTCCTGTTGCGGAGCACAGGCTCCGGACACACAGGCTCGGTGGCCATGGCTCATGGGCCCAGCCGCTCTTAGGCATGTGGGATCTTCCTGGACCGGGGCACGAACCCGTGTCCCCTGCATCAGCAGGCAGACTCTCAACCACTGCGC
The DNA here is from genome assembly GCF_937001465.1 of Orcinus orca. Classification (NCBI taxonomy): domain Eukaryota; kingdom Metazoa; phylum Chordata; class Mammalia; order Artiodactyla; family Delphinidae; genus Orcinus; species Orcinus orca. The sequence goes on along the minus strand of NC_064559.1, from coordinate 153,814,732 downwards.
CACCAGGGAAGCCCTGACTCTGTTTCACTTGTCTGTCTTGAAGAACATAAGTAGGAATGGAGATTATATTTTATGGCAACTCATGAAGATCCCCAGCTACCTCCTGCAGTGCCCTGTAACTTTCCCCTCATTTATGCCATCCCATCCCTATACTCTCTCAGTCTCCTCCCCCAACTCTTCTTGCTCCCACACCCTTCCTCTCCACCCACCTGCTCTATCAGTTTGCAGCTCTCTCTGCTCTCCTCCAGATAACCACCCATTTAGCTTTTGTTTTTTCTCCACCTTCCACATTCTGGGGATTCCATTACACGAAAACTGAGTATTAGTCTGGCAGTATCCTGAGAACAGCAGGGAGAGGGGACAAAATGGGCAATACCAGGTCACTTATACTTTAATAGTTTAATTACAATTTTTTTGTAGGGTAGGGGCCACGCTTCCACTTGTAATCATGATTTTGGTGAAGTGAGGAACCTTAGAGATCTGATAGTCCACTTTTCTAACTACATAGATGAAGAAACAACAGCTACCCGAATAGGTGTGACTTACCCTTGATCACACGGCTGGCCAATGCCATAGTTAAGCCAGACCTTCTACTCAGAGATCAGGATATGTCCTAGTATTCAATGTTGTTTAAACTCGTCACTCAGTGCTAAGTGCAATGCCTCTTGAAAGATCTGTATTGGGTGAACGTGGGAACAACAACAACAAAAATGTGATTTAATGATTACAGTTAAAGTAGAGTATCCTTTTCCCCACCACACCATGAAGAGGAACTGAATAAAATAAGTTTTGTTGGCAAAACTTTTGTTGGCAAAATAAGATTGGCTTGCCAGTCTGCTTATGCTGTTTTAGTTATGATGTTTCATTGTGGATTACCTGGGAGTCTTGTATTCTATTTTAATGATACAATGAATCTTTAAAATTAAGGTAAATATATCCCACCCCACCCCAAATGGCCTTTTAAGTTTTTATTGGCTGTGCTTTGATAGTAATAAAAAGAGTAACGACAACACTAACAGCTACCACTACACATTGCATACTATGTGCCAGTCCTCCCACTAAACATTTAATTTCTTTTATTTAATTTAATCTTCAAAATAACTCTGTAAAAAAACAAGTGTATATATCTACCTTACAAATTAGGAAACAGAGGATCAGAGGAATAAGATAACTTATCATCACTTAGTAAATAGTAGAGTCACAGTGTGAACCCAAGCCTTCTGGTCTCCAAGAAGCTATGCTTTTACTCACTGCCATATAAGGCAGAAGGTGACAGCATCTACCTCATTCTGCCTTATGTTATATGTAGTTCTTTCATTCAAGGGGCTTTTAATACTATACACTGGGACAGGTGGTAGGAACACAAAGTCCAAGAAAATATTTTCTGCTTTTAAGGAGACTATAGTGGGGAAAATAGACAAGCAAATCAACAATTATAGTAAAGAGTAAGAAAGGGTTTTCCTTGAGATATAAATGTGATACTCAGAGTGCCATGGGGGACATCAAAACGAGTGGGAGTGGGGATGGTCAGGGAACGCTTGCAGGTCTAGCGGGCCTTTGAGGTGAATGTTTAAGGAGGAATAGATGTCAGTTAGGGAAACAGTATGTCTGAAGACATGGAACAGATGAACTCAAAAAATGGTGAGTAATTCATTTAGACTGGAGAGAGCAGACCGTTCAAGGCTCTGCAGAAGGATCTGGAGATGTGGTCTGTGGCCAGGACCTGCAGGGCGTTTGAATCATGTTGAGTGGTTTGGAATTGATCCTGAGCACCATGAGAAACCGCTGTGGAATTTTTATCAGAGAAATGACTTAATCAGAGATGGTTTAGGGAGTGTACTTGTACTTGGGTAGGGCTGGGGAGGGTAGAAAGGCAGGGTGGGGCATTGGGTGGGGGGATGGGAGATTATGGACAGGGCATTAGAGGGGAAGATGCTGTGACCCAGGTACAAAGGGAGCAGGGTGGACTGAGGCACCTGTGAGGGAAAAAGGAAAAGAGGAAACGGGTTCCCCAGATTTGAAACAGGTCCTTTGACTGCCGTGGGGACTAACTAGATGGTAGGCTTATTTGCTCTGTTGACATTTGACTCTGACCCTTCCTCAGGGAGACTTTACTGAGACTTTACTGGGTGTGTTGTCTTTTAAAAAGAAGCAGAAGAAAGACCAAATGTGAAATGAATCACAAAGAGATATGACCAAGAAAGAGACTCAACCAAGGGACCTGAGGGAGGTCAAGAAGGAAGAGATGTTTCCTTTCTCTTTTCACCTTGAGCCTTGTGTCCTTTTTTTCCCTCTCTGGTCTTTCTCATGTCTTCTCACTTACTCTTCCTCTGCCTCTGTACTTTAGCACGCAGTGCACTGTGGCTAAAGGTCTCAGGAGAGCCCAGAGCTAAACATTAAGCAGTGCTGAAACTACAGCACAGTTTAACTTTAGAATGTGGTCATTGCTAAACTGGGGCTTTTGGAAAAGAACTGTTTCTTGATTCAAACACACTGCATGGGGGAGGGGTGGATTCAGGGGAGCTCAGCTTTTGCTTCCACAGTGTTCCTTGAAAAAGCCTAAGTACTGCTTGTGAACAGTATCTATGTTTTTCCATTGATATGTAGCTATTAGTTTGAACCCAGGCCTATGAAGTCGCTGTGATGCTAATGACCTTTTGTAAAAGACCTCAAGATTCTCAAATTATGCAATCCCCATTGCCAAAAAGCTTTCAGGTGGCCTTTTGAGCAAAATAAAGAAAAATGGCACATAAATTCACATCCATTTTCTAATGTAAATGCTGTTTTATTAAAAATGGAGTCTATAGAAGGGCAATCATAATTTAAATTAACGTGTCTTCAAATAATACTTGTTATTGCCAATTATTTTTTCATATAATATAAAATCTCTGGTTCATAAATAATAGTCTTTCCCTATTCAGGAAAAGCCATGCTCAGCAATGTGTTATTCATGACTTAATTATTCTATAGATGCTTCATTCATATGCATGCAGATATATCTGGCAGCATTGCATTTTAATGAAGATGCTGAAAGGCAGCAGGCTATAATTTCTAACAGAGAATTCTGTCAGGATTGAACAATAGCAGCTCCTCGAGAGGACTAGGAAATAGCATAGCCCAGAAAGAAAATTAAAAACCCATTTAAATATTTTAATTATAATCTTCATTAGTGAAATCTTGAAATCCTTTTGCACATCCAGAGCTTCTATAGTTTAGGAGCTATTTTGGTTGGAGGAGAATAATTTTGAGGAAGGGGGATATTTTCAAGATTCCATGGTTTGAGATACAACTAGTCCCTAGGGAGCACACGACTGGGCCTCTGTCCCATCCCCTGCGCCCCCTTACCCTGAGTTTTTTTTTTTTATTGAATTAGTGGGGTCAAAATGACCAGTTGAGTCAACATTGCAAGGTACAATGAGAGGAAGAAGGGGGGGGATTAATTTCAGGGTTTTTACACCATATATATATACTATATGTATGTGTGTATATATATATACACACATACATATAGTGTAAGATTTTAGCACGGCAAAATGCACCTCAAATTTCCATCCCTTGACCCTCCAGAAAGTTCGGCTTGACTAGAAACAACTAAGACCTATTTTGACTGTAGAGATGGCCACAATTTTGTTATGGTTTCTCTCTTTCTCATCTTGCTAGAGATGAAGAAATGTCAGAAAAATGATAGAATTCTCAAAAGCATGTGATATCAGCTAAGTAAATCATGATACAGATCATAATTCTACTTGTTCTGTTACAGAATAAAAGCCAACTAGAACCTGTCACTACCATGTTCAGATATTTTAGGAGAGCTGTGAATATGCAAGTGATAGGGCGTTTTAGGCATCTAGGAAGGTGTGGCGTTTTCTGGAAGGGTGATGAACAAGAGACACAGCTGTCCACGCACTACCCTGGGTTTCCTCCTACTCCATTGAAATGCTCTTGTTCTGGTCATCAGTGTTCCTTGTGTCTTCAAATCCAGTGCACATTCTTCTGTCTTCCTCAGATTCCCCCCTCAGTAGAATTCAGCAAAGATGGCAACTTCCTTTCTACAAACATGCTTCTCTCGGAACTCTTGAGACACTGTACACTCCTGCTTTTCAGACTTCTTGTCCTTTCCTTCTTTTTTCTTTGTTCAATGTTGACCTTTGATAAATAGAATTTAAAATTTTTTGCATACTTGAATTTTCAATCGTTTTATGTGTTTTACATCTTTCATTAAGGAATTCCTTACATCGAAAATTTCTATTTGCTTGTCACATTTTGAGGTAGAGATCCAACCTTTTTGTATTCTATATGTATGACCATTTGTCCCAGAATTACTCATTGAAGAGATCTCCTTTCACCAAGAATCTGCAAAGCCAGCTCTGTCATCTGTCAAATACTTGTATAAATATAGGGCTGTGTATTAGTTGCCTATTGCTGCATAACAAATTACCACAAAATTTTCAGGTTAAAACAACACCCACTTATTATCTCACAGGTCTGTAGATCTGAAGTCTAGGCAGCCTTGGCTGGGTTCAAAGCCGAAATCAAAGAGTTGGCTGGGCTGGGCTCTTATCTGGAGGTTTTGGAGAATAATCTGCTTTCAGACTCATTCAGGTTGTTGGCAGAATTCAGTTCCTTGAGGCTATAAGAGTAAGGTCCCCATTTCCTTGGCTGTTAGCCTGGGGCCACTCTCAGCAGCTCAGGGCCACCCACATTCCTTGTCCTGTGCCCCCTTCATCTTCAAAGTCAGCAATTCCATGTCAAATTCTTCTCGGCCTTCCAATCCCTGAGTTTCTCTTCTTCCACCAACCAGAGAAAATTCTTTACTTTTAAAGGGCTCATTTGATTAGACCAGGCCTACCTAGATAATCTTTATTTTTTCATATAATGTAATGTAATCATGGAAAGGACATTTCATATTCTACCTCGGTCCAAGGGGAGTCATTCGTAGAATTCTGCCTACACAATCTGTTTGTAGCCTTTCTAACCTCTGCCATTGGCTTATTCCTGTGTCAATATCTACACTGTCTAATCATGTTCCATCAAGAGCCCCGCTGATATTGAAACTGTGCACTTCAGATTGAGACTTGAACCCAGCCAAACTCCTGATTGGGACTTGAATCCACACAGCTAGGATTCAAACCCAGTCAAAACTGTCTTCCAATTGAGGTCTTCCAACTGAGGTCACACACCTGGTTTCAGGACTTAATGAAGCTCAGGTTCTTGATGTCTCATCGCAGAAAGAATTCAGTGAGAGACAAAGTGATAGGTAAGAAGTGGATTTATTTAGAGAGAAACACACTCTACAGACAGAGTGTGGGCCATCTCAGAAGGTGAGAAAAGCACCAGAGTATGGGGTTGTCAGTTTTTATAGGGCGCCTAATTTCATAGGCTAATGAGTGGAAGGAGTATTCCAGCTATTTCAGGAAGGGGCGGGGATTTCCAGGAATTGGGCCACCGCCCACTTTTTGATCCTTATGGTTGGTCTTGGAACTGCCATGGTGCCTGTGGATGTGTCATTTAGCTTACTGATGTGTTACAGTGAGCGTATACTGAGGCTCAAGGTCTAGTGGAAGTCGACTTGTCTGCCATCTTGGACCCATTTGGCTCTAATCAGTTTATGTCATGTCCTCTGGCTATGTCATTCTCTCAAAGGTTGGGCCCTGCCCCCTTCCCTCCTGTTTCAATATTTTAATTGGAATTTCATTTTATCTATAGTTCAATGTTTTTGATATTGAATCTTTTTATTAAAAAAATATGGTGTATCTCCTCATTCATAAGCTTGTTCATAAGTCTTGCATATCTTTCCCTTTTTCACATGTCATAATGAAACGTTACAATGACCTCTGGCCCAAAGCAAAAATTTTGAATGTGAGGTGGGACTTCTGGAAAGGTTGAGTGAGGCAGTAGGCAAACCCTCTCCCTAAAAAGCAAATACAAAATCAGACAAAGCTGTTAAAAACAGCCATTCCAGGATTTTGGAAATTGACCAAAGGCATCTATCTAATTGAGAAGCATTTATTCAAGAAAAACTAAGCATCATTAAGAATACTGGGAGTCTGTGCATTTTATCCTGGGGTTTCTGCCATTCCCCACCCAGCTCTGCTACTCAGTACTTTTATAAGGGCCAGGCAAGCTGTGAGGAATCGCAGCCTTCTTACTAGAGGGGGCTGATTTGCTCTGGAGAGAAGCACAAATACACAAGGGCATTGTCAAAAATGATAACAGGAGAATCCAGGGATAATAGCAAACAATTTAAGAAGGCTGCCTGAGGTGTCAATACTGCTTGGGCAAGTGAGAGATTGACAGACCAGCTAGAAAATTAAAAGGGAAATCCAGAGATCAAGAGAGTGATAGAGGGGCTCAGAAGTGTCCACTTAGCCCTGGTGATTTGGAAGCAGATGTACGCATGCTCAATGACATGCACTCACAGAGGAAAGACCAGATAGGGCCCTGGCTATCTACTTGTCCCTGATGAATGTGAAGTCTTGAGTATGCAGAAAGAATAAGCTAGAGCAGACTGTAAACTGACTGAACTTTGATGACATTCCTTAAACACACGCAACTTCACAGCAAAGGGTGGAAACCTTACTGGTTCAAGATGTTTATGTACAACCTCTAATCAATCATTGACTGACCATTAAGTTAGGCTGACCCCTAGGGAGTCAGACTTAAAAATAAAGCAAAAGTATATTAAATAAAAAACAAAAAAAATACCCTGAGCAAAGGCGTCAGTGGCTACACACTGCCGGGAAGACAGACTCTACAGAGTTAATCCAGGCAAGCCATTACAGAAACAAAAAAAATCAGCAACAACAACTACCCCGGAGGGGATAAGAATCCAGAGTTGCTGCAATACATTATCTACAAATTTCCAATTTAAAAAATTGCATGCAAAAAAAAAGCTTAGGAAGGTATGACCATACATATACAGGAAGAAAAGTGAAGGGATTTCCGGACATGTCACCCCAAAATATGCCACCTTGACATATTATTTTGAGTTGAAATCACTTGAAAAAGAGCAGGTGAAATTAAGGTACTTGATTTCCCTTTTTATTCCTGAAAACAGAAGTTAAAACTCCCATGTGAGAGCTGCCCTCCCTGTGCCAGGAGGAAAGGAATATTCTTAGCACCAGACATGAGAGTCAAGGCCAGGAAACTTCTGTACTAACAGACCTTGTTAAAATAACTCTTATCTTCCTTTGGTCTCTTCATTTTAGTTATGTTTCCCCTACAGCGTTTGCCTCCCCTACCGTTTCTGGCAGTGAAGATGGGATAGTACTGACTGGGTCACTGCTTATCACTCTCGGGGCTGAAGCTGAGAGATCCTGGGACATTTGACAAACGCTGGAAGTTGGTAAGAGTTCTTACTATGTCACTCTCTCCCAAATCTCCACCTGTAGGGTCTGGGTGGGAGGGCGAGAGTGATGAGTCTTCCTTTGTCTTTTTCCCTTTTCAAGTTCAGATTGGCAGGGAAAACCATTGGTGTGAACTAGTTTTTTGTGCATAGCACCTCTAATGTTTTCTGTTTGGAGTACTCTTGTTTTCTGTTGATCTCCTGCCTCCCAGAGATAGTTTTCCTTTGTCTCTGTTTCTATGTCATTTGTCATAAAGAGGAGATTCATAGGGTAAAACAGAGGTATAGGTCTCACAAGGCTGTTGTTCGAGCTGGCCTCACAGTCTGACTAGTTTATAGTTCTCACCAGATCAGCATCTGTTTAGACAAACTTTGCTGTGGGTCACAGATAAAAACAACAACAACAGCTGGATCAGATTCTCTCTTCATGTTGTTTTATGTCCTGAGAGCTTGGCATTGTGACCAGTGAGAATATTCTCTCTGGTCTCTGCCAGTTGGGTTTGCCTCAAGTGACCTGCCCACAGGCTGGGAACCCAAGACAAGAAGTGACATGCAGCAGTTTCTTTGTCCAACCGTGACAGCTTTCAGGGATTTTGTCTTAATAAAGGATCCCAGTCCATAAGGGACCTTTATCTCCCTAGTGCTGGGAAAGCCCCTTCCTAGTATTGCCTACCCAGTGTCACAAACTAGTAGGTCTGCGACTAGAGGAATCTCAAATTCTTGTGGGAGACTGGAGTCACAATTTTCACAAACGCTATTCTTACCTCCCGTGACAATGAGGATCTCTGCTTTCTTAGAGTGAAACTTCTTGGATTTTGCGGGCTGCATCTTCTAGACCTGCTTTGGGGATGTGTCTTGTGTCTGTGCCTAGAAAATTACCTCTGGTCTTTCCATAAAAAGGCTTATTGGATTGAGTTGCTATTGAAATAAACATACCCTTGAAGATCATATTTGTCAATAACCAGATGATGGATCCTTTGAATTGGAAAAAATTATTTATTCAAAAAAATTTTACAGAGCTCTCATCCTAAACAAATATCCCATTGGTTTCTATGGGAAGATCAAATTAAAAAGAGGACACAACGGATTTTATCGGCTAGCCTTAGAGACTCCCTTAAAAAGATTAAAGAACAGAAAACAGGTTTAAAAACAAAAGTTAAAATCCACACCCACTATAAATCTTCCTTCTCTACCCACCTATACTCCCTTTATCTCCATCTACCTGTCCCTGACCACAGATATATTAGATCTGTGGACCCCCTGCCTCAAACCCCTGTCCTCAAAATCTGGCCCCATCTCCTCAGCAAATTCCTTCAACTTTCCCCCAAAACTGCTCCAACTACCCCCCCAAATCCCTTAAACGCCCAGATACCTGCTTTAAGTTGCCCTTCCCTGCAAGATTTACAGGAAGTGCTGTAGCCTGATCTTCAGGCCTGGAATATACAGGTTATTTGTATAAACACTGATAGCCAGGAAATAAATCTGGCACAGGCTCCAGGAGCTCACAGCCGGGATCACTTTGCAGTACTTTACAACCCCTCTTACTTCCCTGGGCTCTGTAATTAAACTCAGTCATCTCTAGGCCTTCCTGTGCAATGTCCCATGAAGATGCATCCTGGACCTCCACAGCAAAGAATTTGGCTTCCCTGGACAGCACCAGATCTTTTAAATTCCAAAGCCTTTTTGCCACCACTTTCAGAAGATTCTACCAAATTTAGAGAAGAGTTAGAAAGATTAGTGGCCTTTCACAGCCCCACTCTAGGGACTTGGACTGGCTATTAAAGGACATTCTTCCACCCTTGATTATACTGTAATTATCAGGCTAGATGGCCTCAGGTGGGAAATCCTCCGCCAACACTTCCCCAGAGGAAAAAGGTGACCAGAATCTCCCAGGCCCTCCTGCAAATAACAGGAAAAGGCTCAGCCAGACCAACATTCAAGGCCTGATGTGGGGATAATGGAGGCCTCCCTCTAAGGTAAATTGGTCTCAGGTTGAATTATGTGCTCAGAGAAAGAGGAACATCTTAAAACGTTGGTGGAATGCTTTATATAGACTTTGCAAAGGCACGCTGCAGTAAACTCTGGAGTCTAGAACATCTTTTAATTTCTGCCTTGGTTGGAAATCTTCTCTCTGATATAGAGAGATAAATCCAAAATAGTGTCATTGGCTGGGCAGTTTGGTCTCTTAACATTACTATAGAAGCAACTACATAGTTCTTTGTAAATAGCACGCAGGAAAACAAGACAAAAAAGAAACTAAAATGAACAGACCTTGATGGGCACATTGAGTCTTTACAAAAACAAAAATGATGACTCTAAGGGTAACTCAAAGTCCACTCATTTTTCTCACCAATCACATAGCCTTCCCTGTATTTGCAGATATTGTGAGAAGCCAGGACATTGGAAGGACAATTATCCTTAACTTAAAAGAAAAAAAGCTCAAATAACCTTTTCCCTAAGCCCCAGCACCATCAAAAGGTTCATTTCTTCCTTCCTCTGGGACAATAAATACTCCATCAACTCACAGGGTCAGCCAATCCTCAGTCACACTGCAGAACCCACTATTAAACTTAAAATAGAGGATTCGAAGCTGGACTTCTTAATTGACACTGGTGTGAGTCTCTCTAGCATCTGCTCAGAGGATTTAATACTACCTGTCACCTCTGATTCTATTCTAGGTGTCAGAGTCCCTGGACAGCCTGTTCCATTGTCCACATCTCAGGCCACCGCAATATCCTTAGGCTGTCAACTCCCATTATACTTTTTCTAATTTCTGACTCTTCACCAGCAAATCTTTTAGGCAGAGATTTGTTATGTAACTTTAATGCCACCATACAATGTAATAAAAAGGCAGTCCCCCCCGCCCCCCTCAGACTAAACCTCAAGCTTCCTACTTTCCCTAAGGAAATCTCATCTCAATTTAAATCCTCTGTAGAGGAGGCAACCTTAAAGTTGTCCCAACTAGTCTCTGGGCTTCACATGCAAATGAGATTGGATTGCTGTGGAGCACAGAGCTTGTGCAGAGCCAGGAAAAGGAACAAACCTTTCCCATCAGTGGCCTGGTAGCCCCTCTCAGGAGATGCAGAATGAGGAATTAAACCTATAATAGACTCTTTTTTATATCACCCTATATAACTTATCTTTACTTCCTCACCCTATAACGCCCCAATCTTGCCAGTAAAGAAAGAAGGGAAATTTGATTCAGATGGAAATTAAATGTATTGATTTGCATAAGATCTAAGAGCCTCAAACTCCTTTGTAATTCCTCCACCCCATAGTCCTAATCCGGGTACCATTCTCACCTCAGTTCCTGCTGATGAAGCCTGGTTTACAGTAGTTGGTTGATGTCTGCTCAGGTTTCTTTTTGGTTCCATTGCATTCTGACCCACGATTTCTTTTTGCATTTACATTTAGAGGAAGATGATTGACGTGGACTTCCATACCTCAGGGATAGTGTGGGTCTCCCTTAATACTCTTCCCAGTCCTTAAAGCTGATTTACGTTCTGTAGCCTTGACCCAAGGTTCCACTCTTATTCAATATGTTGATGACCTTTCACTCCGTAACCAGACTGAACAGGGTGCTCTTATAGACTCCATCATTCTCCTAAAGGCGCTAGCTGAAGGAGGCCATAAAGCCTCCCAGTCTAAACTTCAAAGGGTGCAAATAACCGTTACCTACTTAGGACAGGAAATATCTCAGGGCACTCAAAAGCTCTCTCTAAAATGCCTTGAATCAATTTCGTTCATCCCCTCTCCCAAAACAAGAAAAGCAGCTGCATAAATTTCCAGGGGCAGCTGGCTATTGCCACCAATGGACTCATCACTTTTCTGCCCTTGTTAAACCCCTATATGCTCTCCTCCAGATACTACCTCAGAGTATATTTCCTGGCCCCTAGAGGCATTAACTTCCTCTGACGCCTTAAAATTAACATTGTCCACACCCCCGGCTCTTCGCTTTATTTAATTTTCACAAACCTTTTCACAGATATTGCCATGAAAAAATAATGGGATTGCTGCAGGACAACTTTTAACCTCTCATACGTCCTAAAGAATATTTCTCATGGGGCTTCCCTGGTGGCGCAGTGGTTGAGAGTCCACCTGCCGATGCAGGGGACACAGGTTCATGCCCCGGTCTGGGAAGATCCCACATGCCGCAGAGCGGCTAGGCCCGTGAGCCATGGTCACTGAGCCTGCATGTCCGGAGCCTGTGCTCTGCAACGGGAGAGGCCACAACAGTGAGAGGCCCACGTACCGCAAAAAAAAAAAAGAATATTTCTCATGTCACCTGGACCTTGTGGCAGGGAGGATGCCCCATGCCTGCATGTTGTAGCCTCAGATGCTGCCCTAAACGACAAAGCCAGTACTCTTACAGTACATGCCTAATGTAAGAATAAGCATATTCCCCATACTCTCTTACAAGTTCGTAAGACATAGCATCTCTCTACATGGGTGGCAGACCACCTACGAATAAGCCCTAATTGCAATCCCTCCGTCATCCTACATTGTTGTAACACTTTAAATCTGGCTACTCTACCACCCCCCGGCTGACAGAGAGCCTCAGTCCATTCCACGTGATTGCCTTGCAACTACATATATAAATGGCCTCAAAGCAAGGAGAAGACCTCTTAGATGCCCCCTTTAGACAGCCCAGACTTACTTCTATTTTGTGATGGCTCTTGTAGATACAATTTCTGGGAAAACATAATAACTGTTTTCCCACATGAAATGCTTGGGGTGTACCCTTTGCCACTGTAAAATCAGCCTGGGCTGCTTACAGATCTCACTAGAGCTTGCACGCTGACAAGGGGAAAAAAATGCTCATATTTACTGACTGGAGATATGCTTTTCGAGTCTGCCATGCTGTTGGCACAATCTAGAAATCCCACAGATTCTTTTTTTTTTTTTTTTTTTTTTTTTTTTTGCGGTACGTGGGCCTCTCACTGTTGTGGCCTCTCCCGTTGCAGAGCACAGGCTCCGGACGCGCAGGCTCAGCGGCCATGGCTCACGGGCCCAGCCGCTCCGCGGCATGTGGGATCTTCCCAGACCGGGGCATGAACCTGTGTCCCCTGCATCGGCAGGTGGACTCTCAACCACTGTGCCACCAGGGAAGCCCTCCCACAGATTCTTAAACCCTGCTGGTACTCCTATTGCCAATGGCTGCCCTGTGAGAGGCTCTTCACCTCCATTGTCCAGTCTGTATTAAGGAGACTGATACTATTGTACATCTCTAGGGAATGATAGGGCTGACAGAGCTGCTAAATACACAGCCTAAAACGGATCCCCACCCTTTCTCCACCCAATTTATAAACCGGCCTTTATCTGTGGCTGATATTATTATCAGACAAGTACTCCTCAGTCTGAAAAAAGACAAATGAATACAAAAAGGTGCCAAACAATTGTCAGACACATTTTACATCGGGCCAAACAGACTTCGTGTGGCCCCCTTTCTTCTGACCTTTTGGCTTGCATCGATCTCCCATAAGATGGGACATATGTGCAGATGGGGGATAGTCAAGGAACTAAAAGATACTTGTTTCTGCTCTGGCATTCATAAAATTTCTGACTCAGTTATTTCCCAGTGCACTACTTGTAATCTCACCAAATTTTAGAAGCCAACATACCTTAGGAAGTCTTCCAAGGTCCACATGCCCCTTGTATTACTCCAGATGGATTTAAAGGTTTAGGCTATTCCCACTGGTGGTAATTGTCTGTATGTTCAGTGGGATAGAGTGAATGCTATCCATTAGATGTGCTGATGCCACTTTACTTTACAATAGTGGTAAAGAAGTGAATAAGAGATTATTTTTTGTTTTGGCATTCCTTTACAAATTGAATCAGATCAAGCAATTAGTTTTACAGCAGAAATAAACCACTCACTTGCAAAAACTCTGGCATACTCATCAGAATTTCCTACCTGATGATTGAGGATGCTCAATCATCATGGCAAGTGGAATGTAAAAATCAAGACATAAAAAGGACTTTAGGAAAAGTCTGTCAAGAAACTGGACTTAAACATTACCCACTGTCCTTATAAAAATCTGGAATACTCTAAATAGTAGACCTGGATTAACCCATTTTGAAATAATGTTTGGCTGCCCTTTGCCTTCTGGCGTCTCTAACCTTCCATTCCCAGATTGAGTGAATGTTATGGAGACTTAAGAGAACAATTTGATGTTAAGACTAGCTACATACAAGAATTGCCTGGTACACCTGGAGCACATCATCAACAGGTAAGAAAGCATGGCCTCCACCAACTAACTAGCCTCGCCATCCTTTCCACCAGGAGATTGGGGGTATATCAAGGCTTCTAAAAGAAAGCACACACTGTCACCTCATTGGGAAGGACTTTATGAAGTATTCCTAACCACCTACACTGCCATCAAAATAGAAGAATTTTGATGAATTCACATGAGTGACACCAAACTAGACCCAGATCAGCAGTCCCAGGACCAGTGGAGGACCATTCTTACAAATGACCTTAAAGTAATGATTTCTGGCATCAATTCTCAAGCCCTGGAAGCAGATGACATCATGAATTAGACAGCTTTTCCCAAGAACATGGATTAAAAAACTCCATTTCCACCTATTTTCTTCCCATACTAAGTTTCCAACTCCACAGAAAAACAAACACATAAAAACAACCCTCTTCCTTTTAATGAAGCCTCCCCGTTCTTTGGCCATTATATTAAGGGTTGACTGAGATTACTTGTCCCAATCTGTCCTATTCTCCCTCTGATCCTCCACTAGGGCCTTTCTTTCAAACTGTATCTCATTCTTATTAACCCTTACTATTTTCTCAATAGGTCAGGGACAGACCTGACACTCCTTTACATTGTTTTCCCAAACCTTACCCACATTAGCTAACCAGTCTAATTACTCGTTATGTCAACATCTAGATCATGCAAAAGAACCTGACCTAATTTTTGTTCTTACCAGTGTGAACATCTGGTAGAACAGTTCTAGAAAATGGGTGTATGGTATCCACAGCCAAGTAAACAACATCACCTACTTCTCCTTCTGCTGAGTTCATTGGACATGAAAAAAATCTCTATAGAATCTCAAGGACCATCCTTCGCTCAGATGAAGTCATTAGAAGGGAATTTTTCCCTTTGCACTGAAAACAGTCATGGTGCTTGACCCGTCCTAGGTGACGTACAAAGGCAATGCTTCAATCAGACTCTGTGGTTTGATTCCACAGGTGACAAGCTCAAGCCTCACACAAAGGTTATAGATGGTCCTAGCACTTATGGTACAAACACTTGCCAGATCATCAAATATTGTGGCTAGGTCACAAGACACCTTTGTGCAATCTTGGGTAGCTCAGCAGCTCAGCTGCTCCCCTAATTAGGATGCTCACTGCCAAAGATTACATATGGGGTAGTCTTTGTAGACCAAAGTAGACCAAAATTCTGGACTAGGTTGGCCACGTGACAAAAGCAAGCCTCATAACTACCAAAGCTGAACTGCAGCTCTCCTATATTAGATATTTTGCAACCTGTTCCATTCCTACAGACTGATGGGGATATGTGGAAGATGGAGTTGTGCAGATGCCAATATGACAGATGACAAAACACAACAAACTCCACCCTAGTGGGTCAAAAGTTCCACTCTGACCTTAACCATGAGCATTGCTGGTCTTTTTGGCTTATGCAATGACAAGGTATTTGAAGGATTCCCATCTAGATAGTCGGGACAATGTGGATTTGGACGCCTGATGCCTTCTGTCACCAGGTACTTTACTTTAAATAAAATTACAAACTTAGGCACCTTTGTTCTTAAAAGAGTGCCACATATTCATACTAAATGTACTAGGCAGGAAGTCATAGAAAACCCACTTGTGTATCACAATTCTAAATTCTTTTCAGTATTGAGATCCCTTTCCCCAGGCTTTGGAACTTATGAGCTGGAAAAGGCAGTTTGAAATCTTTTCATAGTGATAGAACAAGAGTTCAGCATTAATGTGCAAATACTGGAAGCACTTCAATTAGAGTTAATACTTTAGCTTCTGTTTAACTCCAAAATCTTTGTGCTCTGGACACACTGATAGCCCAACAAGGAGGAGCTTGTGTGATCATCTGTGGAGAATGTGGTTTCTATGTAAATCACTTGGAACAAATAATGTCTAATCTACACTATTGTCCTTTTAAAGGACAAGATAAACACTCTCCATCAGATAAATCATCAGATAAATGAGTCTTAACCTTTTTTCTTTCTTAATTGTACTGACCTATTCCCAGGGATGGGAGACTGGTTTAAAGGGATATGGGGAAACATACTTAGATTTTTTTTTTTCTTTTCTGCTTATTTATTAGTGCTTTATCTATGTTATTCTCTTCCTTTGAAGATCTTTTGCCAATCAGCTAGTAACCTGTTCCTTCTCTCCTCGGCCTCCAACTCAGCTTTTCATATGTGAAACTTCTGGGGAATTTCCAAGTTGGGGAGATGAAGGGGTTAAGGACATGCTACCCAAAATAAGCTGCCTTGATATATTGATAATTTTGAGTTAAAGGCACTTAAACAGTAGGTGCAAGAAAGGCACTCTGATTCTCCTTTTTCTTCCTGAAAGCAGAAGTTAAAACTCCAATGTGAGATCTGCCCTCCCTGTGCCAGGAGGAAAGAAACATTCTTATCACCAGAAATGGGAGTCAAGGCCAGGAGAATTCTGTACTAACAGACATTGTTAAAATAACTCTTATCTTCCTTTAGTTTCTTCATTTATTTTAGTTATGTTTCCACACTTGCCACTCTTTATTCAATCCAGTATATAAGCATTCAGGTTTTGCCACTTCTTTGGGTCCTTCATTTCCTTATGAAGGCTTCCATGTCTTATAAAACTAACCTTAAATAAATGTGTATGCTTTTCTCCTGTTAATATGTCTTTTGTCAATTTAATTCTCAGGAGTAGCCAGACACTTTAAGAGAGTAGAGGTAAGGTTTTTGCCTCCCCTACAAAAGCAATAAATAGAAATGATCTCTGAGGGGGTCGGATATTGGACTTAGCAGAGGAAGGCTTCAAAGCAATTACTGTAAACATGTTAAATAAAGGAAACAATAGTTAAAGAAGTAAAGGAGGTATAACAAGGACTCATTAAGTAGAGACTATCAATAAAGAGATAAAGATTATTTTAAAAATCAAATAGAAGTTCCAGAGTTGAAAGTACAATGATTAAAATGAAAAAAGTTACTAGAGGGGCTCAATAGATTTCAGATGGCAGAATCAAATGAATCAATGAAATTGAAGCTGGATCAAAAATTATAAATTACAGAAAGAAAAATGAACAGTCTCAGAGACCTGAGGAACATCATCAGGTGATCCAACACAGGTGTTCCAGAAGTTCAGGAGAGATAAAAAAGGGAAGAAAAAATATTCAACAAATTGTGCCTGATAATAACTAAAATATATATAGTCAAAGGCATCTGTATTACTCTGTTCAAGCTGCCATAACAAAATATCATAGACTGCATGGCTTAAACAACAGACATTTATTTCTCACAATTTTCGAGAATGAGAAGCCCAAGATCAAGGTTCTGGCAGATTCAGTTCCTGGTGAAAGCCTTTTTTCTGGCTTAGAGATGGTGGCCTTCTTCCTGTGTCTTCATGTGGCAGAGAGAAAGAGAGCTCTGATCTTTCTTCCTATTCCTCTAAGGACAAAAATTCCATCAAGAAGACCCCATCCCCATGACCTCATCTAAACCTAATTAACTCACTAAGGCCCCAACCTCCAAACGCAATCATATTGAGGGTTAGAGTTTCAACATATGAACTTTGCAGGGAGACAAACATTCAGTCCATCACAGTATCCTACAGATGAATTTAAATGGTGCACTAGAAAATATTTAATACAGGGGACTTCCCTGATGGTCCAGTGGGTAAGACTCTGCGCTCCCAATGCAGGGGGCCCAGGATCCATCCCTGGTTGGGGAACTAGATCCTGCACACATGTGCAGCTAAGAGTCTGCATGCCACAACAAAAAGATCCCACATACCGCAATGAAGATCCCACGTACCTCAACTAAGACCTGGCACAGCCTAAATAAATAAATAAATAAAAATGAAAATCTAAAAAAAAAAAAATTAATACAATACAGGCAATAAAGAACAGAAAAAAATGAAATATGTAGATAAATAACTCCAAATAAAATTTCAACAAATAAGTTGAAAGCAAAAGCATGGAAAAAACATATTATTAGAATAGCCAAAATCCAAAAACTGAGAACACCAGTTGCTGGTAAGGATGTAGCAGGAACTCTCATACGTTGCTGGTGGGAATGTAAAATGATGCAGATACTTTGCATCATGACAGTTTGGATGGATGACAGTTTGGCAATTTCTTACAAAACCAAACATAATCTTATCATATGATCCAGCTATTGTGCTCCTAGGTGTTTACCCAACTTATTGGAAGACTATGTCCACATAAAACCTGCACATGGATGTTTATAGTAGCTTTATTTATAGTAACCAAACTCTGGAAGCAACCAAAATGTCCTTCAGTAGGTGAAGAGATAAACTGTGGTACATCCATAGAATAGAATGTTATATTCAGTGATAAAAAGATATGAAGTCATAAAAAAGACATGATGAATTTTAAATGCATATTGGTAAGTGAAATAAGCCAGTTAGAAAGGCTACATACTCTATGATTCTAATTATATGACAATCTGGAAAAGGCAAAACTACTGAGACAGTAAGAGGTCAGTAATTTTCAGGGTTTGGAATGAGGCTGTGGTGGGGTTGGGGGGAGATTCAGTAGGTGAAGCACAGGCATTTTTTAAGGATGTGGAAAGGATTCTGTGTGATAATATAATTGTGGTTATGTGACATTATATGTTTTTCAAAACTTCAGGAGCAAAAAGAACAAAAATGTAAAAAAGTCAATTAGGAGATTGGAGGAGTCTCAGGATTGAATGATGTATGTGAAGGAACAATCAAACTGTATGTGTTACAAATGTATGAAGCAACCGCACTGAAGGGGGTAGGGGTAAGAGGTACCAACCTAAGTAACTTTGGAAATGAGTGGAGTCTGTAAAACTAATGACAAAAGAAACTGTGCATAAACACTGTCACTAGTTGATAACGTTATTACCTATGGCCATATAGCTTAACAGTTCTGATACTGCTATTCTGGAATTGAACAGTTAAGTAAATTGATGTCAGATGATGGGAATCAGATGTTACATGATGTCAGAAGATGTCTCACTGTTGCACTGAAAAGTTAGAGATATGCAAAGGGAGGAGGCTAGAATTATTCAAGTGGAAATGGGTTAGCGTTTGAGATGTCAGTATGAACTCAGGTTTAGCTTAATATCAGTAGAGACGTTTACACATAGAAATGTATATATACACAGGTTAGTATATACACATATATTTCCTTGTTCTGTCAGCTGAGCAGGCCCAGAAGCAATAACACTCCAGTAGAAATGAGCACACCTAGTCCCCAGATCTTGGTTTCTAAAACTATTCTCCAATCAAAGGAACCAGGGTTCCTTGGAAAACTGGCTGATTCTAGAACTGGGACAGGAAATATACAAAATGAGCCTGGAGCATCTTATGGTGCCAGAAAGTAAGAAAGTGCTCAAAAAAACTAACCAACCAACCAATCTACATGTACAATGTTGGGGATATGTCTGGGGCACAGGAAGCAAATGAAAGAGCTCCCAGTGGCCAAAGCTGGAAGAGTTTGAGGAACAAAATGAATAAAATACTATTGGATCATAACCCTAACTGTAAAATAAGTATCCATGAGTCCATAATGATATAAATAAATGATTGAATCAATAATAAATGGGGGAGAAGAGACAAATCTCCCATGCAGAAGAATTACAAATAATTTATGTGGATACTGTTGCCTCAAAAATGTGGAACGTAATTCCCCACTCCTTAGGTTTGGGCTGTGTATAGTGACTTCCTTCCAAAGAGCGTAGTGTGGAAAGGAGAAAAAAAAGAGTACATATATAGTGGAGAAAGCTGACAAACACTACCTTGATCAGTGGATCAATGTCAACACCAACAGTGATGTCATGATGATAATACGTATCCTTGATAAAATGTGGTGAAAGTGGCACTTTACCTTTGTGGTTTTCCTCTGCAAAACCCATAACCCCGGTCTAATCATAAGAAAAACGTAAGTCAAACCCCAATAGAGGGACGTTAAGCAAAATACCTGACCAGTACTCCTCAAATAATGTCAAGGTTATCACAAACAAGGCAAATCAAAGAAACTGTCACAGTCAAGAGGAGCTTAAGTAAACACGATGAGTAAACATAATGTGTCATCCTGGATGGGATCCTGTATCATAAGAAGGACACTGGAGAAAAACTGAGGAAATCTGATTAAAGAATGGACTTTAATTAATAATAATGTATTAATGTTGGTTCATTAATTTTAATAAATGTACCTTAATAATGTAGGATATTATTAACATCCTACATGTTAATAATAGGGGGAAATGGATGTGAGTTACACAGTAACTCTATACTATCTTGGTAATTTTTCTATAAATCTAAAACATTAAAAATAGTTGATTTAAAAAATATATATGTACCTGTGTGAGTGTATGCAAGCAGTAAACTTAAAAAAGATATAGCAGCTATAATAATATAAGGGAAAATAGAATTTAAGATAAGAATATTTATAATAGATAAAATGTGTTATGTCTACATAATGGAATAGTATTCAACAATAAAAAGGTATGAACTACTGATACCTGCTACAACGTGGATGAACCTTAAAAACATTATGCTCTGAAAAGAGCCAGATGCAAAAGACCTCTTGTTCTATGATACTATTTATATGAAACATCCCCAGAAAAGGCAAATCTATAGAGACTAAATAGATTAGCGGTTGCCTAGGGCTGGAAGTGAGAAAGTGGTTTGGCTGCAAATAGGCCTGAGAAAGCTTTTGGGAGTGATGGAAATGTTCTAAAATAGGAGTGTCGTGATGGCTCTGTAAACTTAAATTTATGGAAAACCATTGAATTTTACATTTAATATGGGCAAATTTGGGGGGAAGTGTATTTTCTGATTGTGAATTATGTGTCAATAAAGCTGTTTAAAGCATTAAACAATTTTTTTTTTACTCCCTAGAAGAGTTAATGATTAATAGCATATCCAGCAAACAAATATCCTAATGATTTTTAAAATCATTAAAAATACATATCTCTAGTGATCAAATAGCTTAATATGAACATTTCACAGAAAAGGCAACTGCTTCCTGAAAAAATTGAAGGGGGTGCTCAATTTATATAAATAAGTTTATTTCCTGACTTTCCATTCAGATTGTTTGTTCTTCAAGGACAGGACTATTGCTCTCAGAGAATAAACTTAGATATACAATTAATATAATTATTAATTATTGTTTTTTCAATTAATTATTGTTTTTTGACTTCAAAGATTTATCCAACACTTGATTAAAGACCAAATGCTATAATTTATTGGGCTAAATCAGTGTAGCCCAAGATGAGGTGAAGTTTCATATGCCCTCTAAAAGGAAGTGTTGCGAACTATATTATTGTTCAAAATATTTATTCCCTGCCCGTGACCTCATGGGAAGAATTCTCTTCCCTAACTCAGTTGATGTTGGGCTTGATACTCTATGATTTGCTTTGGCCTCAGCTGAGCAGAATGTACTTCTAAACTCCTGACCTTGGGCTTGGCTATGTGATTTGCTGTGGCCAATGGGAGTTAACAGATGTGATGTAAGAGGAGGCTTAAAGTGTGATTACAAGGTTGAACTTGCCATCTTGTGCTTCTGCTATTGCCATGAGAACTTCTCCAGGGAAGGCCCAGGTTCTAGGTTCTTCCTTACCAGCCACAGGGGGCCCTGGCCTTTGCTGAGAACCTGGGTGTGGTACATAGCAGCTAGACAACCTCCGGGATACCTGGAATTCTGTATCTTTTGGCTTCCCTAAAGGCAACCCCAGGGTCAGTGCATCCTTCCCAGTGCTGGATCCATCAACCAGCCCACAGATCCGTCAGAGAAGCAAACCTCAAGAACAGTGAAGCCTGTATAAAGAGGTAATTTCACACACAGGGGTGACTCTGTGGTGGCTGGTAAATCCCCCAGTGGGATCTGTGAGCCTGAACTGAGTCATGAGAAAGTTAAAGTCATCACTATCATCATTAGTGATGTGAGGATGGTGGGAAAGAAGGGAGCCATTGCAAGTTACTCTGTTTTTCCCAGCATTTTGTGAGGGGTCCTGTCTTCAGACCTTTGCACACACTCCCCTTTTCCATCCTCTTTCACTTGAGGAAATCCTTTACCACCTTTGAGATTCAACTCAGATATCCCCTCTTCTGAGAAGCCTTCCTTGACCCCTTTAGCCTTAATGCAGCACACTCTCCTTTATACTCCTTGGGGCTTGGCACCCATCTCGGGTTTTTGTCTTCCTCACATTGTATTATGATCATATACCTCTCTGTCATCAGCCTTAGATGAGGACTATCTTGAGAGGCTGAACTGAACTGTTGGTTCATCTCTGTGCTCCTAGTATCATGTACAGTGACTGGCATGGACAAAGCTTTTAATAAATATTTCATTAATGAATAAGGAATGTCTGAAAAAAGAATGAAAGAGGCCAGGCTCCAAAGGAAACTTTGAAGTTTCCTCTTACCTCATCCCTGCATCCCCTAGTTGGTCTGGGTTGCCAAACCCTTTGTGGGAATAGGTGCTGTTTCCAGCCCACTTTTAAAAAATGTTTTTATTATAGGTTGAAACTTGCAATGTTGAAAGTGATTTTTCAAGATCATGGCCTTCAAGCCTAGAATTAAGTTGCAAATGTGTCTCTAGTTGTTAGCAATGAAAAAAAGGTTGAATGGGGAGATCTTTCCATGGAAAGGACATTTGATATTGTTACAAAGAGTAGTCTTTATAACATTGCAAGGGAATATCAAGGTTTTTCAAATGTTTTACAAGGAGGCTGGGGAAGAGGGGGACCTTTAAGTCTCACCAACTCTGTCTCTATGGTTCTAGTTATTGATTTGCAAAGAGACCACACTGCATTGTTCTTAGCCAAGGTAAGCACTCTAAAAAGTGCATTGATGCATATCCTGCCTCCCATATTTGTGAACTTAAGTTCATTTCATACTTCTTTCTTCTCTCTGGGCAAAAAAGTTACCAAGATAAACAGATATGTGGTATATCCTGAATCCTCCTGCAATGCACGTCTTTCACAAATTTGACCTCCATTTCTCCTGGCATACAAACCTCTTTCTAGAAATATGCTTATTTTACCTGTGACTGTTCGCTGGAAAGCAGTTCTGTCCCCAATTCAACCCAGTTCCCAGATATCCTTGGAAAATTCTCATTATTTTGTACCTGATTGAGTTGGACTGGTTTGTTTGTTTGTTTTAGCATATAGGGTTTTATTGGGCGGAGGAGTGTTAAAATATGGGCTCCCTTAGTGCACCTATTTAGGTTGAGTCCAACTCTTTCTCCGTGCTCTTGCATAAACACTTAATGCAATGTGTTACAGACCCTTGTGTATATGACTGTTCCTTCCATCTCCTTGAAGGTAGAGACCAGGTATCGTTCCCCTGCTTATCCCTAGCACCTAGCCCTGGGCCTGACACCTTGAAGGCACTTGGTAAATGTCCTTTGAATGAATGAAAGAAGAGGTGAACAGTAAGTCAGTGGAAGGCTGTGATTTTTAACTTTTACCATTGGAAGCCCAGCATGGCTATGTTAGCACCTGTAGCACCAGTGTTAGTAGAAGGATAAGAAGGTGGGGATGTTTGGGTAGTGTTTGAGAATTAATGGTGGTAAGGAAGATCTCTCAGATGAGGAAAGGGATGGAAGAAAGTAGAAGCCAGTTAAATGGGGCAGGAGAATAGAAAAGAGGAATAGCGGAAGAATCCCCATCTGTCAGACTCGGTTCTTCCTTTTTCCCTCCTCTCAGCTCCAGGTCACTGAACATTTTGGAGTTTCTCTTTGTAGTCCTTCCCCACTTGCTCCATTTCTGGTCAGAAGAATTGCAGTTCAGGATGGGGAATTGTAAGCAGGTGAAGAACAGCAACTAAACAGCCAAGCAATTTAAAGTTGTGTCAGAAATGCCAGGCTGCATTAAAATTGTCCACAGGGGGTAGACCTTCTAAATGACTAATCACCTTTCACCCATAAAATGCAGTATGCTCTAGTGGAAACAGCCCATGAGCAGCCTGGTGTTCCGTTTTTCCAGCGTCTGCCCGGCTTGCTGCTGGGTTGATTCAGTGGGTTGGCTGGGTTAGGCTGAGGTTAAGCCAACAAGATCTTTTCAAAGTAAGTGGCATTTGGGGCCAACTACTATATTTTTCCAAAGAACAGACGATGTTGACAAAGAGATGTGACCTTAAATGTACGTGACCCCAAAGACAGGTGATCTTGGTCTTTTGCCTGATTCTGAAAAAAATAGTCAAGAAAATGTCTGATCAAGGGTCATGTTTAAAGAAAAATTACAATTTGCCAAATTCTGTTTTTAAAACATCAGTTTCTTAAGAAACAAGGAATAAACACTGATTGTAATGCAGGTGTATTTTTGTTTAATTATGAAAATATTTTTAGGATCTCTCAAATGCCCTCCAGAATCTGGCAACTAATATTTAAAGTATACATGTTTAGGTGAAATAGTGAAATTAGAAACTTGCCTGCTGGGAAAAATGAGAAATTTTGAGCTCTTCATTTGGGTTCATGGTGATACCATCTGTATCTCTGTACCCAAGTGCTTGGCATATAGTGGGAGTTCATAAACATTTGGTGCATGAACAGAAACTGAAAGCCAATTGTATTATGCAATCCTGCTCTGCTGGTTTGTTATAGCTAATAGGACGTCAGCATCTGTATTTCTTTTGCTATAAAAGTAGGTAAAGTGAGACTTAATAAAAGTGTTAGGCACACTTATTTTAAACCACCTAGTCTCAAGGCTTGTCATTAACAATACATCTGTTTTATTAGAAATACTTATATGTGCATGTGTGTGCCTGTGTGTGTGTGTGTGTGTGTTTGCAGAAAAACCTTCCATTGTAACAAAAGCAGTTTTCTAAAAATTGACTATCTTTTGTAATCAGTAATTCATGCAGTCGTAGTTATTGCAAATGGGCAAACAGCTCCAAGATTCTGTAAGGTCACAGTGATGTGAACTAAATTAATAATGGTGTCATTCTGTATTTTTCCTGATTGCCAAGTCATATGTTTTTTTATTGCACAAAATGAAAAAGCAGAAAGAAATGAAAACTCAGAGTTGTCACTATGAATACATTTCTAGAGTATTTTCAGTGTGAGGATGCGTAAAAGACAGAATTCTAAGATGGCCCCCATGATTTCCACCCTCTGAGGTTATGCCTACGATTAGGTTACATGGCAAAAGAGATTTTACTTAAGTTACTAATCAGTTGACCTTAAGATAAGGAGATTATTCAGGTGGGCCTAACCTAATCATTTGAACCCTTTGAAAGCAATTTTTTCTCTGGCTAGTTGGAAAAGCAGAGGTCAGAGATTCAAAGCATGAGAAGAATTCAACATAGCATCGCTGTTTGGAAGATGGAGGGAGCCACAAGCTGAAGAATGTGAGTGACCTCTAGGAGTTAGAGTGAGTCCCAGCCAACAGCCAGCAAGTGCATGGAGACCTCAGTCCTACAATCAGAAAGAACTGGATTCTGCCAGCAACCTTAATGAACTTGGAAGAAAATTCTTATTCAGAGCCTCCAGTTTGGCCAGTGCCTTGATTCAGCCTTTGAGATCCCAAGCAGAGGACCTAGGTAAGATATGCCAAACTTCTGACTCACAGAAACTGTCAGGTACAGGCTTTCCCCGGACATATTATAGGTTTGGTTCCAGACCACTGCAATAAAGAGAATATCGCAATAAAGCAAGTCACACAGATTTTTTTGTTTCTCATTGCATATAAAAGTTATGCTTATATTATACTGTGGCCCATTAAGAGTGCAGTGACATGTCTAAAAAACAATGTACATATCTTAACTAAAATATAATGCTGTTGGGAAAATGGCGCCGATAGAGTCGCTTGATGCCTGGTTAGCACAAATCTTCATTTTGTATAAAACACAGTATCTGTGAAGTGCAGTAAAGTGAAGCACAATAAAACAAGATATGTCTGTAATAAGTATGGGTTGTTTACAGTTGCTAAGTTTGTGGTAATTTGTTGTGTAGCAATAGAAGACTAATACAGATTTTGGTATTTAGAAGCGGGGTACTGCCCCACAGTAACAGATACCTAGTGTGGAAGTAGCTTTGGAATTAGGCAGTGGCTGGAGGCTAGAAGAATTTTGAGGAACATGATAAAAGAAACCCAAACTGCCTTGAACAGGCTGTTTGCAGAAATATGGACATTAAAGATTCAGCTGGTGAAAACTCAGCAAGAAGTGAGAAGCATTATAGAGAAAACTTAGATTTTCTTTGAGAAAGCCTAAATCACCATGAACAGACTGTTCTTAGAAATCTGGACTTTAAGAACAATGCTGGTGAGGACTCAGAAGGAGGTGGGAAACATGTTATTGGAACAGGAGGAAGGAGAATCCTTGTTGTGTGGTGGCAGAAACCTTAGAAAAATTGTGACCTGCAGTTATGTCAAAAGCAGAATGTGTAAATGACAAACTTAGATATACATCTCAGGAGTTTTCCAAGCAAAGTGTTAAAGGTGCTGGTTTGTCTCTCCTTACGGCTTATACTAAAATGTGAAAAAGAAATAATTTTAGGGAAAATCTGGTAAACATAAAGAGATGAGGACTGGATAATCTTGAAATTTCTCAGGCTTTTCAGGTGGTAAAAGATGCTAAATGTCAGAAATGACTTCTGAAAGCATGACATAGAGGAAAGAAGGACTCCGTGTCTATACAGGTCTTTACTAAAACAACAGAAAGACCAACAGGTCAAAGTATTCAATCATACAAAAGCCTCTTCTAAGAGATTAAGAGTGTGATGCACAGATCCCATTAATCAAACCAGAGGGTCTCTCAGAAGCTTAGGGGTGTATCCCTTAGACATCTCTGCAGAAGCCAAAGATAGAGAGGAGACCTTCTCAAAAAGATATGTGGGTATGACTCTTGTCTAATGGAGCAAATCCCTGTGAAATTAATGCAAGGACAATAGAATAGGTTGAATAGTTTTCCCCCCAAATTCATGTCTACCTGGAACCTATGAATGTAACATTATTTGGAAATAGGGTGTATGGACATATAATCAAGTTAAGATGAGGTCATACTGGATTAGAGGGGACCCTAATCTGTTGACTGATATCCTTATAAGAAGAGGGAAATTTGGATAGTATTCTAAGTATTTTGGCAGTATTCTAAGATGGCCCCTTGATCTCTGTCCTCTCGTGTTACTCTCTGATTATATGATTTTACGTAAGAAAAGGGATTTTACAGATGTAATTAAAGTTACTAATTGGTTGTCCCTAAGAGAGTGAGGGTAGGACTTCCCTGGTGGTCCAGTGGGTAAGACTCCACACTCCCAATGCAGGGGCCCCGGGTTTGATCCCTGGTCAGGGAACTAGATCCCACATGCATGCCGCAACTAAGAGCTCGCATGCCACAACTAAGAAGTCCTCATGCTGAAACTATGAGCCCACATGCCACAACTAAAAAAGATCCCCCATGTCACAACGAAGATCCCGCCTGCTGCAACAAAGACCTGGAGCAACCAAAATGAATAAATAAAATAAATATTTACGAGAGCAAGTTAGACTTGTTATAATCACACGAACCCTTTAACTCAATAGAGTTTTTCTCTGGTTGGAAAAGCAGAAGTCAGAATTCAACATGTAATTGCTGACTTGAAGACGGAGGGAGCCACAAGCTGAGGAATGTGAGCAAGAGTGACACTTGGTCAACAGCCCCCAGTGAGAGGATGGAGACTTTAGCCCCACAATCACAAGACCTGGATTCTGCCAGCAACAGGAATGGTCTTGGGAGCATATTCTTCCCGCCGAATCTCCTGAGGAGAGCTCAGCTCAGCTGACCTCTTGATTTTAGTCAACCTTTGGGACCCTCAGCAAAGGGCCCAGTTCAAGTGTATTGGACATCTGACTCCTGAAAACTGTGAGATAATACATTTGTGTTATTTACAGTTGTAAGTTTGTGGTAATTTGTTATGCAGCAATAGAAAACCAATGTGTGTGTGTGTGTGTGTGTGTGTGTGTTTGTGTGTGTGTGTGTGTGTGTGTGCATATGCATGTGCATGCATTCTCTTAAGCAAAAGAGATTACATTTTTACCAAACAATATAGAATCAGTCTAGCCAGAGGTTTATAGAACAATTTGGTAGGTCAGTGATGAAATGAATTTTATGGTACACATATGATTCTAATAATTTTTTAAAAGCCCTTAATAAAAAGAGGTAGCTCTAGGTTTAAGCTTCTTGCTTTATGCTTCTGGGAGATTCTGTGAGGAATATACCTGGGTAGTAAGTACTCTCAGAGAGTTGAGATCTCAATCAAACAAAATCATTCCAATAAATTATTGAGAATCTTGCATGCATCACTAGACACTGGGCTCAGCACTGGGGATTGAATGATAAATATTTCTTGCCCTCCAGGGGGTTTATGTTGGATAGGTGTAACAGTCAAGTAACTATATAATCGCAATATAATGTGTTAACTACTATAATTGGGTAATACAGGAGCACATATGAAGATGACCTAATCCAAACATGAGAGGGGGATGGTGATGGTCTTCAGTACTTGTGGCTCACGGGCTTTAAAACATAGGCCCAGTAGTTGTGGCACACGGGCTTAGTTGCTCCACGGCATGTGGGATCTTCCCAGACCAGGGCTTGAACCCGTGTCCCCTGCATTGGCAGGCGGATTCTTAACCACTGCGCCACAAGGGAAGCCCTAGTGGGAAAAACCATTAGAAGTATTATGCATAGCAAGGATGTTATCAAACTTTCCCTTCAGAAAAATCTGAAGGATTTTTGTAGGGAAAAGATCAAATTGCATCTTTGAGATGAATTGTAGGGAAAAGATCAAATTGCAGGGACATCAGACCAAATTCTCCCAGGTTAGAGATACCTGAACTGAGTGATGGTGGGAATGAAGAGGATGATATGGCCTTGAGAGGTAATAGGGATAAGAGCAACATGTGTTTGTTTGCACCTGGACTGTGAGGAAGGAGAAGAACAAAGGTTAATGTCCAGTTATTTGGCTTGTGAGGCTGGGTAACTAGTTGCATCAGTGAAAAAGATGGGAACCGAGAGGAAGAGCAGTTTGGGGGAGGAGCTGAGCTCAGTTTTGGACATGTTGAGTGTGAGATATGTGTGGGATACCAAGGGGAAATGTTAAGTAGGAAGTTGCTAATATTGTTCTACAAGTCAGGAGAAAAATCTGGTCTAGATAGAGGTTTGGACAAGTAGGTGCAATGAAATTACTGTTGGGAAAGGGATTGAAACTGTCGGCAAGAGAGTGGTTGCAATGATAAAATCTAGGCTATTTATCTGTAAAATGGGGATAACATCTGTATAAGGTATTCAGGCTGGAGGTCTGGCAAACTCTAATACATAAATGTATGGATGTTATAAGAGCAAAGGAAACATTTTAAGCAAAGGATGCCCAGATTATCTCACTGAATATATGTGAAGTAAGTGTAACATCTTGTTTCCCTAGTTCTTCACAGAACTGCCTACTTTGGTGGTGATGATGTTTCACCTGTCTAGGATGAGATCCTGCCGGGTTGCAGGAAGTCCTGAGGGGGAGCTTACCAAGCCTCTTATATTCCATAATATGTCACACCCAAACTCTAGTATAATTACTTTATAAGGCTGAAAAAACTTCCTTTGGCAAGTCCCGTTACCTGTATCTAAACAACATAGGTTCCAGGTATAATTCTACTAAGCCATAGTGCCATCCTGCTACATTGTCCTAGGTTTTAGAGTGACGGCTGTGCATCTCTTGTGTGCAGTTACATTGTAATGATGAGCAGTGTATATGTGTTCAGTTCGAGACCTAGAGCGGGCTCAGAATGGAAGGCTTGACTAAGGCCCTTTACACCTAGTCCACAGAGTAGTCCTGAGAATTAAATGATGTAAGGCACGAAAATGCTTAATACAATGCTTGGAATAAACTAAGAACTCAATAAATGCTAGTCATTGTTGTTAATTGCTATTACTTACTTGTTATTGTAATTACTACTGTTGTAGTAACTATATTATTGAAGAAGTGGTGAAGACAAGAGGGGATGCTTTGAGAGGAATCAGAGGGTATCTGGAAGTCATGATGAAGTTGAAGAAATAATACTGTGGCAGTAATTGAATGAGAGAGATGGAAGGAAGTCTGCAGTGAGTGGAGAGTTTGAATTTAAGCCTTAAGAGATGGAATAGGAGCATAGGTAGCAATCCAGGATGGACGTGGGAGTGAGTGATGTGACATGAGAGATGGGGGAGGGAGATGTGAGGTGAAGGTCATTAGCGCTTAGAAGGTCAAAGAAGTCACAGACTGAGGAATCCAGGGGGTCATCCATGTGATTATGGGACTCCTGGGGTGGATGACAGCATGCCTTGGATTAGAGGAGGCAAGTGTGAGTTAAGTGCTAACATCTTTAATAAAAGAAGGAAATACCTGAATTTGGTTGGTGGGATTCCCGTGCCTGAAATTGTCTCTGGATCCTGTGGTTTTAGCAGAGCTCTTACATGTACTATTTATACCGTTGACAGAGTTTTCTTTATCCCCTGACTTCTGTTGAGCCAGTTACCAGAGAGCTGCTGGGATAGCGTATTTAGGCCTGAACTGGCTGTTTGGAATACATATGATGTACTATCCCCATTCCTCCAGTCCAGGCAAACTGCCCTGGTTCCAGGAAGAAAGACCCCTTAAGAGCTACTTGACCGAACATCACGAAATCTGTTCTCATTCTAATTTAGAATGCAGAGACTTGTGTGGTGACTCATACATTTGAAAAGCTCAAATTAAGTAGTGGTGATCTCAACCGTGATTCACTGATGAAAACTGGAAAGTGATTCATCTCCTTTATGTGCTTGTCCTTGGGAGTCAGGAGGCTTAGAGGTCTTTCTTCCAAAGAACACACCACACTCAAGGAAAGACACTGGGCCCTCCTATGGTGGTATTTTAGTAATTACACAGAGTCATTCACTACATTTTCTTACAAGGCCATTTTCTTTAGTTCATTTTATTTCCATACATAATCTGGACGCTACTTTTGTGCTGTAACGACTCATTGCTAATAAATTAGGGAAGGCAAGGGTGCTTTCAGGCTAAAGGTGGGGGAACGTTTAGGAAACCATTGGTGCAGATTCTAACTTTGTAACCTGTAGAGCTATTGTATCTTCCTCAGTATCTATTTGTTATCAAGGAGTAACTTTTTTCATAGGAGAATAACTAGGCTTAAATGAATAATAAAATCCTAAGAGGAAACACTAATTAAAAATACTTAAAAGTGGAGATGAATTCTACTGTAGCAAATAAACACAGAGATTAATGACTCTTGTATACCAGTAATAGTACTTTATGGAATTAAAATTGATACCCAAAAGATCTATCTGAAAATGAAAGGCCATAAAATTTGACCACAATAAGTATTTATTTGTGCACCTACTGTGTGCCCAACCACTGTGCTGACTACCCAGGACTAGGTAGGAACTCTTCCTACGAGCTTTCCCAGCACCTTGTACTAACACTCACTGTTGCTTTTATAAATGATCAGTTCCAGTGCCGTCTGGTATATCTAACCTCCTCACAGGCTGTAATGCTTATAGCTAACATTTGTACTGAATTTATTTTGTGCCAGGTTGTGGGTGTAAGCACTAAACATGTATTAACTTATTTAATCTTTACAGCAACGCTCAGAGATAAGTACTTATTATTATCATTATCCCTATTTTTATATACAAAGAAACTGAAGCACAGAGGCATTAAATTGCCCAAGAAATTTTTCCCAAACTAGGAATGAAAGGAAACTTTCATAACCTGATAATAGACATCCTCAGAAAAAGAAAAAAATACCACAAATATAATTCTTTTTTAAAAAAATAAATTTATTTATTTATTTATGGCTGTGTTGGGTCTTCGTTGCTGTGCACGGGCTTTCTCTAGTTGCGGCGAGCGGGGGCTACTCTTCGTTGCGGTGCGGGGGCTACTCTTCATTGCGGTGCGCGGGCTTCTCATTGCGGTGGCTTCTCTTGTTGCGGAGCACGGGCTCTAGGCGCGCAGGCTTCAGTAGTTGTGGCACGCGGGCTCAGTAGCTGTGCTTGCGGGCTCTAGAGTGCAGGCTCAGTAGTTGTGGCACACGGGCTTAGTTGCTCCGCGGCATGTGGGATCTTCCCGGACCAGGGCTCAAACCCGTGTCCTCTGCATTGGCAGATGGATTCTTAACCACTGCGCCACAAGGGAAGCCCCACAAATATAATTCTTGATAGTGAAATGCTGAAAACATTCCCATTAAGATGAGGAACAAGACAAGGACGGTCATTATCAACATACTTTATTCAACTTGGGACTGAAGGTATTGGTCTGAAAAGTACAACATAATAGG
Organism: Orcinus orca; assembly: GCF_937001465.1. Lineage (NCBI taxonomy): Eukaryota > Metazoa > Chordata > Mammalia > Artiodactyla > Delphinidae > Orcinus > Orcinus orca. The sequence goes on along the minus strand of NC_064559.1, from coordinate 153,782,913 downwards.
GACTTCCCTGGTGGTGCAGTGGTTAAGAATCCGCCTGCCAAGACAGGGGACACAGGTTTGAGCCCTGGTCCGGGAAGATCCCACATGCCACGGAGCAACTAAGCCCTTGCGCCACAGATACTGAGACCGGTGCCTGGAGCCCGTGCTCCTCAACAAGAGAAGCCACATCAGTGAGAAGCCTGTGCACTGCAATGAAGAGTGGCCCCCACTCGCCGCAACTAGAGAAAGCCTCTGAACAGCAACGGAGACCCAACACAGTCAAAAATAAATAAATAAAATAAATAAATTTTTTTAAAGTACAGCATAATGAAGACTGGAAATACAGCAAAAGCTGAAAAACAAATTGCCCAAGGTCACAGAGCATAAGATGGAGGAGCCAGGGCTCAAACTCACATAGACTTGCTGGAGTCTATATTCCTTATCACTCTCCTGTGTGGCTCTCTGTTAAGTCTCTTTCTTGCCCATCGTTGCATCCCTAGTACTGGGTATCATGTCTGGCCACTCAGCTTTCCTGTTTGCTCCCCTTTGATCTATTCTCTGCACAGCCACCAGAATAATATTTAAGGACAATTAGATCAAATTACTATGCTTGTCAAAACCCCCAGTGACTCTCCATCTCAAAGAATAAATTCCAAACTCCTATGAGGTGTGATGCAATCTGGCTACTGACTACACAACCTCATCTTTACCATTTCCTGCCTTATTCACTCCCATCCACCTACAACATTCTCCTTGCTGCCCTACAATAGAGCAATTCCTTCCTGCCTTTGAAACTAGAAAATTGCTCTTTTCTCTGCCAGTGAGATTCTTTCCCTGGCATTTCTTTTGCCTTAATTGATATCTCTTCTGAAATACCATCTTCTCGAAGGGGACTTTTCTGACCACCCTACCTAATAGATCCCACCCACTCCCAATCATTGACTTGCTCTTACCCCACTCTTTTTTTTTTTTTTTTTTTTTTTTTTTTTTACGGTACGCGGGCCTCTCACTGTTGTGGCCTCTCCCGTTGCGGAGCACAGGCTCTGGACGCGCAGGCTCAGTGGCCATGGCTCACGGGCCCAGCCGCTCCGCGGCACGTGGGATCTTTCCAGACCGGGGCACGAACCCGTGTCCCCTGCATTAGCAGGCGGACTCTCAACCACTGCGCCACCAGGGAAGCCCCTTACCCCACTCTTAATCGTTATCCAAAATGTTACACAACAATGCGACTTTCATGATGGCAGGCAATTTACTGTCTCATTCACTATTGTATCTTGAACGCCAAGAAGAAGTACATGTTTCCTAGTAGGCATTCAGTACATATTTGGTGAATGAACATCTGTCTAGTAATAGATATAAAAGTTTTTGAGTGAGTGAATAAATGCATGCAGTCTTATAGATGAAACACATAATTTTAATACAATGTGAAAATGTTTATGAGTGCACATAAGAGGGATTCCTAGTATTTCTGGAGAGAATGGTGCTGAGCTGAGTCTTGACAAAACAGTAGGAATTACTTAGGCTTAGAATGGGTGAAAACGGTCTTCCAATCAAAGGAAACAAGATGCACAACGATTTAGAGGTGTGAAACAAATATTATGCACTACATAGGGTAATTACAAGTAGTTGGGGTACTCTAGAGCCATAAAGTATAAAGAAACAAAAATAATCCTGGATATACAAGCAGGGGCTTCTTCATCTCTCTTCAACATTGAAATAAAAATGTAAAAAAACACAATCAACCACACAAAATCATCTTGTATTTATAATTATTGGAATATATTAACATGTAATATATTAATGTATAATGTAGTAATATATTTTCAAAAGCTATTATTAGTTCTCATGCATTTTTTTTTAAGCCAGATACTCAGAATTACTGACAGCATCCAGACAAAGAAAGAAAAAGGACATCTGAGACACAAGGGCACTAATTACAAACCGCTAGTACATGAGCAACTCAGTTTACTCCTGGATGATGAAAACATTCTGGAGGTCATACAATATAAATATATAGTAGAGATTACAAAACAGTGCACAACAGACAAAGGACATAAACAAGAGATACTCTGGAGTCTTTGGATGGAGATAATACTCTCTCCTGGAGTTGTCTGAGAATCCTTCATGATGGAGTTGAAGCTTGAGATAGTCTTTGAAATAGAAGAAAGGCCATAGCCAGATATTTTGATCTTGAAGTAATCCTCTTAGAGTTTGCATTATTTAGGATCATTTTGGTTGCAGCTAATGAATAATATAACCCAAAGTGGCTTTAATGATAAAGGAAATATGTTAGCTAACAAAACTAAAAATTCCACTAATAATGTAGACATCAAACACAGTTTGATCAAGGACCTGGATGTATTTCTTTTCAATTATCTTGGCCCTCATCTTCTTTATCCTCAGACTGTTTTCCTTCATGGTTGCCTGATGGCTGCCCTCAGCAATAAGGGCTACATGCCTCTTTGTTCACACCAGGGACAGAGAGGGAGTCTTTTCCACAAGGGTCCTGAGCTTTGCTCTGATAAGGTCATCTTATGTCCTATTTTGATGGCCATGGGAATACTCTGTACTGGTTGTCTTAGGTTTGGGTCACATACCCATTCTTGAACCAAGCGGCAAGGGAAGGAGGATTAAAAACTACATCTTAAAAATAACTGAAGGGAGTGGATAAATTGGGACATTGGGATTGACATATATACAGTACTATATATAAAATAGGTAACTAATAAGGACCTACTGTATAGCACAGGGAACTCTACTCAATACTCTGTAATGACCTATATGGGAAAAGAATCTAAAAAAGAGTGGATATTTGTATATGTATAACTGATTCACTTTGCTATACAGCAGAAACTAAGACAACAGTGTAAATCAACTATAATAAAAATTAAGAAAAAAACCCCTGAAGCTGGTTGACCATGTGACAGTTGAGTTCATTGTGAAATGACCCATAACTCCAAGCCATAGCAATCTACAAACCAGTATTTTTGAACACTGGCTACTTGTCCAGGCCTTTGCTCTTTTGTTATTCTCAGATTCATTTCTATTCAATAGATATGTATTGCATGCCTGTCATGGCATTGTGCTAAGTGCTGAGGGATATGATATCAGGAATGGATCAGTTCTTACCCCCATCCACCAAAGTATATTGTATGGGTGGCGGAGGGCAATGAAGTGGTACGATAAGAGTAGAGACCATGAGAAGCAGAGTGCTATGGGGGAGAGGAGGTGCTAGAGGGAACCATTGTCAGAAAAAGTACTGGGGATAGGGAAGAAAAACTTAAAACATGTATAATAACATCTCCCTCTTAATATTAGTGTGGATTTTTCCTCCTTAAAACGGAAGCAAAAATATACTGACATAGTAAGGATTCATGTAACAAAATATATTTTGCCTTTAAATCATTTCGATTTAGAAATAGCTTTATCCTTCTAGTTAATACAAACCAATCAGAAGTATATTTCAGTTGAGTGTTGCCAGATTTTGTTCCTTTAATCAGAGTAGGGGAGGAAAAATAACTTTCCCTCTACCTTTCTGAATTCTTGGCTAAGACTCCTGTAATAGAACACAAATTAACAAGAGAAAAACAAACAGAAGTTTATTAGCATGTGTACTACATGTACCCATGGGAAACACCCAGGAAAAATGAGTAACTCCCTGAGGAGGCTTAGAATTCAGATTTAAGTACCATCTTAATAGGGAAAGGGTCAGGGAGATATAGGCCTCTTAGGGGAGAGTAAATGATTTTGAGGAAAGATGAATGGACCTTCAGAAGAATAGCTAGGAGGTATGATAGATTGTGACAAAGTTTGTCTTGGTCTGGTGTTGACTTCTGGTCTCCTCTCCTGTGATCAGAGTCCGTTTCCCTGGTTGATGAAAGTTCCTGGGAGGGGCATTAGAACAGGGGATTTCCTTTAGGAGGATCTGTCTTTAGGAAGATAAGAGGAGTTCAAAGAAAGATTCTCCCTGCATTTGCTGTTTTTCAAGTACCTACAGCTCAAAATAATCAAAGCCAAAGTGGCATATTCTGTTACTCTTCATTAGTTAATGAAAAATAACCCTTCTCCCCACTTTCTAATATACTATCGTTGGAGAGACTGGTATCACCAAAGAAATGTCTTTGCCTTTGGTGTTACGTTTGTGAACCAACCCCACTTCTCTTGCTCCTGCTGGGCTTGGAAAGATGCCCGCAAACAACGAAGCCATGGTGCTTTCAGGTTCTGTGAACACTACATCACTCTGAGGGGAATAATACCCTCAGACCCATGGACAACTCCACCCCAGGGCCAGGACTGGTAAAATAGGGTTACATGCAGCTGAGTCTGTTTATTTCTTTCTGATAATCCTATATCAGCTTGTGCTGCGTTGCAAACAGTCCCAAACTTGGTGGCTTAAAACAACAATTATTTGCTTACTCTTCTGTATGTTAGCAATTTGGTCTGAGTGGTCTCACGCGCACGTGTGTTGTCACCTAGCAATCGTATATAGCCTCACTTACCTGTTTGGCAGTTAACTGTCATCAGGGGTAATGAATATTGCCAGGCTTGTTCACATGGTGGTGGTGATAGGGTTCCTAAAAGTAGCAAGAGAGAGCAAGCCCCAAAACCCAAGCACCTTTCAGGACTCTAGTTGCATCGTGTTTACTAAAATCCCATTGGTCACAGGAAGGAACATGACCAAGCCCAGATTTAGAGGGTGGAGAAGTACTCCATCTCAATGGGAAAAACTGCACAGTTGCTTTGCAAAAGGGTGTGGATAATGGGATGGGGAGAATTTCTTGCCAATTTTTACCACACATCTACCACACACCCAACAAATAGTCTCTCTGTTTTTTAAGAGTATAGTGTAAAATTATGCTTAACTTAAAGCCAGAGGGTGGACTAGAAGGAACTTATTCAGGCTGCCTGAAAAATGCTTTTCTGCAACAGGTGTTAATGGCTGAGGCAACTTTATATTATTTTAAGGGAGAAAAGGTGAACGTAGAGGGAGAGAATAGGTAACAGCATTTGTGGATGAACACCAACATTTTTCTTGTTTTAAGATCCAATTAATTATACATTATCCTACGGGAACTGGAAAGATATATGGAGTCTGGTGTATGTTAGTAGCAAATGATGCAACAGTGAAAGATGTGTCACTATACCCAATTATGGTGAAGAAACAACTGTGAGCACATGACATGCAAGCAAGAACCACCTTGCAGTTGTGTACCTCATCGATAGTGGAGGAGCATTCTTGCTACTATGTAAGTGATAGTCAGAATGATGAATTATTAGTCATTTGGTTTCTGTATAGATTCGTATCAGTCGTTATCATTGGACAGTGTTGACGATTTTCACTCATGGCAGGAGGTTCATAATCTTTGACTTCTGGAACATTGATGATATTCTGTCTCAGCTATGCTAATTCCTAGCTATGAAAGTAATTAAGGGGATTAATTTCTTTAACTCTGGGGTCTTTTTTCTTCAATAATATGATTGAGCTAACTAATGATAATGTGGTAATGTTTCACCTATTTGGAATTCTGCAATCAGTTTCAATAAATATTTTCTGAGGACTTGATTTGGGATAGGTATTTTGCTGCGGGCTGGGGATATAATGATGAATAAGGTAAGCATGTTTGGAGCTTTTATTTTGGTAGGAAAGATATAGATTAATTAATTAATAATACATATGTTAGATATTTCAGTTAAATCAGCTGTGGGATCATGTACTAGGATATCTAACTTAGTCTAGGAATCAGAGATGTTCTTCCTGAGGAAATGATACTTTAGCTAAAATTGAGGGATGGATAGGAGTTAACTGGGTGGAGATGAGGACAAGGTGTAGGGGATGGAGATGAGCTTTACAGGTAAATGAAAAAGTATGTGGGGCTTTCCTGGTGGCGCAGTGGTTGAGAGTCCGCCTGCCGATGCAGGGGACACAGGTTCGTGCCCCGGTCCGGGAGGATCCCACATGCTGCGGAGCAGCTGGGCCCGTGAGCCATGGCCGCTGGACCTGTGTGTCCGGAGCCTGTGCTCCACAACGGGAGAGACCACAACAGTGAGAGGCCCGCGTACTGCAAAAAAAAAAAAAAAAAAAGTATGTGGACAGACCCGTAGGTAGAAGAGAGCATATATATTTGACAAACTGAGAGTAGTCCACTGTAGCTGGATCAGAGAGAGCAAGGGAAAATGATGGCTGATGGTGCTGGAGGGTCTGGTGTGGCCAGACTGTTAAAACATCAGTGAGATTGATAGGAAAGGTATTATCTTTTTTTGAAGATTGTCATATATATAGGAAGTGTAGACCTCAAAAAGTGCGAAAAATCTCTGGCTGGACTCTATATATCCCCTAGAGCAAGAAAAGTGTTCAAACTCTGATTTTCATGGATTTGCTTCATTATACAGATAGCTGCCTAGTTTCTCATATTTCCCTATACAAAACACGTAGGTTGTTTTCAATGTTTTGGTATTATAAGCAATGCTCCAATATACATATTTCTTGCAGAAACAGGTTGAATATTTTTGTAGAATAATTCCTAGAAGGGGACGTGCTAGGTTAAGGTGTATGTGCATTTCAAATTTTATTAGAAGCAGATGCTTCACAAAAGCGGATAATCAAATGACCAGTATGCATATGAAAAGGTGCTTAATATTATTATTCATCTGGGAAATGCAAATTAAAGCCACAAGGAGATATAATCAACCCCCCAAGAGAATGCCTAAAATTAAAAAGACTGACAACAACCACTGTTAGGAAGGATATTGTGCAACTGGAACTCTCATACATTGCTCATGGGAGTATAGATTAATATAGCACTTTGGAAGACTGCTTGGAAATATCTATTAAAGCTAAAGACATTCTATTGCTCAGTAATCCCAAGATGAGTATATATGCCCACCAAAAGACATGTGCAAGAATGTTCACAATAGCTTTATTCCTAACAGGTTCAAACTGGAACTAATCTAAATGTTTATCAATAGGAAACTGACAAAGAATTTGAACTACTAATACAATTACCTACATGGATGAATGTCACAGATATGTTATTGAAAGAAACCAGACACAAAAGAATACTAACTGCATGATTTACTTTACATGAAATTCAAGAATAGGCAAAACTAATCTGTAATGATAGGAGTTACCATGTCTTTATCTTGGTGGTGGTTACATGATATTTTACATGTGTAAAAAAATCTTCAAATTGTATAATTAATATAATGCACTTTACATGTTTAGCATATATGTCATATCTCCATGAAAAATAAAATTAATCAAAAAGATAATAGGGCTTCCCTGGTGGCGCAGTGGTTGAGAATCTGCCTGCTAATGCAGGGGACACAGGTTCACGCCCTGGTCCGAGAGGATCCCACATGCTGTGGAGCAATTACGTGCGTGAGCCACAACTACGGAGCCTGCACTCTAGAGCCCACAAGCCACAACTACTGAAGCCTGTACGCCTAGAGCCCGTGCTCTGCAACAAGAGAAGCCACTGCAATGAGAAGACCGCGCACCACAACGAAGAGTAGCTCCCGCTCGCAGCAACTAGAGAAAACCCGCGCGCAGCAATGAAGACACAACACTGCCAAAAATAAATAAATTAAAAAAATAGAATTTGGGTAATAAGATAAAGTCTAACCTCTTTTTTTTTTTCCTTTGTGCTTCGTCCAGTTTCATTTGCTTATAGGGTGCCATGTGCGGAGGCCTAGCCCCCAGCTCCTCAGACCAGAGTTCCTAGTGCTAAAAGCTGAGCCAGCACCTCCGCTCAGGGGTCTGTGTCGAGACTCCATGCAGAACACCTCCACCCAAGCTGGTGGCGGCGGGCCGTGTGCAGAGACGCTGCACCCCGGCACCCGAGATTTGCAGCGAGTGCTGGGAGCTGCGTGGCAGGGCCAGACCCGTGAGACCCCTATAAAGGGAGACCCCTATAAAGCAGCCCCGCCCATGGCCTGTCGGGGAGAGCCTGCGCTCTAGAGCGCAACTCTTACCTGTGCATTCTTTGATCAAAGAAGAAAACTTTCCTTTGCTTCTGAACAAAACTTGGTTTCGTTCTTCTGGCTCAAACAACACGGGGCTGGACTCTTGTTGGGGCCCAGCTTAGGGAGGGTGGGTAAAAATGCTGGGCGCATTTAAAGTGCTCAACAGCCCTATGTGGCCGGTGACTATAGCATCAGACAATATGGTACAGAACATTTCCACCTTCACTGGTCTAGACAGTACTTGGAACATAGTGGTTGCTCAATAATATTAGTTGAGCGAAAGGGTTGAGTAAACAAAGAATATTTATTTGCCTTGCCTACTTCACAGAGTTTTTTGAGAATCAAAGCTCTTTTCAAATGGTGAGTGATCTGGGCATGCTGAAGAATCTTCCTCTCCATGGTGGCTTCCAAACAACAAATACTTCAGTGGAGGACCTTTAGTTCTGTGGAGGCAGAATGAATTTTTACTGTTTGTCTTTTAGGAATGGTGTTTCCTCATGGCCACTGTTTGTGCAGTTAAACAAACCTTCCCTTTTGATTACAGGAAACAGGATGAACTTGACATAACTGTATGGCCCTGTTTGTTCTTGTTCCTTTTTCTCTTCAACCTTTTGATTCTCACTCCAAAACCCCTTTGGGATCACTCTTACAAACATTTTGTGAAGCGAGTCTGTGTTGGGGAAACAATGTGAAGTGTGTGTGTGTGTGTGTGTGTGTGTGTGTGTGGTGGCTGTGAGCAGAGCTGGCAGTCAACATATTTGTAATCCACTTGCAGTGGTTTCCCAAGCAACCTCTGTGGATGACAAAAAAGCTGCTTTCAATAACAGGAGTAAAAGTGACCTGACTTCTTCTTTGTGATTTGGTTTTGTTTATTATGGTTTTAAAACTTCACGGCTAATTGGTCTATTTAGTTACTCTCAAAACGAACAGTTACATTATTTGAATCAGTGCCTTACACTTGAATCCATCTCCGCAGTTTACCAAAGATGTTTATATATGTCATCTCACTTGTCTTAGAATAATCTTGGAGGGCTGTTAGGGCTGGTATAATTCTTGCAACTTTGTGGACAAACTTCAGGGCATTTTACGTGAGTGTTTTGCTTCAGGTTACATAGCTTATGAGAAGCAAAATAGGGCTAGAACTCAGGGCTTCTGAAACTTACTCCTTTACACTCTGCAGCCTAGTTTACTATGAAGGGGGATGAACACGTGGGTAGGTAGTAGTAGATACAGACACTGACTTGAGCCTATTTCAGTTTCCTCTAATACCCTTTAAACTGGGTTGTGTTTTTGCCATTCTTTTATCTTTCCTTAATTTAGATGCAGTGAAGAATGGTAGGAAAGGATGGACTTTGAAGTCAGATAGGTTTGAGTTCTGATGTCTCCTCCACTACTTACTAGTTGAGTACATTTGGGCAAGTTACTTACACTTTCTGAACTTTGGTTTACTCATGAAAAAGGAAATTAGCAAATCAGGAACATTAGCTACCTTACCAGTATACTATGACTTAGCAAGCTTTTTATAAATACAGCAGTCATTCTCTCCCTTTCAGAATTAAAAAGTGAATGATAGATCTCAGATAAAGTTTAGGCAGTCCACGTGCTCTCAAAAGACCTACTTATTAAGTATGTACTATGTGTCCCAAAATGTGCCATGCAAGGCTCCTCAGAGTGCAGAGCCTGTGTTCCTATCCTTTGAGGCTCTGAGTACACTCTATCAGTTAGTGAACAAATACTGTTTATTGAGAACTTAAGTACAGCAGTATGTCAAGAATGATATGAAAAATGATAAGAGGTAGCCTTTCCCTTCAAGGTACTTAGGTTCTAGAGAAGGAAACAAGGTACTTACCGTTGTTGTTCCATTTTATAGATGCAAATTTTAAATAAACTGTCAAAGTTCACAAAGATAATATAAGGAAGAATGTGGATTCTGGTCCAGATCTATCTGACTCTAAAACCCTTTTTGCTGCTTGAGAGAACATCTGAGAAAACCTCCCCAAAACCTACCCCTCTACGAACACTCTAACCATGACAACCAACATTTACTTGGTACTCCTTCAGTTTCAGATACTGCTCTTAACACTTCACATGCCTTCTCTTGTTTCATCCTCACAGTAAACATGTGAAATAGGAGCTTTCATTAACCCCTTTCTACCAATGGGGCACCAGACCTAGCTCAGAAATGGCAGAGCTGGGGTTCAAACCGAAGTCTGTCACCAAACCTAACTCTTCACCACTCCCTAGAGGAGAACCTGCCTTAGTCTTCCCGCCCAACATCCACATATGGAGAAACAGCTCTCCCAAATTCTAGTGCACTGACACTTTGTGTGATTAATGACTTCTCTCATTCATATTTCAGCATATTATTCCTTCAGATAACCAACAAAAGCTATTTGTAGCTGCTATGTAGGAGATTTAAATTATTTAGCTGTTCAAAGTATCCAACACAAAGCCAGTATTTTTAAAGAATATACGTGATGAAAATCTTGATCCCCAAGGCAATACTTATTTCCTACACATGCTTCAGCTATGTGGAAATGTTTTTATTTATTCTGTGGAAATGGGACCTTTCAATGATGATTTATGGCTATAAGACATTCTACTATAAAATTTCATCTACGGTTTTTCTGTTAAAAATCAATCTTCTAGTAATAGCTTCAACCATAATGAAAAAGAGAGTAAGCTGAATTTGGCCTGATACTATACTAATAATTTGATTCATATGGTCATATCAACAATGATTTCTCACATGCTAGCGGATCAAAACCAAAATCCTTACACAGGGCCCTCTGAATTGGTCCAGACATATCCATTACTCTTCCCTGTCATGAGCCCTGTTTATCCTTCTCAATATCCTCAAAAGGATATTGACCCTGGGTTTCCTTGCATATAAAAATGCCAATTAAAAATTCAGTTCCTTATACTCACATTTCAATAGCCACAAGTAGCTAGTACAAACTGCATTGGGCAATGCAGATATAGGACATTTCCATCACTGCAGAAAGTTTTATTGGACACTGCTGCTCTACAGCAGAATTTCTTAACCTTCATGATTTCAAACAGTATTTCTATAGAACAGTTTTTAATAACTTAGATTTTGTAACATCACCTTTACTAATTTGAAGTGAAATAGGTGATATAACCCAATTGTACACGTAATTTTAAAGCTATATAATAACATCACACAATTCATATATATATATATGAATGAGAAAATGTGAAAAAACAAATTTTGATAAAATAATATGTATTTCGGTAGGAAATATAGGGGAACAACTCCATTAGAACAGATGAGTGCCTAGAGGCTTGCACCTTTATGCAGAATCACCACAAATGCAACAGCTGCAAATATAAACTCACACAGCTTTGCTGTATTGGCAACTCAGAGTGGTTTTGCCATCAGTGACATAATCATATGAAATTGTCAACAATCAAAATCTCAAACCAATAAAGGACAATATTCCCTCTTTACACATGGTCATGTATTCCTGGCAATTTCTGTGTATATTAAAATCAAGGAAAAAATACTAGATTTAAATGTAAAATTGAGCCATGTTCTAGGCTCTAATAATTATGAGCAAGTTTTTCACTCTTCTAAATGTCTAGCACGACATTTGAAGTTACAAAGAGTACAGAGTTCTTCTTTGATCAGTAGTTCCCTAGATTACAGGAAAACTGACATCTCTGGATTGGCTTAAAATGTTATCAGTGTGTTCCTTTTCCCATCTTCCTGATGATACAATGTACCTTATATATTTCCAAAATTCCCCTATGGTTGTTTCACCCCCATGGAGACCTCCTGCTCTAGAGTTTCTTGGGCTCTGATTGCAGTGGCTGTTTAGACAATGGTTGCCTGGTTCAAATGAAAGATGTGGCTGTAAAAGTTCTGGAATAGTTCTACCATGAAGCCTGTAGCTATAACCACAATGAGAAAGGGCTAGCATTATAGTGAAAGTTATTTTGCTTCTTAGGATTTTTAAACTCTAACCTTTTATTTTCTTAGATGCTACTGATAGTGGTCTAACACCACTTTCTTAGGAACCTAGGATTCCTTCATACAATGAAAATATACTGAAATACAGATTATTAGCAACTCTCATGATAAGAGAATAGCAAATGGAGACTGAGTCTATGTTTAGAGACTGATGTGGACAACTTTGTAAACGCCTTATACATTTGGTCTTTGGAAATAGTCAAATGGATATTTAAGGTCAAGAAACTTACATTTAAAATTTCATGTGAGATTTTCATTCATAGATACAAATAGCAGTTTGGTCTTTATTCATTTGTTCATTCATTCACTCACCCAGTGAATATTTAAGTCCTTATTAAGTACCAGGCACAGTGCTAGCTACTGAGACACAAATATAAATAAGACAAGGATTCTACTCTTAAGGAGTTTAGAGTCTAGTGGGTAACAATTAATTATGAAACAGTTATGGTAAGTGAATTAGCAGAAAGGTACATGGGGCATATGGGAACAAAGAGAAGAATCATGTATTAAGAGGACATGTATTCCCATAAACATACCATGGGGCCTGGCATTTCAGGCCGTTTCTCTCTTTCTCCTTCATAAAAATCATCCAGCTTAAATCTCATGTTATCGGATTTTACCATCTCTTATTTCTCCTAATGTAATTATTTAAGCATTTTCTAGGTTGTTACCCTTCATCTGTTGAGCATTTAGCTGTTGGATCACTCTCTTCCCATTCAATGCCACTTTTGTCATAATCCTTGGGAATTTCAACATTCATTTAGATGATTGTACCTGTGCTCTGGTATCATAGGTTGTTTGACTCCTCTCCTTTACCCTTCCTTGGTCACTCATTCCCATGTCCTATTCTTAATCTTGTTATACCCCTTAGTGCAAACTGTCTATAATCTCAATTTCAACACACTCCATTTTGCAACCATTGCCTTCTATTTTCTCTTACTCCCAAAATAGTTTGGCCTGACATGACCACTGACCCTATCCTCATGATCTTTTTTTATCTTCCTGTCTCACTCTGCTTAACTTCCATGTCTATTCATTATAATAAGTTTTTTGCATAAATACTAAACTTCCTCAGCCTATCCAAAGTATATGTGCCCCAGATTCCATTTTTTTCTTGCCTGTTCAGGACATTGCTCCAGAAATTTCCCACTGTTTCTACCAAATCATCATGTTCCCCTCTCTACCAGATCATTCTTAACAGCATATAGATAAGCCATAACTTCTTCAATTAAAAAGAGATTTTTGTATCTAAATTTCTCCCAGTCACCCCCACTATCATCTCACTGCTCTCCTTCCCTTTATGGAAAAACTTGTTGAAGGTGTTTCCTATGCCTTATATTTCCAATTTTCCCCCTCATTCAGTTTTGCACCTATACCAGTCAAGTATCTTTTCCCACCACTCTGCAGAAACTACTCTTAACAAAGTCAGCCAATGACTTCCACATTGCTAAGTTAAATGAGATGAGGTCAATTCTCAATCCTTCTCTAACTTGACCTCTTCTAGTATTTAACACAGATGGTCACCCACTTGTTCTTAAAACACTTTGCTTCTATAACACCCACCTTGACTGTTTTTCTTATACATTTCTGTCTACCCTTTTAAAATTTTCATTGTTGGGCTTCCCTGGTGGTGCAGTGGTTGAGAGTCCACCTGCCGATGCAGGGGACATGGATTCGTGCCCCGGTCTGGGAAGATCCCACATGCCACAGAGCGGCTGGGCCCGTGAGCCATGGCCGCTGAGCCTGCGCGTCCGGAGCCTGTGGTCCGCAACGGGAGAGGCCACAGCAGTGAGAGGCCCGCGTACCGCCAAAAAAAAAAAAAAAAAAAAAGGGGGAAAAAAATTTCATTGTTAATTCCTTCTCATCTCCCTGACTTCTAAATGTTGGAGCACCCCAGAGCTCAGTCTTTGAAACTCTTTATTTCCCTTTCTCTATCCTTTGCCTTGTTGATCTTACTTAATTTCATGGCTTTAAATACCGTATATGTGGTAATGACTCTCAAATATATGTCTGCAGACCTGAATTCTCCTCAACTCCAGAAACTTATAACCAGCAGCTTACTTGATATGTCATGTGGATTGCTATAGACATCTCAAACTTAACATTTCAAAACCCATTTCTGATATTTGTCACTAAACCAGCTCCTCATACTGACTTTTTCATTAATGGTAATTCTGCCCTTCCGGGTGCTCAGGACAAAAATTTTGTTGTTGTCTTTGACTCTTTACTGTTTCCCCTCAACCAAATCTGTCAGCAAATTGTGTTGGCCCTATCCTCACAATATATCCAGAATTCCACTTTTCATCACCTTCATCACTTCCTTAGTCCAAACCTCCATCCTCTCTCACTTGGATTACTGCAGTAGCTTCTTAACAGCCTCCTTATCTCTGGCTTGTTCCACTGCAGTCTAGTCTCTGAATAGCTACCCAAAAGATGATGTTAAATTGTAAACCAGATCACCTTACACCTCTGTTTAACTCTCCAATGGCTTGCAATCTGAAAGTCCACATGATCTCACCAACCTCCCAGTTCCCGAGACTTCTCTGCTTTCATGTTCATACTTCACTTGTTCACGCCATTGTAGATTCTTTCCTCAGGCATGACTAAAATTTCACCTAATTAAGACTTTGCCTAGCCATCCCATCTAAAGTTTTAATCCCCTCCCAATATTTCATATACCTCCTTCCTACTTTATTTATTCTCCTTAACACTAACTACTGTCAAACATACGTATTTTTACTTACTTACGTTGTTCATTTCTGCTCAATCACTAGAACATGAGCTCCACAATGTCAGGGATATTTGCCTATTTGGTTTCACCACTGTGCTTGGAATAGAGAGCCTGGCATACAGCTGATTATCAGTAAACACTGAAGATATTATTTAATTCTAAATCAATATAGAATAACCCCTATGCTCTCCTAATGTATGCATCCTATATAGAATTATCAAAGCTAGAAGGAACCATAAAGATAATACGGTCCAGTCGCTCTCATTTTGAGGACACTGGAGAGCAGAGAGGTGGGGAGACTTTCACAATCCTATGGAGAGCAATAGAGCCTTGCCAAAGCTCTTTTATTACATGTCTTATAGTAACTTTTATCTTCAACATTTACGCTGTCAAAGATTACTTATAACTTCATGTAAAACTCAAGCTATTTATACCACAAAGTTAATTTACTAATATTTTTCTTAAATGTTAAGTTTATTAGTTGCAAGTGAACTCCCCTGAAGTCAGAAAAAAATAAATGTCTCCGTCTGACACATCTCTCTTACATGATGCTTAAACACATTTCTAGTTTGAGGCATTATGGTTCTACCATTTAATTTTTAAGGCCACAAAATTTAATATCTTAGTGATTATTTACTATTGGACTGTTTGTGATATTGTGGTTTATATACTTTGAATATACCTGTTATCTAAAGGCTAAAATAAAAAATATTCACAAGCACCACTTTCTTAGAACAAAGCAAGATTTTCCTGCTGTTCCTCTTGGTAACAGAGTTATTTTTTATAATCCTAATTTAAGTAGGTTTTGTCTCAGTAAAAACTAGTTTTCTCACAAATAGATTTGTAAATTAGTGTACCCACTGTCTCAGAAATAATGGGTTCTTCTCACCAGGGGGTTGAAAAAGAGATTAGATAATCCCTTCCCTAAAATGTGAAAAAGATTTTTACCAGATAAAGGCTGGCCTGGATGACTTCTCAAGTTCTTTCAATTTTAAGATTCTGTTATTCTAAAAGGATGTCAAGGATTATGTATTCTCTATTTTATAAAATATATGATGGAAAGTGGACACAATGACACGTACAATTTTTAAACGACTAAGCTTTCGTCAAAGCGAGCTTTGAAATACGAGTGAATAACAATTATTAATAAATATTTCTAGGAATATTATTAGAATATATAAAAATGTATATATGTATATATTATACACGAGTTTCTTTTTGATCCTCGGGGACCGGGGCATGAACCCGCGTCCCCTGCATCGGCAGGCGGACTCCCAACCACTGTGCCATCAGGGAAACCCTACAAGTTTCTTTTTTTAATTAATTAATTTTTGGCTGTGTTGGGTCTTTGTTGCTGCGCACGGGCTTTCTCTAGTTGCGGTGAGCAGGGGCTACTTCTTGTTGCGGTGCGCGGGCTTCTCATTGTCATGGCTTCTCTTGTTGCAGAGTACGGGCTCTAGGCACGCAGGCTTCAGTAGCTGTGGCACGTGGGTCCAGTAGTTGTGGCTTATGGGCTCTAGAGCTGAGGCTCAGTAGTTGTGGCGCATGGGCTTAGTTGCTCCGCGGCATGTGGGATCTTACCGGGCCAGGGCTCGAACCCGTGTTCTCTGCACTGGCAGGCAGATTCTTAACCACTGAGCGATCAGGGAAGCCCCGATACACCAGTTTCTTATCAGCTATATTTTTTGCAGATGTTTTCTCCCTTTCTGTAGGTTGTCTTTTCACTTTCTTGATGGAGTTCTTTGAAGCACAAATTTTTTAAATTTCCATAGGGGACTTCCCTGGCGGTCCAGTGGTTAAGACTCCCTGCTTCGGTTGCAGGGGGTGCAGGTTTGATCCCTGGTTGGGAAACTAAGATCCTGCATGCCTCCCTGCATGGCCAAAAAGAAAAAAAAAAAAAAATTCTGTAAAGTCTAATTTATCTACCTTTTTCTTTTGTTGTTTATGCTTTTGGTATCACATCTAAGAAACCACTGTCTAAACCAAGGTTATGGAGATTTACCCTTATGATTTCTTCTAGGAGTTTTGAAGTTTTAGCACTTACATGTAATTCTGTGATCAATTTTGAGGTAATTTTTACATATGATGTGAAGTCTAGCTTCATTCTTTGGCAGGTGTATATCCAGTTTTCCCAGCATCATTTGTTGAAAATACTATTCTCTCCCTATTGAATTATCTTGCTACCCTTGTTGAAAATCATTTGACCAAATGTGAGGGTTAATTTTTGGACTCTTGACCCTGTTAATTTGATCTATGTCTCTATCCTTATGGTGGTACCACACTGTCTTAATTACAACAGCTTTGTAGTGGGTTTTGAAGTGGGAATGTATGAATCCTTCAATTTTGTTCTTTCTTTTAAGATCATTTTGGCTATTTTTGGTCTCTTGCATGCCCTTATGAATTTTAGGATCAGCTCGTCAACTTCTGCTTAAAGACAGCTGGAGTTTTGATGTAAATTGCATTGAATCTGTAGGTCATTTTGGGTAGTAATGCCATTTTAACAATATTAAATCTTCCAATGCAAGAAAATGGGATTTTTTCCATTTATTTAAGAACTCTTTAATTTCTTTCAATGGTGTTTTGTAGTTTCAGTGTACAAGCCTTGAAACCTTTTATTAAGTTTATTTCTAACTATTTTATTCTTTGATACTATTAAATGGAATTGCTATCTTAATTTTATTTTCAGGTTGTTCATTGCTAGTATATAGAAATACAACTAATTTTTGTATATTGATCTTGTATCCTGCAACTTTGCTGAACTTGCTTATTAGTTCTAATAGGATTTTTTAAGTGAATTCCTTAGAATTTTTTACATACAAATCATGTCATCTGTAAATTGTTTTCCTTCTTTTCCAATTGTATACATTCTATTTCTTTTCTTTGCCTAATTGCTGTGGCTAGAACCTCCAGTACAGTGTTGGATAGTAGTGGGAGAGCAGACATTCTGTTCCTAATCTCGGGGAGAAAATTCAATCTTTCATCATAAAGTATAATGTTAACTGTGGGTTTTTCATAGATACTCTTTATCAGGATGAAGAAGTTCCCTTCTATTTGTGATTTTTTCTTTTTTTAAAATGAACGATTGTTGAATGTTTTCAAAACGCTTTGTCTGCATCTATTGAAATGATCATGTGGCTTTGTCTGCTGTTCCATTAATATGGTACATTATATTAATTTTTGGATATTAAGCTAATTCTTGAATTCCTAGGAGAAATCCCACTTGGTCATAGTGTAGAGTCCTGTTTATGTATTGTTGAATTTGGTTTGTTAGTATTTTATTGAGGATTTTTCATGTAAATTCATAAGTGATATTGGTCTGTGGTTTTCTTTTCTTGTGATTTTTTTGGTCTGATATTGTTATCAGGGTAAATTTGGCCTCATAGAATGAGTTGGGAAGTATTTCCTCTATGTCCACTTTTGGAAAAAGTCTGCAAATAATTGGTATTAATTCTTCTTTAAATGTTTGGTACAATTCATGAGTGAAGCAGTGTGGGCCTGGATATTTCTTTGGGGAAGTTTTAAAATTACTGATTCAATCTCTTTACTTCTTATTGGTATATTCAGATTTTCTACTTTTTTAAAAATTAATTTACTTTTGGCTGTGTTGGGTCCTCGTCTCTGTGTGAGGGCTTTCTCTAGCTAGGGCGAGCAGGGGCCACTCTTCATCGCGGTGCGTGGGCCTCTCACTATCGCGGCCTCTCTTGTTGTGGAGCACACGCTCCAGACGCGCAGTAGTTGTGGCTCACGGGCCCAGTCGCTCCACGGCACGTGGGATCCCCCGAGGCCAGGGCTCGAACCCGTGTCCCCTGCACTGGCAGGCAGACTCTCAACCACTGTGCCACCAGGGAAGCCCCTCTATTTGTTTTAGAGTCAATTTTTGTTGCTATTGTCTTTCTAGAAATTTGTCTATTCCATTTAGGTTGCCTAATTTATTGGCATAGAGTTGTTCATAGAATTCCCTTATGTGTTATAAATTTACCCTTTTATCATTATAAAATGTCTTTATCTCTAGTAACAATTTTTGTCTTAAAGTCTGTTTCTTCTGATATTAGTATAGCCATTTCACTTCTCTTTTGCTTACTTTTTGCACAGTATATCTTTTTCCATCCCTTTTTTTAACCTATTTGTGCCTTTTAATCTAAAATGTATTGCTTGTAGATAACATATAATTAGATCATTAAAAAAAATACATCCTGCCAATCCCTGCCTTATGATTGGCATGCTTAATCCATTTATATTTAATGTAATTGCTGATATGATTTTTGTCTGACATTTTGCCATTTGCTTTCTGTATCTTTTGTCTTTTTTGTTCCTTCTTCCTCCACTTGTGTTCTTTTTTGTTAAATATTTCTAGTGTATATTTTAATATTTAGTACATTTTTTTAGTTACTTTATTAGTGGTTGCCCTGGTGATTACACTTAACATCTTAATTTAAAAGCACTGGATGTTTATCAGCATTCTAGCTTGTTTTTAGAACATACGTCTCATGATATATGTCAATAAAAATGGCTCTATCCTTGTATAAGGTTGAGAATTGTTTTATATTCTCTCCCATGTAGGATATCATAAAATACTTTATTTTATTTTTATTAAAAACTGATTAATTAATTAATTTTTGTTTGTGTTGGGTCTTCATTGTTGCATGCGGGCTTTCTCTAGTTGTGGCAAGCAGGGGCTACCCTTCGTTGTGGTGCGTGGGCTTCTCATTGCAGTGGCTTCTTTTGTTGTGGAGCATGGGCTCTAGGCTCGCAGGCTTCAGTAGTTGTGGCACACGGGCTCAGTAGTTGTGGCTCACGGGCTCTGAGTGCAGGCTCAGTAGTTGTGGTGCATGGCTTAGTTGCTCTGTGGCATGTGGGATCTTCCAGGACCAGGGCTCAAACCTGTGTCCCCTGCCTTGGCAGGCGGACTTAACCACTGCGCCACCAGGGAATTCCCATAAAATACTTTAAATATTAATGAAAAATCATGTAGCAAAGAGAGCTGTTAAATTTTTTGAAACCCCAGATTAAAAATATTAACTACCATTTGTTGAGTAGCTACTATGTCTTAGGCACTATGTTAGGTACTTAATATCTCCCCCAAATCAAAGTCAGGTCTAGTACTATTTCCTATTATGCCACTGAAATAGTAACTCATAACCAGTCATGGTTATGAAGAATATTTAAGTCTCTTGTACATTTCACATCAGCTTAGCCTTCACATCTAGGTTTTTAAGTACTTATTCAACTCTCTTTATAATAGCTTCAGCAATAATGTATTGCTTCTTGGATTAGTTGATCATTAATACAAATGCACTACTCACATAATTCCCTAACACTTGGCAATGTTTCTTCTTTTAGTGTGGTAGATCATTCGAGCCTGAATTCTTAGTCCTATGTCCCATTGCAAGGGTTGCTCTTGTAAATGGGAGATACCCCTTTGCTCACCTTCTGGAAGGAGATGAAGATATGTATATGGATGAATCCAAGTTAAAGAAACTTGAGAAACAGCAAGTTTTGAGATTTTTGTTGGTAGCTTCTTAAACTTATTTTATCATCCATCTAGTACAATATTATGAACATATTAGAACAAGAAATGTCCACAAACAGACTAATCATAGAAATATTGGATATGATTGTTTCATCTTTCTTCTTTTTCTTAAATAAGTAAAGCTCTTTGATATAAATTTAATGTTGGAACTGATATAAAATGACTTGTTTTGAGGATGAATTTATGAAGTTATTTAAGTCACAACCCTGTAGACTAGGTCCTATGAGGTTAGAGATTTACCTACTAAGTTAAAAACCAGAGTCTTGAACAGAGATTCTCTAACATTCTAGCTTCACAAAGCCTTTAATGTCTGAGTAACTTTTTTATGGCACTCTGAAAGAAATATGTAACACCTCTGCTTATTACATAGTTAAGTCCAAGTGACATAATATATATATTTGTTCTAATAGCCTAGTACCTTTTGGACATGGCAGAACTTCTCAAAGTTTGGAATCAGATTGGACACAGTCATTATTATTTTGTGTTCCACATTAATTTTTGCATGGTACTTATATTTTCACAGTAACCAATGGAAAACTAGTTTTTTAAAATGTCATCAAAGGAATGTAGTGATCTAATGTTGAAATTGTGAACTACCTCAAGGTAGTAGTTCACAGTGCCCAACAGATACAGATGATGTTTGGAATCAGATTTTCATCCTGTGTGGAAAGTTGGCCAAGTTATTTAATTTTATTGAGCTTCACTTTCCTCATCTGCAAAATAGAATCATCAAATCTATACATAAAGACTAATTAGTGGAATCCCTGGCATAATATATACTTGTTACTTGGTTACTATTATTCAAGAAGCATTTGGCCCACTAATCAATAGTGAGAATTACTGAACAGTCAAAGATTTTATTTGCATCCAGACTTGATGACTAAGTAGTGTGATAGTGGTTGTATTTGAAATAAATTTCAAATTAGTAGAAATATTTTAGAAAGTATCAGAAACCAAATTTTTAGTGGAAGAAATGATAGGTTTAGATTTCAGTTTAAGTTTTGCTACTATTAGAAAAGTAACTGGTCCTCCCTTTCCTAATCTTTAAAATGGTGACTATAGTACCTTGGTGGGTATAGTATTAGGAGTAATTTCCACTTTTCTGTAAAAGTAAAAGGCACTCAATAAGTAAAGTTGCCTTTTCTCCTGTCTTTCAGAGACTTTTTTTCCACTGAGACTGAACTGTACCAGATTTGGCATTCCCTAGGGGATCCTTTAGGGGATATTTTCTCTTAATACTAGTCGGAAGGTAGGCTGGCTTTGCTGTCCGTTGATCTTTTCTGGTTTAGCATGTAGTATAGGAACTCTATCTAGATTATCTGCCATGAGGCAGTTATCAGTTACTAATTACTTTTTGATATTGTCAAAGATGTTATTATCCTTTCTCCTTGGCTATGACAAATGTAAGGTGTCCCAGATGGAAAAAGGTTGACTTCAAACAACTTATTTTAAAAATAACTACTTATTAGAAGGTTTATTTATCTTAATTCAATTGAATTTTCCCCTTAAGACAGATTTATTTGTTTATGGATGGGACATGATTCTCTAGATTCCCCTAGATGAATACCTCTGATTCTTAGAAACCAGGTTACTTAATTTTTTCAATCTGACTTTCCAAGTTAATCCTTCTTGCCTGACTTAAATCTCCCTTATTCTAATGTAAGTTTTTAAAGCTCAAATTCCATCTTTGCAATTGAAAACAGCTCCTAAGCCTTCTTGGTATAATATTAGCAATGATTATATAGACAATTCCAATTTTGGTGAAATGGTATTGTCAGAATGTTTTAGTCAGATGTGCCTCTCTCCCTTCTTAACACTGTGGTGATCTCCACAGAGCACAGGGCTTAAAATGGGATCCTGCAACAGGAGAAGTGGGCACACCAAATTGCCAGACTTGCTTATGGAAAAGGTATGGGAAGAAGGCAGGGACTGATCGGCAAGTGTAGGAAGTGACAGTTTGGGGAATTCTCTAAAATTTAAAGACTTAAATAAGTATAAAACTTAGTAATTATTCAGTAATTTATTTTCTTCATTTTTAAAAGAAATGGATAAATAGGCTTCTTTGTGGAACTATGTTCACGTGCCATGTCTAGAGACAAAAATAACAGACTGATGTTTATCTATAGTCACATATTCCATGTTATTTTCTGGCATTTTTCTTTTTATTTTTTGAGATATCTAGCTCTACCTAGGAATTACCCACAAAGAAATAATGATTACGTTAAAAATCCACAGGGGGAAAAATGATGGAAAAGACCAGTAGTTGAACTTAGATGAGCTGTGTATGATTTTACTTTATAATTTCCACTTTCTTGTAATTTTAGATTTTCTTTGAAAAGTATGTTTTAATGAGTATTTATAATTTTAAAAAACGAGTTTGCATTTTATCTAAATAAAGAAATCAAATGGATGCATCAAGTACACTAGTCAGTCTGTTCCTTCAAGCTGTTTTTACTTAGTCAAACACAATGCTGATCATCTTAAATACAATGATATGTAATACTTTTGAGCATAAAATAGATGCCAGGATTAAGATATAGAATAAACATTTTTGACAATCTTCATTTTTTTGCAATATCTAGCTCAGAAGAGAATAATTTTAAAAACATAAATACTTAAAATATATTAATATTGGAAAGTTAATGACAATATTTCTCTTTTTTCACTTTCAGGTGATTGCACAGTGCTTAAATATAATTAAGCAGACGAGGCAACAAAGTATAACCCCCCACACACATATTATTACCCCATACTCTGATTTTAAACAGAAATTATATTTGTCAGTATTTTATGCTCTGTTTTTCAAAAAAATTACAGTCACTACTATATGTAATTGCTTGGATGTTATGTAAGCTTTTAATAGATAACTTAATCTCTGAGAAATTATTTGGTTGAGAGCCCTCAGTGGATTAGAGATAGGTTTCCTCATTGTAAAATCAGAAATAGTAGTAATTGCTTATATTAAATGGAAATGTTAAAGTTTATAAAACTTGAGAATCTTTGAACAATAATATATATATGCATACAATTACAATGATTGTCTTAGATGATAGTCCCTGGTTTGAGAAAAAGTTTGGTTTGACATTTAATAATTAAGCCTTTTTGCAAGATACTGCTTTGACTTAGCAAAGCCACATACAAATCAGGTGTAGAGGACTGGCTTTTAAGTGTTAAAAAATAATTGGAGCAGATAGGTACCTAAAATACACTTTTATAATAGGAATAAAAAAACAGGTTAATAAATCCACATTCATTTGCTCTTTGATTGTAAATATATAAAGAGTTTTTAGTTATGATGTGTCTGTCTCACAGAGAAAGTATGATTACCTAAATATGCACTTTTTTTTAAAAGGAATTGCTTACTCAACTCTGTGCGTTCTGTAAAACACTGCAAAATTGTGTGCATCTGCAAGTTAAAACTCATATACAGCAGGCTGAAACTGAACAGAATTTCACTGCAGACCTGACTATGTTGTTCTGGGTTTTGTCACCAGAAACATATTAGGCTAGAATGTGCTCAGGATTTTTTGAACAGTCCATGAAATGTGACAGGGATGTTAATCTCCACTTCAGCCCTTGCAACTTCACTCAGGTCCTTGGCATTCAGAATTAGGAGATAAGCGGGCTTTTGACCTGCCCCAGGGCTCACCACCACACTCAGAACTACACCTGTTAATCAGAAGTTAATAAGGCAATGTTGAATTAAAAAAAAAAAGCCCATAGCAATAGATTAAGTGTCACTGAAATAATACAGGAAGCAAGGAAGCATTACATTGACAAATAAAGAAAACCAGATGCCTTGATATCTTGCTCTGACTCTTCTACCACCTGGCTGTGTGGTAACCCTGAAAGGGATTTAAAATTTTTCATGTCCCCTGGACTATAAGCTCTAAGGGAGTGACCCTATCTCTCTTGCCCACTGTTGTATCCCAATAGCCTACTGCAATGATTAGAACATAGTAAGTATTCATTAAATTCTTATTTAATGAATGTTTCTGTGTTTTTATCTGTATCATACGATTTAACACCTGTTCTACCTACTGCAAAAAAAAAAAATGTTGTGACAATCAAGTGAAAAATGTATATTAAAAGACTCTGGGAATTCCCTGGTGGTTCAGTTGTTAGGACTCCGCGCTTTCACTGCTGAGGAAGCGGATTCGATCCCTGGTCGGGTAACTAGGATCCCGCAAGCTGAGCGGTGTGGCCAAAAAAAAAAAGACTTTGAAAATGGTAAGGTATATTATTTCTATAATTTCCAAGACCTAGCTGGAAGCCTACTTCCTTCAAACAAAATAAGAACAAACTTTTTGCGGTTTTGACTGGAAAGGCTGTATATGTAAAATCACTTAGTGTAAAACGGCTCTACAACTCTTTATTTTATTCATTTCTCTGTGGTTTTCCATATTTTAATCCCAGAGAGGATAACCTACCTCCTTGTCCCGGATAATCAATAGTTAACTAAGATGACTCTTTGTAACTGAGTTGCTGTTTTATAGGCTGTTGCTCTGGATCCCTTTCTAGCCCCAGCTTACTGAAAGGAAAAACCAAAACTAGAAACACAAAGCCTCATCCTCATTCTCTTGGATCTGTTAGAATACTCAGTTTCCCTCCTTAGAACTCTATCCCTTTTCAGAAATGTATCTAGGTCAGGAAAGGCAAAAACCTAGACCGCATGCTGCTCCTTCTTCCTCCTCTCCTTCATCTAGAGCAGACATTGATGTTCCATCGTGACACCAGATGGTGCTTTAGCATTTTTCCAACAGTACCAAATGAAACCTGACCATAAGATAAAACTTATTCTCAAATAAGTTTAAATTCTTTAGTGCTGTCCCATTCAATAGTATAAAGGATTATTTCTGAACATTAGGGAATAATCAACATAACTCCTCTCCTAATTAACTAACTATATGAACTGCAATGAAAAGAGAGTGTTCAGACACATCTATTACTTTCATTACCGTCATCTTCCTCCAAGGCATCTGGGTGAGAAACAAAGATGGGTTCTGAGGGGTATGAATCAGGCTCTTGCCATACCCAAGTTTCTTTAGTTTTGACGTTCAGCTTACAGAGCTGCTTGTAAGAAAGAAAAGTCAATCAATCAGTCAGTCAATCAGTCAATATGCTCTACTTGACTAGCATGTGACTCAAAGTACTGTTTGAATATTAGGAAGATGGATTAATTACCCTGTCTGGAACAAAGTGATTCAAGCCAAGTCCATATGCGTATGTGTAAGGTTTCCCACCATACTTCTGGTAGTTGATTTGAGGAAATTCAAATGCTGCAAAGTAGAGCACGTGCTTAGGAAAACTCGTTAATCTCTTTGAATGGAACATTTTGTTCTCTCTCATGTGAGGTTTTTTCCTAAATCATCTCACCTTGGCGAGGCCCTGAAAAGAGAACTTCAGGTTCCAGCCAGATGGTCTCATCACTGCACAGAATTGCAGTGGCAGTTGTGTTGGGGAGTGTGACTAAATTCTTGCCTGTGTCAGCCTAAGAAAGAGGATAACAGAAACCTCAGTGATCAGGAAAGAAAAATCAAGCAGCCATAAATATAGTCTTCCCAAGTTTTGTCTCCTGCGTTCTTCATTTCTTAAGTCAACATGTAGGGAGAGGCAGTGCAGAAAACTCTAGAAAGGGGAGCCCAGGAACATGACTGGAAAGCTGTCTGTGTCCACATCAGTCACTGGCTGTGTGTCACTGGGAAAGTCATACAACTTCATAGGCCCTCAGTCTTCTCATCAGTGAAATGAGACTGACCTCGAAGAAAATTTACAGCTCTGAGGATGGGCTCTGGAGAAAGAAGTATTTTTCTGCAGAACAACAAAGACTTCAACCTCTAGGTATCCATACAGTGTTTGTCTCCTTTATAGTTAGGCTATATTTTTATCTTATTTGAAAACAAAATCATACTCGTAAGTTGTCAAAAAAGAAAACAAATTAAAAAACTACTGACCAGATGTTTTCTAAGATCTCTTGTCACCCACATTGCTCCCACGTGATTTTTCAGATTATTTTATGAAAGGAATGAATATCATGAGCTCTTTCAAAGAACATATTCATTTAGTAATACCTGCATCAAATACTTAAATACATGTTTTGTGATGGACTCTATTCTAGGCATTTGGGATATTTCAGAGAACAGAGTCCCTGTCATCATGAAGTTTTCATTCTAATTTGGGAACATAAACAATATAAATATAATTAATAGACAAAGTGTTTAGTACATCATGAATGTGAGGAAAAAGAATAGAGCAGAGTAAGGAGAATCAGAAATGTGAAGAGTAGGTGAGTTGTAATTTTAGTAGGTGGTCAGGGTGAGAGCCTCATTGAAAAGGTGAAATTTGGGATAAAACTTGTAGGAGATGAAGGAAGCTAGCAATGCAGGTATCTGGGGAAGAGCATTTGAGCAGAGAGAACAAACTACAAAGGCCTGAGGTAGGAGTATGCCAAAGGTCCTTGGAGAACATTAAAGAGACCAGTGTGGCTGCACTGACTGAGCTCGGGGGAGAAGAGCAGGAGAGGAGAGTGGAGGGGTAAAGACTGATAGGTCATTGTGAGGTCTTGGTCTTTTTCTGTGAGTGAGAGATGGGAAGTCATTGGAGGGTTCTGAGCAGAGCAGTGGCAGGCTCTGATTTATTTTTAAAAGAATCACCCTGACTGCTCTGTCGAGATCACTTTTGCAGCTCAATATTAAAAAAACAAACAACCCAATCCAAAAACGGGCAGAAGACCTGAATAGACATTTCTCCAAAGAAGACATACAGATGGCCAAGAAGCACAAGAAAAGCTGCTCAACATCACTAATTATTAGAGAAATGCAAATCAAAACTACAATGAGGTGTCACCTCACACCAGTTAGAATGGGCATCATCAGAAAATCTACAAACAACAGATGCTGGAGAGGGTGTGGAGAAAAGGGAACCCTCTTGCACTGTTGGTGGGAATGTAAATTGATACAGCCACTTTGGAGAACAGTATGGAGGTTCCTTAAAAAGCTAAAAGTAGAATTACCATATGACCCAGCAATCCCAGTACTGGGCATATACCCAGAGGAAACCATAATTCAAAAAGACACATACACCCCAATGTTCATTGCAGCACTATTTACAATAGCCAGGACATGGAAGCAACCTAAATGCCCATCAACAGACGAATGGATAAAGAAGATGTAGTACACATATACAATGGAATATTACTCAGCCATAAAAAGGAACGAAATTGGGTCATTTGTAGAGACGTGGATGGATCTAGAGACTGTCATACAGAGTGAAGTTAAGTCAGAAAGAGAAAAACAAATATCGTATATTAACGCATATATGTGGAACCTAGAAAATGGTACAGATGAACCGGTTTGCAGGGCAGAAATTGAGACACAGAAGTAGAGAACAAATATATGGACACCAAGCAGCAAATCACCAAACCACCAAAGCAGCGGCAGGTGGGGGTGGTGGTGTGATGAACTGGGAGATTGAGATTGACATGTATACACTGATGTGTATAAAATGGATGACTAATAAGAACCTGCTATATAAAAATATATATATATATGTGAGAGATACAAAAATAAATAAATAAATAAAATACATGTAAATTAAAAAAAAAAAAAAAGGGGAGATGAAAGAGTGAAATCAGGGAAACCAGTTTGTCTTGTAGTAGTCCAGTCAAAAGAAAACAATGGTTCAGACTAGGCTAGTAGCATTGAAGTCAGTGAGGAGTGCAAGGTAGAGCCAAGAGGATTTCCTGATAGTTAAGATATGGGGTGGGGAAGAGGCATGAAACTGAGAAAGGAGTCAAGAAGGGCTTCAAGGTTTTTGGCCCGAATAATTAAAAGTTGGAGTTGTCACAGCAAAGATGGGGATTACTGAAGGTAATTTTTGGTAGGGGAAGAGGAGAAGTTTAGGTTTTGTCTTATTAAACTTGAAGTGTTTATTGGACAACAAAATAAAGACATGGCATTGGCAGTAGCATATAAGAACCTTGAGTTAAAAGGAAAGTTGGAAGTGAAATTCTAGGCTGCTTTAAAGCATGAGTCTTTACAAAGGGAGTGAACGTACAGATAGAAGATAGAACAAAGGGCTGAGTTCTGGTGCCCTCCAACATTAAGGGGTCTTCAAGAGAGGAATGAGGGGATAGGTGGTGGGGGCAAGAAGAGTTAAAAGAAGGATTTTGTAAGAGGGCAAAATAATAGCATGATATGCATGATTTAATGAAAACAGGAGGAGAGTGAGATATATGAGAGAGGGGGAGAATTGTAGAGTGTTGTCCTGGAGAGGGTGAGGAAGGATGGGAAAGACTAGTTCTGAATAGGATGATGGATAATTCAGTATGAGTACAGATGCTGGTGGGTGGGTAGATGTGGTGGCAGGAGTCTACGTTCTTTTCTGATTTCTTTCATTTGTTTCAGTAAAATAGGAAGCAGAGCCATCAGTTGAGTATGAGTGTGGAGGTGGGAGGTGTTAGAAGGTTGAAGAGAGGAGGGTGTGAAATATTTAACTAGGAAAGTGAAGTTGGGAAATGTAGCAGTAAGGTTTGTTGTCATGTACTTAAAAATGGGCCAATTAACACAATTGTGTGTTTTTAGCACTTAATTTCAGCCTTAGAGGTACAAGCATGGAGTGGGTGGAGGGTTGAATTTAACTAGGATTATGATTTTGACAAATAAGTTCTATAAAGTAAGAAAGAGGGAAGAGAAATGAAGATCTACTCAAGGGGGTGATTACAATGATTAACCATGAAATTGTTATTGAATAAGGAGGGAAGGTAAGTCCTCAAGGGAGTGAGAGATGATGAGAAGGTAATAGGTTCAATAGATTGGAGGTTCCTGATGGGAACTGCAATAGGGCAAGTAATCTTGAAAGATAATAGGTGGTAGTCAGAATGTGTCATGCATGAAACCAAGGTTATGGTAGAAGCACAGTCAATGGTAATGGCAAGGTCAATTGCATGACTGTGGGGAGTGAGTGGCTGAGATAGAATGGAAGACAAAATCAGTGGAAGACGTCATGGAACTGAGAGACCAGTTGTTGGAAGAGTCACCTATGATGTGTATATTGAAATAACTGAGAGTCAGGAGTAGATCAGGGGAGTGTGACACTGAGCCAGAAGGGAGAAGGAGTGGTGGTTAATTGGTGAGAATAATAATGAGGGGTGTATATATGTAAATGTAGACATACCACTTGGCTATATACTTAGCTGAAGTGAGATTTGAAATTGGAAGATTTTAAGGGTGGGTGGAAGGAGCAATGGTCTGGAAGCAGCAAAGTGGAACAAGTGTACCACAACCCCAGGCCCAGTGGTACAAGTGCTGTAGGAGGATGGAAATTGCTGCTGAAGAGACCAGTGTCCTAGAGAGAGTGTCAGATTTTTTGGTAAAAGAAAGAAGGTGGAAGGAACCTTCTGAGAGAGGATAGATGGAATTTTTCTGGTATGTACAATGAATTAAAAGGAAATAGTGAAAGATTTTCAGGATTGGGAAGAGATGGGAGGTGAGGATGGGTCTTGTGAGATTCTGTGAAGTGGGGCCTCGAGGCACTTCATGGTGATTTTGGGAAGGAGAGAGCGGCATGTGTGCATACATACATATTTATACATGTATTCAGTAAGTTCAAATGTTGATGTCGAACACATTACTTATGCGACTGTAACTTTAATGATTTTACTCTGTTGTATCTTATTTTTTCCACCATTAAATTAGGGTTTTTAATGTAAGAGATGTGTAACATTATCTTTGCTTTCCAAACTAGCTCCTTATTTTCACTCTTCCCCCTCACTACTTTTTTAACATGTGCATTTATCCCCTGACCCAGCAATTTCACTTCTGAGAGTCTATCCTATTGCTATATCTGCACATATATAAAATAACATACATACAAAGTTATTCCTTGTGACATTATCTGTAACAGCCAAAGAATGGAAACAACTCTGTTGCTTAGCAGTGAGGGACTTGGGTATGTTCACAAAAAAGAATACCGTGCAGTTGAAGAAAGCAAGATCTTCAATATATATTTTAAAATGAAAAGAAGCAAGGAACAAAAATGTGGATATAGAAAGTTACTTTTTGTGTAAAAATGGGAAATAATAATTATATATATTTATATTTTCTTATATTTGCATAAACAAAGGAAAAGGAAAGACATTAAAAGTTACACACAGAAGTGAAGGGGAATGGTATGGAATGGAGGCAGAGAGAGGTTGGAGCGACACTTCCAGTGTGTACCTTTTTAGATCATTTTGAGTTTTTGACCATTTAAATTCACTGCCTATTCAAAAATAATAAAGGTATATTTTAAAGATATCACTGTTATATTAATCACTAAACTGGAAACTTCACTCATACTCTTTCCTCTCCTTCCTTCAATCTGTTTATCTCTTATTTACCTAATTTATGGCTTATTTTTCTCTTCATTGCCAAACTTTTAAAAGTGCAGGCTATAGTAATTGCTCCCACATTCTCATCAATTGCTCACCTTTATTGCCTTGAAACCTGATTTCTGCCTCCCTCCCTACTCCCCTGGAGATCACTAAATCTGGTTTCTGGCTCTTCATCTTCATTCTTTTCAACTTGTCTATATATAGCAGTGGGCACCAGTGAAACCCTTCTCTTGCCTTATCATGTGGCATTATCCTCTCTTAGCTGTAACTAGGGCCCTTTGGTGACGTTTTTCTCTTTCTTTTTCTGACTCCTCTTTTCTTACCACTTTCTGCACATGGATGTTTCCCCAACTTTTGTGCTTGGCCATCTTTTCTTTTCTTTCAGCATGTTATGGCTATCAAGTTCATCATTTTTAAAATAAACAAATTTGTATGTTTCTTTTAAAACACTCTAAAGTATGAATTTTTCCTGCTAGCAATCTTATCTGTCTTCATATATTTGATCATCATTTCAATTCCAATAACTATCAGCTCTTTTCTTCTGACCCTACTTTGTGTCGCAAGGACCTGCACTTCCATATGAAAGCCTACAAGACGTCTTCACGAAAATGTTGTTGATGCTGATTTTGCTGTTGATGATGATTATAATCAATATTATTTAACACTTACTTTGTGTGAGGGACTATATTCAGTGATTGACATATGTCACCTTGTTTATTGATCACAAAAATCCTGTATGGTGGATATAGATAAAGAAAAGGGGATTTAAAAAGGTTAAATGTCTTGCCGCGAATCAAACCGCTAGAATGCTGGAAGCCCTGGTCAACCTGGGTCTGTCTTGAAGTCAGCCCTTTTACTCATTCTCCCCACTTCCTCATAGTTCTACAATTCAGGTTTATCTCCAAACCTGCTCTGCCTATTATTACATTTCCTATTTCCAAAGGTATCAACACTCTAGACACATAGGCTTAAAGGATCTCTGTGGTCTTTTGCATGTATAAGACTTAATTCATTCTACCATCCAATCAAATGTAAGATCCTTTTAATTCTACCTGTAGGAACTCTCACTTTTGTCGGTTTGTCTGTTCCTACTACCACTACATTTTTCTATCACCTGAGTGATTTTCATTGTCTCCAATCCCAGGTCCCTTATCATCATCCTTTCTTTACTTCCAATACTACTTATACACAACACAGCCTTATTTTAGAAAATCAAAGCTGCAAATAACCTTAGTTATTATTTAGTCCAATTTACTTAGGTTTCTGAGCAGGCAACCGAACTGTAGGGGAACTTGCTCACTGAGTGACTTGCTCAGGGAAGCCGGACATTTAGTAGCAGGGACAACTAGAGTAGTCAGTACGCTTGATACCCAGTCCACCAGCTCTGAATATGGCTTTCTTCTGTTCAAAACCTTGACTATCTCCCCATCACCTGTCAAATAAAGCACAAACCTTTTGGCCTGAAAGCCTTCAAAGACTGCCAACCTACTTTTTTTTAAGCTTTTTTGCCCACTTATTCCACTGTTTTTGCTTATGTTCTAACCAGTTGGATTGCAATCACTTTGAAAGGATTTTGTAAATAGAAGAACAACAGGTTTAGAGTCAAAACCTGGTTTTCGTTTTGACTCCACCACAGTTGGATTTTGCTAAGTCATGTGACTCTTCTGAGCTTCAGTTTCCTAGCTTATAAAATGAGGGAAGTGGAATTAATTTTTAAAGTTCCTTCCAGCTCTGAAATGTCAAGACTTTATGTATAAACACACAGCAGGAGAAAAAGTCCTGAGCGAGATGAAACATTCTGGTTATATCTGAAATCTATGTAGAGGGTGGTTACCTTGTCAGTATTCAAAGGAAGTACGTATCTCCTAACTTCAGGCTGGGGAGCCTTTCTGGCATTTCTTTTCACCTCTTCCCAGTTCTCACGTAAATTGGCTAAATATAAGTAATTATAAACAAATTCAAATCTGCAAAAATAAGAAGTCAAACATGAGGACAGCCAATTACAAATAATTTAGAGACATGCTTCATGCCTTTTAAAAGCACAAGTGCCTCCCTATTCTTCAGACCCCAACCCAGAACCTGCTAAAGACTCAGGAATCCTGGAGCCATTTCTCCTGCCCACTCTGGGTGGAGAAAAGAATCCTGCTCATGGATATGTTTAAATAACAACAGCCTTTAAAACGTTCTGCTCTGTTTCTCTCTCACCATTCTGTCTGTGTCTTCAGGGGCTACTGTCTTTCTTAGTGACCTGCTGTTTTGAAGAAAGCATATCTCTTTTTCCCAAACCCAGACTAGGTGGAGTTCTAGGCTCCCCAAAGGATCTTGTTAAGTTTGAGTGAAATTAAGCTTAAGTTTACTCATCAAGTCACAGAATCTTTTATTTTCAGGTCTGGTTCATGGACCTGATCAGTTTTCAATCATTAACCATAGTTTTGAGGTTCAATTAGTGTTTCTGATTATCTAAACTCCCTACAGCCTTTTCAATCATATTTTGTGACTTAAGCATTCTTCTTGCTTTTTTAGATGTAATTCAGATTAAATATGGAGAGTGGCATCTCCGAAAGAAACCCTAATTTCCAGGAACAACTGGAGATGTAACATTTATCCAATGTCCTTTCTTACCCTTTCCAGCAACAGAGATCCACAACCAGAAACTCACTGTCTTCATAGGTATTGATGTGATGGAAGAGGTTAAAAGGAGATGTCCTGTATTTATTATTGATATACTTTTTTCGTTTCTTGTCAGCAATATGAAGCCAAACCTTGAAAAGTGAAGAGAATATTTTGATGCATTTAGAAAGAAAAAAAAGTGTGCATTATGAAAGACATATTCTTCAGAACCATAAAGCTGACAAATAAATGTAAGACTTACCCCCATGGTTTCATTGGACTCAAAACAATCCATGTAGTTAGCTCCCCAAAGACTCCATGAAGAAAGGAACTTGAAGAGGTTAATTTTGACTGGTGTCTCCACAAAAACAATATAGTTGGGAGTCAAACCAAAACTGTTCAGAAACAGAAATAAACTTGTGAGTGGGAAGGGTTGATTCTCAAACCACAGAGAAATATGTACACATGAGGTATACTCAGTTATATGAATCAACAGTGCCTACATGAAATTAACTACATTTAAATTTAGGTTTCTGCAAGAAAATGTCATGATCAGGATTGGTATCAAAGGTAGGCAAAGCAGATCTTTAAACCTGAGTTTTCCTGAAGATTCATAGCAGGCCTTCAAGTTACCTATGGACATAAGATGGCTTGAATCGGTCACTGCAGGGGAATTGTACAACGATCTCTGACTTGCTTATTGGATCTTCCTTGTCTGAAATAAAGTGGTTTCAAAAGGCTATGGAACAGCCTCTTTTTTTTTTTTTTTTAAATACAAAGCATTTAGAACAGCTTATGCAAGCAAAGAAATACATTTTCAGATCTTGATTTTTTAAAGAGTTTATTTCCATTTTCTCAGTCACTGGCATTTCTTAGAGAAATTTCACGCGGAGCTGCAATCACCCAGGAAAATCCAAATAGCAGCAGATTTGGAAAGTATACTCAAACAGTGTGTGGCAGACAGGGTACAGTGGAGTCACATCTTACATCTGGAGGTGGGTTCTAAGTCAAGGGAGTAAGGCAAAATTTTAGTATGGTCAAAGTGCCTTTTACAATCTCTTAAGTTATCTATAAAGTTATGGCATATGTGTTTTGGGTCCATAGCCCTTTACAATAATTCTTAAGCACATTAAAGTTTATTTACTACTAAGGCAGTGTCTTCAAACCTTAGTGTATATAAGAACCACATAAAAAGTTTCTGAAAATACTGACTATGGGCTCACCCCTAGAATTACTCATTCAGTCTACCTCAGGTGGGGCTCAAGATTTGTATGTAAAAATCCATATATACTCAAATAATTCTATTATCAAGATCATTATCAAATTTCTGGCAATGAATGGAGGATGAATGGAGAATTCTAAAGAGTACTCTCTTCTGTTTTAATATTCTTTCTCTATAGTATATGAGTTAAAAAGTTATGTTTTTAGTTTTGGGAATTAAATACACACAAAATACTTACTACACTTTCATATACATGTGTGTATCCTATTACACATACACATGTTTGTTTAAAATCTTAATTTTGTCTGGCACATGGATAAGTGCTCAATAAATATTTGCTGGATTCGAATCTAAATCTTATATGATCAAAGTCACATATACACTACACCTTTGAAACACTGTAGAATAGAACACGGCAACTTCTTTTTGAAGATGTCATTTCCTGCTATGGTGCTCTTTGGCATTGGTCCCCTGGTAGGGTAAGGGTGAGGGGCAGTTGTCCTAAAATCTGAGAGTAATTTAACTGTCCATATAGTGCTAGCCTGATATTTCTGATCTGACACCCTGTATTTCCAGTAACTTTCTCATGTTACAGATACTTGTTTTTTTTTTTTTTTTTTTGCGATACACGGGCCTCTCACTGTTGTGGCCTCTCCCATTGCGGAGCACAGGCTCCGGACGTGCAGGCTCAGTGACCATGGCTCACAGGCCCAGCCACTCTGCGGCATGTGGGATCTTCCCGGACTGGGGCACGAACCCGTGTCCCCTGTATCAGCAGGCGGACTCTCAACCACTGTGCCACCAGGGAAGCCCCTAGATACTTGTTTTAAGAAGAGTCAAAGTGGTAAACTGACCTGCTTGTAGTGGAGGGATCTTTACAATATTGTAGGCAATTGAAAAATTTTTCCCAAAGCAATTACCAATATTGTAAACAGTCCCATCATTTTCAATGTGGGGGTGAGCAGTGGCTCCATTGACCGAGACATAGTTGCAAAGATCAACCTATGGAAGGAGAACAAACGTCACCCATGTTAAGAGGAAGATCGTATTACACCTTTGATTCCTCAGTCTGACCTCACCGTTACCACTTGCACCCTCACCCTAAGTGTGCTTTCTCTTTCTTTCCATCTCTCTGGGTCTTACCCTCTTTTAAGTCTGTAGAAGTCCCAT
Source organism: Orcinus orca (assembly GCF_937001465.1). Taxonomy (NCBI): domain Eukaryota; kingdom Metazoa; phylum Chordata; class Mammalia; order Artiodactyla; family Delphinidae; genus Orcinus; species Orcinus orca. The sequence goes on along the minus strand of NC_064559.1, from coordinate 153,747,343 downwards.
CTTTAGCGCTGAGCTCTCCTCTGACCCCCATGCTGACCCCTCATGCCTCTGAAATCTTCAAGTTCTCCCTGATTGAGCTTTTCAATTGATGTAGGCCATATATTACTCTGGTTGGTTACTTTCCTTTTGCACATGCAGTTTGTCTTCAATCAGTGACGAATTTGAATCCTGAAACTTCTTTACATTCTCCTTATTGAATTACATTGAATTGTATGCTGATAGTCAATAATTTTCATTTTATAAAAATGGCAATTTTTTATGATACAACCTGAATACCAAATCCAGTATCTTACATACAGAATGAATTTGGAACTGAAAGGAACTTCAGGATTCATCTAGTATAGAAAGTCTTAACCCAAATAGACTTCAGGGGAACCATGAATTCCTGGAGTTAATGGAAACTTTTTGAAGATAGGATTCAGTGCTTTAATTCGTTTTGGATTCTCATAAAAAATTCAAAACCACTAATCTACCACAAACCTCTCAGTTTACATAAGAAGAACTTGAGGTGTCAGAGAGATCAAATGATTTATCTAAGGATGTAGAGCACTAGAATTTCTACCTGGAACCTGCTCAATAAAGATTTATTGAATGAATAATCGATGGAGTATATATTTGTCTAACCAAAATTCTTTCTATGTGATTAGGAGAGTATGTTTTAAAGTATAGGGAGTTTTTAGCACCCTCATTTAAATAAAAGGCAAGACATTCATTCAGTCATTCAGTCATTCATCAAGTATTCCTTGAGCTTCTATTATATGCCAGGTGCTGTGTCAGGGTCTAGGAAAACAGAGATGGCCCTTGCTTTCAAGAACTTCAGTCTAGATTTGCACTGTCCACTATGGTAGCCACATATAGCAATTTAAATGTAAGTTAACCATAATTAGATAGAACTTCAAATTCAGTTCCTCAGTCACAGTAGCCACATTCAAGTGCTCAATAGCACTTGGACAATGAAGACATAGAACATTTCCAACGTTGTAGAAAGTTCCATTTAATAGCACTGTATTAGACCAATAAGCTGGTATACAGTGCAGTAGGTACAAAATGATATCTGTAAAGAAAGGCCATCTAACTCAGACTAGGGGATTAGGCAGGGCTTCTCAAGGGCAATGACTCCAACACATGCTTGAAAGATGAGTAAAATTTACCAGATGGAGAAGGATGACAGTGTGTTCTAGGGAGTAGGAACCCTAATGTAAAGGCATAGAGTCGCAAAACGTGAATGCTGCTTGGGGATTACTAGTCATTCAGCATGGCTGTGGTGATACACACACATGGAAGAGGAGAAATAAAATGGGCCAGCCACAAAGGTCTGTGCTTTTAACTTTATCTTGGAAACTATGGGTGCACTAATTGGAATAACACATTTATACTTGCATTTTAGAAAAGAAAATTGCTTCTACTGAATTAAGGAAGCTGTATTTAAGGGAATCGGGCTGGAGGCAAAGGAACTTGTTAGGAGTCTATTTCAGTAATAGTAAACCAACAAAAAAACACTCAAAATTTTAAAACTACATTTTTATACGAAGTCAGGGTATAGTGCTGCTCACAATGAAACCTGACTCCTAATAAAGTCTATTCTGGAGCCATACCATGAACTTCACACTTCCAATTAAATTACTATAATTGGATTCACTGTCAAAGTCAAATGGATGGTTTAGAAACTCAGCTTCAGTATTTCTCTAAATGATCTACACATACACTCATATGTGGTTTCAAACATACATCTAAACTAAGAAAGAGCTATCGAGAATATGTTAAGCCTTAGTAAAATAGTCTGTTGGGGATTATAAATCAGCTTGTGATATTGAGACCCATTGTTGGGACTCCTTTTCCTTTCTATTCCTACTACACTGAATATCTAGTTCTGGTCTTCAATTCCACTTAACTGGTCTCCTAGCTATCCCTTATCTCTTTTGTCCTCCCATACAGCTTACACGTGACTTCCAGATTAAATAACCTAAAGTACAGCTCTGCTTATACCACTTCCCTGAACAAAAACTTTGAGTAGCTTCCCATCAGCTAAATGACTTATTCCAAATTTTTGTCCATTATTCAAACTTCTAGTTTCACCCTACCCTGTGTTTCACTATTCCCCTTGACGTGGCATGCTTTAGATCAGTAGTTCTCACCTGGGACTGCTATTGCCCCCTAGGGGGAGAGTTGGAAATGTTGGTGAGCATTTGGAGTTTGTACAATGATTGAGGACATGTCTGGTGTTTAGTAGGTAGAATCAGGGATACCAAACCTCTGCAGTGGGTGGGACAGTCCCCACAATGATGAAGTACCACCGGCCCAACGCCACTGCCACCTCCATTGAGAAATACTGCAAATCTAGCCAAATAAATTATTCTTTATCCTCCAGTTTCCCACCTCTATACAGCTGATCATGGTACTCCCTGTATATGAAATGTTCTTTCTCCAAAATCAATGAAGTTGTGCCTTCCCTTTAACTTCTAACTCAAGTGCAAGACTTTTAAACCTTCCTTGATCTGCCCCACTTCACATCCACCAACTACTGCCAGAAGCAATCTTTGTTCTTTCATAGAAGGTTTTCCCTCTGTGAAAAGAGTCCTCACATTCTGTGTCCTATTATAGTTAAGTAATGTATCCATTTGATTTCTCCACCTAGGTGTTAAGCTTTCTGAAGACAAGAACAATGCCTTGCAAATAGTTACATCTTAATAAATATTGGTTGAAAATGTAGATCTATCTTATCAAATGCTGCACCAAGATTGCCTAAGTTCTCATCAAAATTTATCACTTTTTAATACTGCTGACATGTTTCTCTATGCTTTTTCATTTAAGATATAGCTTTATTTCTAACAAGAAGTGTCTATAAGAAGGGGCAAGTTGGTACAACACACTTTCCTAGAACAATGAATGGTAGGGTTTTCAATATTAAATGTGCCAGTTCCATGCTAGTCTATAAAAACCATGAAGAGCAGGGACGATGTTGTCTTACTCATTGGTATATCTTTTGCATCTAGCATAAGTTCTGGTACATGGAAGGGACTCAATAAATATTTGTGTCACAAATAAATATGTTAGGCATTTTATACGGTTTTCCTCCAATCCACATAATAAATGTTTAAAATTTCACAGATGGAGAAACAAAGTTTGCCCTATGTCACATTGCTAGTAGTTGATGACAAAGCAGGGATTTGAAACTTAATCTCTCTGGCTCTCAAATTCTTCAAACCCAAATGCACAGCTGATTTAATTCTAAGTTGCAAACTCTAAATTCCCTGAGCTATATAGTCTGAGCACTGTGTCCTACCTGCTTAATTGTCTCCAAGGTTTCGGGATTAATCTTTGTAATGAAGTTGGTCTCTGTGCAGGCATAGTAATCTTCCCCCACTGGGTAGATATTAACAAGGGCATTGTCAGTAACCTCCACTCCTCGAAAGTAAGAAAAAAACCTGCAGAAGCAAATGGATTTTTCAGTCCAGTAACTTTCAAGCCATGAGAGAAAAAGGGCTAATGTAAAATGTCTTTAATAACATGCAGTTGGGTTTCAGTAACCTGGAAAATATATTCTTGCAGGGGTCTGGGAAAGCACAGGTGCCAAATTCTGTTATGACGATCCTTTTCTCAGTCATTGCCCGTACGTAAGCATCAGTGCGAATGAACCTGAAGGACATTGAGACACGGGAAAGGGTCACAGACAAGGGCAATTAGTGTAGTCCATGGGGAGCTTAGAATGGTCATTCTATGTGACCTCCTAAAGTCAGAATCATAAATCCACAACATGAAGAATGAAGAGTCTCGTAACTTTCTTGGGGTGACTGAAGGAGAAAGAGACAATGTGCCACGAGCTTAAATTTATGTCTTATAAACTTCACAGTGACATATGAGGAAATCAAGGTTCAGAGAAATTAAATGATCAGCATATGTGGCCAGAGCCAGAAAACATGCCTGTTCCATATCACACTATGCAGCCCCATGGGTAGTTCACATTGGACCTCTGACTTCCTGTAGCCTATAATTCAACAATCTACACTGAGCGGGGAAGTATAGAACATGTTATGCTGAATTATATTCCTTTCAATCTTCCTCATGTCCCTCTTATGTTTTTCTTCAATTTAAAAATTTATTTTGCTACTTTTAAAAGTAGATATTCTTGAATCTGGTCTCTTGCACAGGCAGACCTCCTGAACCATATCTCCCAGACTAGATGGCATACGTTGCCTAGGATTTCTCATGTGGAGAGCCAATTAAAATCTGATTTTGCACTTTCATAAAGAGGAAAAAGTACCAAGGTCTTTAGGAGGCATATAAAGGCTTTGCCTGACCTCCAAAATATGCTTTCATAACTAAATTTCTGCTTGACCTGATCTGTTTCTCTTCTATTACAGTCCAAGTTATCCTGACTACTGCAAGACTCCATTTATTCTTTCTTTTGATGTCTCTTCAGAATGCCTGAAATCTGTGGTGATCAACAAAGCTGCTAACAGGCCTGAATATTAAGGCATAAGACAAACTATTTATTGTGGTGTTAATGAATCTTTGTAATGAAATTGCAGTGATGGCTTAGGGCTTCAAGCCTTTTAGCAACAATCTTCTGTTTTTAGAAAACTTCTCTTTCTTGTATTATTAAGACATATTTGGTCCTTGCCTCCTTTGTAACACCCCTCCCTCCTTCCCATTGGCCTTTCTGATTATAAAAAAGGAAAGACATCAAGAGACCCATGGTTTAATAATAATAACTATTATTATTATTAAATGCTTCCTATGGGCTAGGAACCATGTTCTCATTTAATCCTTGTAATAAACCCTGAAGTAAATTCTCTTATTTCTCCCATTTTTATAGATGACAAAACAAAGAATTAGAGACTAACATCTTGCCAAAGGGCACCCACCTAGGCAAATGGTATGTAGGGCATATGGGATTTGAAGCCAGGCGTGTCAGACCCCAAAGCCCTAGTTCTTAGCTGCTTCTTTATCCCATAGTACATCTCCGAGGTGTCCATACAGACTCACTGGCCCAGGAGGATTCTGAGTGGAGGCGAGTATAAAAGTCTCCTCTTGGGTTCAGGAGGTTGAAAAGTACCTGGAGGGAGGAGCTGAGATAGGTCCGAACCCTAGGAGGAGTGGGCCCTAGTGTTCTTTACCTTCTGTGGTATGTGACGTGTCCTTCTTTAAAGTCAAACTTGTGCAGGAGAGCTTGCCCATCAAACAGGTGGTAAAATGGCTCAGATCCAACTTCAAAGAGTCCTGGCCCACATCGAAGGAGACTGCCGGTCAACCAGAGGGGGATCCTGCCTGTGATGAAGGCAAGACTCAGAACATTGCTTCTTACCCCTGCCCTTCTCACCCAGGTAAAGAGCAGTGATTATCTAAGCAGCCCGATTGGGCAGCCTCTTACTTTTAAAGCTGGCAGGCATTTCCATTCCCAGTTCTCATGGCGGGTAGCTCTCAGGAAATGCCTGCTGGCCTACTCTCCTTTCACTAGGAGACCAAGTGGTAGGAAATGTGGCAACATCTCAGAGTTTAGATAAAGGGTTGGAAGGAGACAGGGAAAAGTATCTCGAATGGAATGGGATTCTCCATCTAACAGATTTCCCCAGCTACCAATACATTTGCCTTTTTACTGTCTCACTTTTAAGAAAAATTTCAAATTTCTTGATATATAGGAGGGATGGATTAGAAGCAGGGATATAGATACTAAACAAAGATGTGTCTACAGAACAAACCATTTAAATGAAACAACAAGAATACTGGCTTCTTAAAATATAGACCTATATTCCTTTGAGAATATGGGCTACTGTCCAGATAAAGGTCAACCTGCTATAGCAGAAAGTGCAAAGGGCTGTCAGAGACCTGAATTCTGGTTCAGGATTTGCTATGTGCCATCTCTAGGCCTCCGTGTCCTTCTCTGCAAAATGAGGGGCACACAAGAAAGGCCTTAAGTCTGTTCAGTCTAAACAGTTAAGTTTGTGCCCTTTGATCCTTTGAAAAGTGCAGCATTTGGCAGTGTTTTTATAATCCTTGCTATTAAAAAAAAACACAAATGTATTATTTTATATAGCTCAATTTCAGCAGCCCACTTTACAAGGATGTATATTTCTGATAAAAATTTGAAAAGAAGGCATGGCTTAACTAAAAGGCACAGCATTAATTTGATTGCTAGAACCTAGATTGTTAGCATCAGAATCTAGTTGAGAAAGAGCACCGGGCTCATTCCTTCTATTTTGCACAAGAGACAATTGGGAGGAAAGAGACCTGCCCAGGCTTTGGACCTTCCTATAACACCATGTCTAAGCAAGGATGCTATGTGGGTCATGTGGTGACTTTGGATAATGATAGCAGTAGTAATAATAACAACCATCTATTGATAACTTTGTGTTGGATACTGTGTGAATCTTTCGATTTACATTATCTCATTTAATCTTCACAACATCTCGATGAGGTAAAATTTGGTTTATGGTAGGTGAATGAATTGAGACTCAGAAAGTTTAAATAACTTGTTGAAGGATTCACAGATAGTAAAATAATAGAGCTACAGTTAGCACCTACATCTGCCTGACTCCAGAACCAAGACTTCTGATATAATGGGCATGAAACCTACCACGCTTTATTGTCATATTCCCAGATGCTTGTCACCAGGCCTTCATTTATTCTGCAACTGATAGAACAGACATTTACAGGACATTTTCTATGTGCCAGGCACTGAGCTAGGCACTGACACCTTAAAGATGACAAAGGTATAGTCCCAGTTGTTAAGGAATTCCAGTTAGGTAGCATTTTTCTATATTAGAGAAGTAAAGAAAAGAGGAAATGGGTTCTTAGCATAAAAAGCCCAAATGTCCAGATTCCTCTCTCTGTAGCCCACAGGGGGAGCCCGTTCTGAGAGATGCCAATGAATAAGGAGACAGAGAAGAGAGATTGAGACAGAAAAGAGAAGATGGCTTCAAGATAGGTGAGACCAACCTGTAACATGAGCTGTGAGCGGTGAGGACAGTTCCTCCACAGTTTCAAACAGTTTCTTGTAACCACCAGCAGGATGTTCGACTCTGAAATGGTGGAATAATGAGGAAGAATCTCATGTGGAATCTCAGGAAGTCCACGGAGATAGAGGCAGAGCTCCAGGAGAAAAGATGCTCTCTGCTCAATGGTGGTGCATACTGCCAGTCTAGCCTGGGCTGGGAGCACACAGTGTTTTGGTGTGGTGTGGTGGTAGAAATGTATCAGGTTGGCAAAAGGGCCCAGGTCAGTGCTCCTCCTTTGATAAAGGAGAAAATGACCTCCCTTTTAATGCCACAGTGGACTTGCTTGCCCTCTGCAGTTTTCCCATATTTCTGAAGACAAGTCAAAACATCCCGCCATTGTCACTTCTCTTCCTGACCGAGTCCTTCCTACAGAATTAGCCTGCCCTGTCCCTACCCTCAGCTTTTACTGCATCATTTATTCTCTTGCCTTCCAGACAGTCTCATTCCTCTCTCTCTTATGCACTGGGAGACCACAGGTTTGGGGATCAATTTGTCATCCTTTGTTATTCACCCATATTATACCATCACTTCTTCCCATCATCTCACTTCATCACCAATCTCCAAGAGCTACAGTACATTTTAAATATAGTCAGACAAGGAGATTTAGGTCTTATGTTTTTGATTATTTTCTCCCTTCTCACTTTGGCTCCATTTTATAACTTCTTAGAGTGAGAGCTGACCAGACTGCCTAATTATGATAGTTATTTTTTATTAAGGACTTACCATGTGCCACATACTTTTAAAAGGACTTTGTATGCTATTCGTTCATTTAAATCTCACAACACCATAATGGGGGTAAGTACTACTCATTCTATATACGGAAAAGCCAAGACTTCAAAAAGTAATTTGCCCAAAATCACACAGCTAGGAAATGGCTGGGCAAGAAGTGGAACCCAGGTCTGCCTTATTGAAATCTTCATGCTCACTACTACTTCCAAGGCCCATTCCAAGCCACACAAACCCCACTGTAATTTAGACCTGAATTCTAGATATTTGCTTCAATACATAAAATAGGAATAAACTCCCCAACCATGAGCCAAGGCCTTCCCTAAAGGGGTCATCAATCCTCTTCAGGAGCTCTTGAAATAGACCATTTACCATCAACACACTAAGGAATTAAAAAAATAATCTCCCAGAGATACTTACTGGATGGACATTTTCTCTCATGGAGGATTGAGAGTGCTGGCACCAGTTGTGGAATGAGGAGGCAAGTCCTCAGCCAGGGGCCTTTATATGCCTTCTAAATCCACCTAAAAAGAGTTATGGCTTTGGGAACCCTTTCTCACCCCTTGATCTGAGAGAGCGTGAATAGAAGTGGCTTTCAGTGCTCAGATACTCCTGAGGCTTGAGCATTAATTCGGGCTGGCCGCTCCCTTAATTGTTTTTTGGCTATTTTCCAGAGACCTCAATCCTTCCCAAAGAGAATGAGAAGTGGATTAGAAAGAAAGGAGTTGTGTGGGAGTGGCTAGCATCAGGCCTGTGCTGATCCAGGTCACCCCACTGGAACCAGGCAACATTCTCTGGTGCCTACCTCTCTCTTCCACTTCTGTGCCCTCATCTTTACCCCCATTCATTTATTCATTCACTTACTTATTTTTAAAAATATCTATTACACATTGTCTATGGAGCAGGCATGGATGAGCCATCTCTGTCTTCACACATCTTGTAACTCTGCAAGAATAACAAGAAACTAACAAACTCTTCAATAAAATTTTATAAGTGCTATGATTGGAGAAGTATAGAGTGTTATGGAAGCATATTGTAGCACGTCTAACTCTCTCTGGTCACCTTATAGGCTCCATTCAGGGCCCAATTCCGACCAGGCTGAGGACTTCAGTTATGTTCTTTTGATTTGCTGCAGATGAACCCCTTTCATATCTTTGCTTGTTACTAATGCCTTCCTGATCTCCACATCACCTTCCTGTTCATTGGTATGTGTGCTGCACTCAGATAGTAAATAGCACTATTTCATTCATATTTCCACACTCCTTTATTTAGACTCAGTTGTTTGCCAGCACAGACATGGTACTGACCAAAGGAGTCCCCATGAAACAGACAAGATACTTACTATACCAGCTGACAACTTTAACACTTTTTTAGAAACTCACCATGATCAAGTGGGCTTTATCCCAGGAATGCAAGGATTCGTCACTATACACAAATCAATCAATATGATATACCATATTAACAAATTGAAGGAGAAAAACAATATGATCATCTCAGTAGATGCAGAAAAAGCTTTCGACAAAATTCAGCACCTATTTGTGATAAACCACCCCCCCCCAGAAAATAGGCATAGAGGGAACTTACCTCAACAAGATAAAGGCCATATATGACAAACGCAGAGCCAACATCATTCTCAATGGTGAAAAACTGAAACCATTTCCACTAAGATCAGGAACAAGACAAGGTTGCCCACTCTCACCACTATTATTCAACATAGTTTTAGAAGTTATAGCCATGGCAAACAGAGAAGAAAAAGAAATAAAAGGAATCCAAATTGAAAAGAAGTAGTAAAACTATCACTGTTTGCAGATGACATGATACCATACATAGAGAATCCTAAAGATGCTACCAGAAAACTACTAGAGCTAATCAATGAATTCGGTAAAGTAGCAGGGTACAAAATTAATGCACAGAAATCTCTTGCATTCCTATACACTAATGATGAAAAATCTGAAAGTGAAATTAAGCAAACACTCCCATTTACCACTGCAACAGAAAGAATAAAATACCTAAGAATAAATCTACCTAAGGAGACAAAAGACCTGTATGCAGAAAACTATAAGACACTGATGAAAGAAATTAAAGATGATACAGATGGAGAGATATACGATGTCCTTGGATTGGAAGAATCAACATTGTGAAAATGACTATACTACCTAAAGCAATCTACAGATTCAATGCAATCTCTATCAAACTACCACTGGTATTTTTCACAGAACTAGAACAAAAAATTTCACAATTTGTATGGAAACACAAAAGACCCAAAATAGCCAAAGCAATCTTGAGAAAGAAAAACGGAGCTGGAGGAATCAGGCTCCCTGACTTCAGACTATACTACAAATATACAGTGATCAAGACAGTATGGTACTGGCACACACAGAAATATAGATTAATGGAACAGGATAGAAAGCCCAGAGATAAACCCATGCACATATGGTCACCTTATCTTTGATAAAGGAGGCAAGAATATACAATGGAGAAAAGACAGCCTCTTCAATAAGTGGTGCTGCTGAAACTGGACAGCTACATGTAAAAGAATGAAATTAGAACACTCCATAACACCATACACAAAAATAAACTCAAAATGGATTAAAAACCTAAATGTAAGGCCAGACACTATAAAACTCTTAGAGGAAAACATAGGCAGAACACTCTATGACATAAATCACAGCAAGATCCTTTTTGACCCACCTCCTAGAGAAATGAAAATAAAAACAAAAATAAACAAATGGGACATAATGAAATTTAAAAGCTTTTGCAGAGCAAAGGAAACCATAAGCAAGACGAAAAGACAACCCTCAGAATGGGAGAAAATATTTGCAAATGAAGCAACTGACAAAGGATTAACCTCCAAAATATACAAGCAGCTCATGCAGCTCAATATCAAGAAAAACAAACAACCCAATCCAAAAATGGGCAGAAGACCTAAATAGACATTTCTCCAAAGAAGATATAGAGATTGCCAACAAACACATGAAAGAATGCTCAACATCACTAATCATTAGAGAAATGCAAATTAAAACTACAATGAGGTATCATCTCACACCAGTCAGAATGGCCATCATCAAAAAAATCTACAAACAATAATGCTGGAGAGGGTGTGGAGAAAAGGGAACCCTCTTGCACTGTTGGCGGGAATGTAAATTGTTACAGGCACTATGGAGAACAATATGGAGGTTCCTTAAAAAACTAAAAATAGAACTACCATACAACCCAGCAATCCCACTACTGGGCATATACCCTGAGAAAACCATAATTCAAAAAGAGTCATGTACCAAAATTTTCATTGCAGCTCCATTTACAATAGCCAGGACATGGAAGCAACCTAAGTGTCCACCGACAGATGAATGGATAAAGAAGATGTGGCACATATATACAATGGAATATTAGCCATAAAAAGAAACGAAATTGCGTTATTTGTAGTGAGGTGGATGGACCTAGAGTCTGTCATACAGAGTAAACTAAGCCAGAAAGAGAAAAACAAATACTGTATGCTAACACATATATATGGAATCTAAAAAAAAAAAAAAAGTTCTGAAAAACCTAGGGGCAGGGCAGGAATAAAGATGCAGAGGTAGAGAATGGACTTGAGGACATGGAGAGGGGGAAGGGTAACCTGGGACAAAGTGAGAGAGTGGCATGGCCATATATACACTACCAAATATGAAATAGATAGTGGGAAGCAGCCACATAGCACAGGGAGATCAGCTCGGTGCTTTGTGACCACCTAGAGGGGAGGGATGGGGAGGGTAGGAGGGAGACACAAGAGGGAGGGGATATGCGGATATATGTATATGTATAGCTGATTCACTTTGTTATAAAGCAGAAACTAACACACCATTGTAAAGCAATTATACTCCAATAAAGATGTTAAAAAAAAGAAATATTAAAAAAACTGATATAAAAAATTAATAAGTGGTTATGGCTAGTCACCCTCAAGCTCCTCAACAAACCTATAAAACAATTAATCTGAGCACTCCTCAAGATAGATGACAAAACCTTACTGTCCCAGCATACCTTGCAGTGAGGATTCAGGAATGTGACCTGAGCTCCATCAGTAAGAGGCAGGGCCGGAGGTCCTAGTGGTAGCACCCAGTGCTTAGCATCGGTGTTGTCTCCACTCCTCCAAGGCAGCTGTAGTGTGGAGCCGTTCCACAGTGAAGCCTGGAGCATTATCGCTGGCCTGGTGATCCCCAGGTCTCATTCTTTAGTGATCCCAGAGATTCTGTTAGCTACCTAATATTTAAAAATTTTGTTTGCCGCTTTGATGAACTAGAGTTGATTTCACTGTTTACAGATAAGAGCTCTGTCTCTAGAAAATGATGGTAATATAGGATACAGTGGTATCACATATAATGAACATCTATATTGGTATATGGAGGTCCCGGAAGGATTTTTGAGGATGTATCTAAGCTGAGATAGGAAGAATATGTAAATGTTAGCCAGTAAAAGTGTAGGGAGAAGAGTGTTCAGGCACGGCTTGGGGGAATTTACAAAAGTCTGGAAGCGAGCATGATTTGGGGAAATGGCAAGAGATGAAGCTAGACTAGAGATAATCATAGGCCAGATTTTGCAGAGCCTTGTGAACTATGTAAAGAAATTGATACCCATATCACCAAAACAGAGGGAATCACTGAAATACTTTATCCAGAAGAGTGACATGATCTGATTTGCCTTTTATTAAGACCACTCTAATTACATTGTGGACAATATGTAGGAATGGGAGATTTGGGCAAGATAAATTAGAGAGAGACCAAACAAATGAAGGTAGTTGATGTAGGGGGATGGGTTGCGGCTGGATATGATATTTAAGAGATATTCCAGAGGAAGACTGATCAAACTTTGTGATTGGTGAATGTATGGAGAAATAAAAGGCAGGACAAGGATTACGAGTAGGTTTCCGGCTTGAATTATGGTACAGTTCATTGGGATAGTGCAGTCTGTGTGTGATGTGTCAGCGATGCAGAGAGAATAAATTCTGATTGAGATATATGTTTATTAAATAAAGAGATCACTGGGGGTTGTATACTTTGAAAGCTTTATAGGGAAGTGTGATGAGTTGGAATCTGAAGGATAGGCAGGGTGTGGAGAAGGCAGAGAAGATGGAGAGGACACTCCTGGTGAAGGGAACAGAGGGAGAGAAGGCAGTTTGGGAGGCACACGTTAGAAGGATTTTCTGTCTTCTGTACCACTTCTGCTAGATTTCATTTTCTCAGAAGGAGTCTCATCTTGAGTACAGCCATGTGCCACGTTGTGATACCTGTACACTGGCAGTCCACTGAAGAGAAATTCCAGGAATACCAGGACCCAGCTGCTTTTCTTCCTGTACACCTCCCATTACAAGGGGCCAAAGAAGAAGGCTTTGCGGTAGTCAGGTGCCAGAAAACTACACTACACTATACTACACTACTGCACAACATTATGCCCTGAGGGACAGGGCATTGACAAACCGCAGTTAATACTGAATATCACTTCCAGGGAGATTAAAGTCAATCTTACTGGTGCCCACAACTGCACCAAATGCCTGTCTTAGGTATTCCTGTGCTGCCTTTGGTATTCTGGGGCTGTAGCCACATTATTTAAAAACAGGAACTGATTTTAGTGATGTTTGCATTTTATTTCGCATCTTTGGTAGGCTTTATTTTTCAGCCTGCTTCCATCGTAGGAGGCAGCTGCTTGACGGCTATTTGTTTTAAAAATACAAATAATGGCAATTCACTATGGGAAGGCTTCAGACTCATGGATCGTGTGGATTCTCAAGTTACCTAATGTCAGAATGAAAACTAATTACTATCCACTGAACCTCACTAGACCCCAAGGTCTTCAGGTATAAATGAAGCAAAATAAGCAAAAGTACTTTTTAGCTAAGTACTGTATGTAAGTATTAAGTAATACTTACCAATGCTGATTCTGAGGGAGTTTGATTTCATGTCTAATCTTCCAGCTTATACCTCCTACCTCAGGGTAACTTATTTCCTCTGTTCTCCGGTCCCTGTGAAGTTAGAGAACAGCTGGGTTATATACTCTCCAAAGCTCCAAATGTAGACTTCTCTTTCAGGTCTAATTGTATCCTTTTGTCATTTCAATGTGATACACTGGACCACCAATGGATTGTTATTTTTTCTTTCATCCTCTCCTCTTATTCTCCACCTTAATTTTTTGCTATTTGGTAAAATCAAATCATCATGTTTGATTTCTGTGTTTTCCAAAGAAACTGTTTCATTTTGATATATTTTGGTACTTTTACCAAAATAATATTCCATGAGTTGAAACAGTAAATCAACTTTCTTCAAGCAGAGATTTCTAAATAAGAATTGATCCCACACTTCTTTGAAGAAACCATTTCTGAAGGTAAAATAAAAGCTACTTTTTCATCTTGGTATTAGGCAGACCATGAGGTCATCATGAGGCATTTGGATTATATTCTGAGAGCAATGAGAAGATATTAAAGGATTTTAAGCAGGGCAATGACTGAGGTGATCTAATATATGTTATTTGGGGGAAAATCACTCTCCCTGGTATTTGAAGAATAGATTATAAGTGTCTGGCATGGAAGTAGATAAAGCGGTAGTTCAGATGAGGTATGATGGTTCTTAAACTAGAGTGGGACAATGAAGATGGAAAAAAGTGAATGGATTTGAGATCTGTTTTGTAAGTAGGAATATAGGACTCATGTGATATGTCTAGGATGAAAGAAAATGGGGGTAATGGGGTATATCATTTATTTATTGCAAATATTGCAGCATAAAAATTACAGCATAAAAATTAACACCAAACCTCAGTGTCATACAACATTAAGGTAGATTTGCTGATATTGGCTGGACTTGCTCTTGTAACTGGCCTTTGCCTGCCTGTCAGCTGATCCAGGTCTCAGCTGAGATGCGTGGGGTAGCTTGGCTTTACTACACAGGTCTCCTCTCCAGTAGGGTGACCTGGGCATAATCTCCTGGCAATGGCAGAGATGAAAGAGAGCAAGTAGAAACATGAAAAGCTGCCTAAGGCCAAGGCTCAGAACAAATACACTGTCACTTCTACCATCTTCCATTAGGTCAATCCAACAAGTCATGAGTCCAGTCCATGCATCAAGGGGTGTGAAAATAGCCTCTGCCTTTTTAGTCATTAGTGAGAATTGCAGTGTCACATGGCAAAGGCCACGGACATAGAAAAGGATGAAAAACCCAGGCAATTTTTGTAGCATGGCACATGGGAGAACCAAATTGGATTTCTAGGTTTTTGCTTGAGCAGCTGAATGAATATTACACTATTCTTTAAGACTAAAGGAGGAAAGGTTGAGTGGGAATGGGTATATCAAGAATTCACAGTAAAATCTGAGATGCTATAAAACGTTCATCTTCTCCATGGGGCTTACTTGTCTATCCTTCTTCCCTCCTGTAGCACCCCCTGATCCTCCTTACCCTGAAGGAACTTGTTCAGTAGAAATAGGTTTCAAACCAAAGCAGTCGGATTCTAAGGTCTGTACTGTTATAAGTATTACTTCCATCCACAAATGGAAGTTTCGGTAAATGTTATTTTCTTGATTTCATTACACGCTCAGTGATATTTTAGTGCTCCTTGTAGACAGATGCTCCTGGAAGCTTCTCAGCTGACTTGCCCCTACTGTGTGCCTTCAACCATTCCCCAGCCATACTGTCAGAGTCATTCCTCTTAAAGGAAAATCAGATCATGTCCCTTCTATATTTGGCACCATTGAAGAGGTCTGCATGACCACTGGATAAAGTCCAAGCACTTTAGCACAGCTATATAAGATCTCACACACCTGACCCCTGCCTACTTCTGTGTCAACATCTGCCACTCTCCCCTTTCATCTGTGCTCCAGCAGTACCAAGCTGTTCACTGCTTCTTGTCAACTGTTTCATGCTTCCCTTTCTTCACACAGGCTAGCTCCTTTACTTGGAACTCCCTTCTTTCCCTTGTCTACCTGGTAAATTCCCAGTTTCTATCACAACCCTGATAGAGCATTGCTTTTCTATGATGCCTCAGACAGGATGCTCTCTTTTGTACTTTTTCTGAAACTCACATATAAGTCTATTTTTGTATATATCACATCATGTCGTTTCATTTGTTAGCATGTCTGTCTTCCACTTTTGATTGTGGGCTTCTTGCTTATTGTAGATAGAGAGAATTAAATCACCCTAGCACAATGACATTTGGCTAAATCATTCAACACATGTCAGGATGGAAACTGGCAGCCACCATGCTGCTCCCCCAGGGTGAAAACCAATAGACTATCAAAAGCTCTGCACTTACTTCTCCTGCACCCCCAAAAGTGACATGTGAGGCAACTCACCCTGCCCCTCTTTTCTCCTCCCCCATCACCAGAACTTAGTCGGCCCTTGCATCATTCAAAAAGGTCATAGAGAAGGAGGGATATATGTATATACATCCTCCTGACCATGTACATTCTGCCTCTCTCTCTCCTACAGGGGATATCAGAGTGCCCTCTTGCTGGTGGGTCCTGCCCCTTACTCAGGAAATCCCCCTTGCTTTGCATATGCCTGTGTCAGTAATAATTTAAATTGCTTGTGGTCTCTGGTTTGAGTGTGGAGTATTTTGACATCTGATATCTTAAAAACTTAGGGTCTGGCAGCAGCCTACTGTGACACTGATGCATCATTATGCTCAGGGCATCAGTATAAGAAGTCAATAAAACCTGTTTCTTCAACCAAGTTAATAGAGGCCACTAGAAGAACTGCCTTAATGAACTGAACACAAGAATAATTTAAAAATTGTATTTATAAATGAGTGCTTAAGGATTTGGGTTTGTTTTTTTGAAAGAATTTGAAATATTTTACTTTTACTTGAAAATCTTGATTATACTCATTTTAATTAATCAGCTCTTGCTTCACAGGAAAAAAAAGGCACACAAAAGAAGGTTCTGGGCCAGCCTCATTGGATTATGGTGCCTCAGCTATTGAAGGCCTCCGTACACTTTTAAGTTCTCAGGTTGTGCCAGCTGGTATAAATGCAAAAAAAAAAAAAAAAAAGAAAAGGCAACTGAATCTTTTAGAATAGACTTTTTACCCCCCTCTCTGGGCCAGAGAACTGGTTTATTAGACAAAAGAACCTCACATGTGGATTAGGAAGACTTATCCTCTTAACTTCAGGCACATGGACATCAGAAAAAAGAGCTATTCTAATCGCATTAGGAATTCTGGCTGTGCTGATCCAGTTTATGGAATTAATGGATTGCTTATGAGTTATTCTCAGACAATGGGAGAATAGGTTTCCTAACAAGAGAAAGTTGTTAGGAATATTTGACCGAATGTCCACACTTAACTCTATTCCTTTACTTATCAGAGTGTATTATTTGTTTTTATGTTTGTTTCCCCACTTAGCGTCTTGAGGACAGTGCCCCTGTTTATTTGTCACTTTGTCGTAAAGCCCAGCATTTAGTAAGTAGTAATTAAACATTTTATGCTATTGCATATGCTACTGTTTTATTAACATGAACTTCTGCTTGTTGATGTTAGTGTATAGAAATATATTTGATTTTTGTATATTGATCTTGTATCCTGCAATCTTTCTAAACTCATTAATAGTCCTAGTAGGTTTTTAAAATAAGCCATCATGTTTTCTACATAAAGATCATGTTGCTATGAATAAAGACAGTTTTACTTCTTCATTTCCAATCTAGATGCCTTTTATTTCTTTTATTGTCTTGCCTTATTGCACTGCTAGAACTTCAGGACAATGCTGAATAGAAGTGGCAAGAAAGGATATCCTTGTCTTGTTCCTGATCTTAAGGAGAAAGTATTGAGTCTTTTCACTACAAAGGATGATGTTAACTGTAGGCTTTTTCAGACATCCTTCATCAGGTTGAGAAAATTTCCTACTCATTGAAGGCTTTAAATCAGGAATGGATGTTAGATTATGTCAAATGCTTTCTCTGTATCCATTAAGATGATCATATGGATATTATTTATTAGTTTGTTAATATGGTGAATTACATTATTTAGAATATTAAACCAATTTTGCATTTTTGGGATAAACCAGAAACATATTTTATCAACATTTAGATTCTATTTGCTAAAATTTTAAGAGTTTTTGCCTTTGTGTTCATGTAGGATATTGGTCTATAGTGTTTTTTTATTCTTTTTCTTGTAATGCTTTTGTCTGGCTTTGATATCAAGGTAATGATGGATTCAAAGTATAAACTGGAAATTGTTATCAGCTCTTAACTTTATTGGAAGACTTTGTACAGATTTACTATTATTTCTTCCTTAAATGTTTGGTAGAGTTCACCAGTGAAGCCATTTGAGACTGGAGCTTTGTTTTTGTGAAAGAGTTTTAACTACAAATTCTATTTCTTTAGTTGATATATGACTCTAGGTTATCTATTTCATTTGAGATATTCATTTTATGAGATATGTTAATTTGTATCTTTTAAAAATATGTTCATTTCACCTAGGTTAGTGAATATAGTGGCATAAAGTTGTTCATAATAATTCCAAATTATCTCTTTAGTATCTATAGAATCTGTAGTTATGTTGCATCTCCCATTTCTAGTATTGTGTAATTGCACCTTTTTTCCTTTTTTTTTTTTACTGGTAGGTCTAGTTAGAGGTTTATCAGATTCATTGATCTTCTCAAAGAAATATCTTTTTATCTTCAACCTATTTGTGTCTTTATGTTTAAACTGCAGTTCTTGCTGGTCAACTATGATTTGGTCTTGCTCTTTTATCCAATCTGACAGTATGTGCCTTTTAATTGGGCTATGTAGACTATATACTTTAAAAAGAAATTGAAGTATAGTTGATTTACAATATTGTATTAGTTTGACGTTTATTATTATTTTTTTGGCAGATTGTATTCCATTATAGGTATTCCAAGATATTGGATACAATTCCCTGTGCTATACAGTAAATCATTGTTGCTTATCTATTTTATGTATAGTAGTTTATACCTGCTAATTCTATACTCCTAATTTGTCCCTCCGCTCCCTCTCCACTTTGGTCACCATACATTTGTTTTCTATGTTTGTGAGTCTGTTTCTGTTTTGTATATAGATTCATTTGTATCATTTCTTTTAGATTCCATATAGTGATATCATATAGTATTTGGTAGACCATTTACATTTTTTTAAATTTAATTTATTTTTGGATGTGTTGGGTCTTCGTTGCTGCGTGTGGGTTTTCTCTAGTTGCGCCAAGTGGGGTCTATTCTTCGTTGTGGTACACGGGCTTCACATTGCGGTGGCTTCTCTTGTTGTGGAGCATGGGCTGTAGGTGCGCAGGCTTCAGTAGTTGTGGCACGCGGGTTCTAGAGTGCAGGCTCAGTAGTTATGGTGCATGGGCTTAGCTGCTCCGCAGCATGTGGGATCTTCCTGGACCAGGGCTCAAACCTGTGTCCCCTGCATTGGCAGGCATATTCTTAACCACTGTGCCAACAGGGAAGCCACCAGACCATTTACATTTAATGTAAATATTGATGTAGTTAAACGTGAGTCTATCATCTTGTTGTCTTTTGTTCGGCTCTTCTGTTCTTTGTTCTTTTCTCCCTTTTTTCTGCCTTCTTTTGAATTAAATCAAGTTTTGTTGTTGTTAATCTCATCTAGTTTATTTTTCATATCCGACATTGTAGTTTTCATCTCTAGAATTTCTATTTGGTTCTTTTTTATATTTCCCATACCTTTGCTTAATTTTCTGTATGTTTTAATGTACCTGTCTGCTAATTACAACATATGTCTCAGTTCTGGGTTGGTGCCAATTGACTGATTTTTGTCTTAATTATGGGTTATATTTTTCTGCATCTTTGCATGCTTGGTAATTTTTGATTGGATGCTATTTTATTTTTCTCATGTCTTTTTCTGTGGTTGACTTCTAGTTTCATGATGTTGTAGTCATAAAAGATGCTTGAAATAATTTATATACTCTGAAATTTGTTGAAGCTTGTTTTGTGCCCTAGTATGTGATCATTCCTAGAGAATGTTCCATGTGCATTTGAAAAGAATGTTTATTCTGCTTCTATGGATGTAATGTCCTGAGAAATATCAATTATGTCTAACTGTTCTATTGTGTCATTTAGGATCTCTGTTGCCTCATTGATTTTCTGTCCATTGACGTGAGTGGGGTGTTAGAGACTCCTACTACTATTGTATTCCTATCAATTTCTCCCTTTATGTCTGTTAGTATTTGTTTTATGTATTTGGGTGCTCCTATATTGGGTGCATATATGTTGACCAGTGTAGTATCCTCTTCTTGTATTGATCCTTTTACCATTATACAGTATCCTTCTTTATCTTGCTTTATGACTTTTGTTTTAATGTCTGTTTCATTTGATATGAGTATTGTGACCCCCACTTTCTTGTCATTTCTGTTTGCATGAAATATCTTTTTCCATTCCCTTTATTTCAATCTATGTGTGTCCTTTGCCTTAAAGTGGGTCTCTTGTAGGTGACATATTGTAGGCTTACTTTTCAATTTCTTTATACAATCTGCCACTCTATGTCTTTTGATTGGAGCATTTAGTCCGTTGACATTTAAGGTAATTATTGATGGAAACGTATTTATTGCCATTTTAAACCTTGTTTTCCAGTTGATTTTGTATTTCTTCTTTGTTTCTTTTTGTTTTTCCTTTTGTGGTTTGATGATTTTCTCTTTTATTATGCTTGTGTTCTCTTCTTTTTGGTTTTTGTGAATCTATTGTATGTTTTTGATTTGTGGTCACCCTGTTTTTCAAGTATGTTAACCCATTACTATATCTACTTGTTTTAGACTAAAAGTCATATAGGCTGAAACGCATTCTAAAAAAACACAAAAAACTACATTTTCTTACTCTCCTCCCCCTCATTTTATAATTTTGATTTCCTCTTTTACATCCTCATGTTTATCCTTTTCTGTTCATTTTGGTTATCATCACTTTCACAGAAATTTTTTTGATTAAAAAGAAAATCTGTATACTGGCTTATTTAAGTGATTTACTTTCCAACTGTGATTTTCTTTTTCCTATAGATTCTTGCTTCTTTTCTATTTTGAGAAGGTCTTTTAATATTTTTTTTAGGATAGGTTTAGTATTGCTGTATTCCTTTAGTTTTTGCTTGTCTGAGAAATTCTTTCTCTCTCCTTCTACTCTAAATGATAATCTTGCTGAGTAGAGTATCCTAGGTTGCAAATTTTTCCCTTTCAGGACTTTGAATATATCTTGCCACTCCCTTCTGTGGGTGCAGAATGAAGTTTTACTTCATTGCTTGCTAGGTTTATTTGTATTCCTTTAAATATTATTGAGCTTTATTCTGTGACTCATTGTTTTTGGAAACAGTTTGGTTTTTGAGTTTTGTTTAAAGGATTTGTTAGGTTGGATTGAAGCAGTGCTCAGTGTAAGACCAATTTTCCTCAACACTGTATTATGCAGTATTACTGTCTAATACTGAGTTCAAGACTTTTTTGATTATTTTACCAAATTCTCCATGAATCATGAGACTTTCTAGTTTGGGTGCTGAGAATAGGTACTATATTCTCATCTCTGTGTGGGTGACTAGCACTGTGACCTCTAATCCACTCAGGTGATTCTTTTGGCCTTGGGTAATCTCCTCACACAGAAGCACTAATAAGTATTTCAGTTGAATATTCAAGGGGGACACTCTGCAGAGCTTCAGAATTCTCTCTCTGTAGACTTCCTCTTTCACAGGACTCCTTCGTATGAACTCTAGTCACCTTGTTTTCCTCAATTCTCAGCTCCATCTCCTTAACTTGGAATCTTTTGGCTCTATCTAGATTCACTTTCTGGGCATCACAGCCTAGAATCCTTTCATAGCATTAAGCTGGTGCAGTTGGATGGTTTACCTTGTCTAGTGGCCACTGTTTTTTTTATTGATGATGTCCCATATCATGAACAGTGTTGTTTCTTTTAAAAATTATTTCAGATAGGAGAGTTAATCTGGTCCTTAGTACTTAATTTTGTTTGGGAGCTAAAGTTCACTGATTGATAAATATACATTTTTTTGGAAATAAATTTCAGAGAACTGCCTGAGTGACATACAGAACAGTGGCAGGGAGCTTCTGTTGTGCATTTTTAGAAGTGAGAAAATGAGATTATGGAGTTTCATGACTGAAGGCATTACATATGATATGGTGGTATTGGAAGTCATAATGCAGGAGGCAAGAAACTTAAGAAAGACTTTTCTGTTAAGACTTATAAGATACAAATAGTGTCATGTACTGTGGTATATATGGCAGTGAATAAAATGACAAAGTCCCTTCCTTCATTAAACTTCATCCCAGTTTGTATGAGATCAAGTTTTGAGTACCTAATGTAGTATTTTTATATTCACTTAATTGAGATGCTTTATTTAATTACGGTAGATGATGTAATCCAAAAAATACACAACATATGATATGTTACCTCGTAGCCTTATACTTCCTTTGTTATAGCACTTGTTACATTATAATTGGCAATTTATTCATCTCTTCCTCTAACCAGTCTGTGAGCATCTCTATATCAGGACTAGGGTGTTTTATTTAGTCTTTTAACCCCATTGTGTACATAATGCAGAGCACATAGCAGGTACTAATGAGTGAATAAATGAATGGATAAATGAACGGTGCAAATTTTCTGTACTAGGGTTGATTGTCAAGGGAGTTATTTTGGATAAATGGGCCTTCTGACTGCTGCCCTAATACCCATCAGTCAAAATGGCCAACACATTTATTCTCAAGCACAACTGAGGTTGGTATGTAATAACAATAGGTTAAGTGCTCAGTACATTTTTTCTAAAGTTTTAATACTAATCTTCTATGACAACTTCAAGTTGTTTTGCCTTCAAATTTAAACAAATGAGCAGCAGTACTCCCTAAATTCAAAGAAGTGAGAAGCTAGTCATGTATCCACTTGAGTATTACTCAGTACTTACTTCACAATATGACAAATGCAGTTCTGTGATCGTCAACGTAAAGAGAAAAAAAAAAAAAAGAGGCAGCAGACAATTGTGGCTCATGTCCACAGCAGCAGGATCTTTGTATGTGTCTCTAGGATCTAGAACAATGCCTAGAAATGAATGAAGAGATGAATGAACAACATCTCATCCTTCTCAAGGCTAATTCACTATCAGCAAAATGACTCTGGGAGCATAGCTGAAAAAAAGAAATAGGTGACTTCATTTTCAAATTTCTATATCTGATGAGGATGGCATTATTATGGTTTATGAAGAGAATTTCCATTTCTCAAAGGGTTTCTTCTAAAGCTGCCTCTTCAAAAAAGCAGATATTTTCTAATCAAATGGCCTTGGCCCACTGCAGAAAATGGGCGAGCAGATTGCTTTTCAGAATATTTGTGGAATATAAGGCTTTAGCTTTATATTCAAGTTATTCAAGCCATGATTCAATAACCTGAATTCCAATCAAGTTTGTAAAATGAGATGTCAGATTGAAAACCTCTGTCAGGTTTTAACTTGCTTCTCAGAAGATATTTCTCCGTAATCAGCAGGACAGTAAAAGGGCACACAGGGGAAGAGAAGAAAAAAAGCCATGCACAAAGATAATGTGGTAAAGTTGTGCATAAGTTATAGGGCTTTAATGATATTTTATAATTAAAAATTTGGCCAAACATTTGATAAGACATCAAATATAATTATGAAAAGGTGAAATATCAGAAAAGAATCCACTGAAGATGCCCAAATCAGACTTGTTGAGTTATTTATTTCCAGACTCTGCTTATCTCGCATACCAAAAAAAAAAAAAAAAAAAAAAAAAAAGCTGAGTGGGAAAAAAAGGAGATTAGTATATTCTAATTGCTTACCATGCAAGCTCTGTCGATTAGTTTGCAACTGCTGATAACGGCACAAAAATGTGCACTAGAGCTGTGAGATATTCCATGAGACTGCTACAATGTCTTTTCCTGGCATTAATCGTAAATGCAGAAATTCACATTCAATCAGATTTGCAAGTAATTTTTTCCCACATAAATTCCTCATAATCATTCTTTAGCTAAGTTAATCATGTCTGTCCAGGTTGTGTGCAGTTGAGGCAATTATTCAAAGAATCTTGGTCTTAAAAAATTACTTTGACCTGTAATGTTCATATTTCTGAATTAACACTTTCAATTTTTGCCTGAATTATCTACTGTTGAGTCAAATTTCTGTTTTATTTTTTTTGCATGAGGACACATTTTTGAGTGCCTAATGTATTATTTTTGCATTCATTAATTAGAGATGTTATATTTAATTAGGAATTTCTTTTAACAACTGGATTTAGAAAGGTTCCAACCACACTGAAATTAAATTTTAACTGTTACATTCAAAAGATCTATGTTAGATTATTATGGTTGTGATGCTCCTAACTAGAAGATTCTAGGTTTGAAAGAATCAGTAAAGTTAACATTTGAAAGAGAGTAAAAGAAGAAATGGGGCACCATTTCTTCTCTGAAGGGCATTAAGTGATTTTCTCTATTTTGGAATGGGTGGCAACTACTCCAACCAATCATTGGACCACTGGACCCTTTCAGAGGTTCTTGGAAGAGAAAAGGTGAAGAGAAAAGGGAGGGACTAGGTGTTCCTTCTTCCTTTCTCCTCCATATCCAAACTTGGAATAAGTGAAAAACATTAGCTGTATTTACAGAAACAAATAGCTTTATTAGTCATTATTGAATTAACCAATAAGATCAGTATAGTAAAGCTATAATAAATTCAATAAACATTTCAGTCATCTAATGACTTGTCATATTTTATTTGACTAAACTAACTCTTAGAATCCAAGACACTAGTCTTTAAAAAGCTTAGAGAATATCTAGTACAAGCTTCCCATTTTACATGTTAGGAAATTAAAACTCAAAAAGATCAATTACCTAACCTATTAGTAAAAGCCCAAGAATTCATTGTTTTTATTCTCAATTAGGTCAGAATTGAAATGGCCTTGGTATAGGATATAGCAACTAGATTTGAGATATTTAAAACACATTTTTTTTACA
The DNA here is from genome assembly GCF_937001465.1 of Orcinus orca. Classification (NCBI taxonomy): domain Eukaryota; kingdom Metazoa; phylum Chordata; class Mammalia; order Artiodactyla; family Delphinidae; genus Orcinus; species Orcinus orca. The sequence continues at coordinate 153,722,702 of NC_064559.1, read as the reverse complement.
TATCTATCAGTCTTAGTCTTTTCTCCCCACCAGAGAATGTTAACTTCCAACAGCCCATGTATGGCCCAAATGGATACCAGATAGTACTTCTCTACATCACTTTTAATTATCATGGGTGGAGGGTCCAGATCTTGTCTCCCTATTAGGCTATACCCAGTATGAATGATGAGACTAAGTTCCCAGGCAAAGTTTACTTCTTGCCATGGAAAACAATTTTCATGAACCCAGATTTTAGGATTCAGTCAAGCCAATTAGAATTAGACTATAATCATGCTAGATTAAACTAATCATTCTAATTAAAATCATGCTAGATAAAAGATAAGGCAGCATTTACCAAACCTACATAGTCATAAGAATCACCTGGAGTACTTGTTAGAAATACAGATTCCCTCTCTGCAGATTCAGACTCATTAGGTCTGATGTGATAGATTAGGCAACGTTGGAAAACACTAAAATAGGGTCTGTGGGCTAGCACAGGCAAGGCAGGTACAATAGAGCTTAGATGGCTGTACCAGGGGAGAAAAAACTTAAGAGGAAGATCAGAGATAGTTCAGACATAGAGGCAGATGTCTTTGGTCATATTAGTTAGAGTGTGCTTAAAAGTTGAGGTCATTGAGTGACATTAGTGGCTCTGAGGAAAGGCTGAATGCTCCAGAATTACCTAGCTGATGCTTGCTCTAGAACTGCATAATTAGTTGAAGTTGATTTTGTTATGTTAAATTAAAAGACTCCATGGTTCTTGATATCCCCAGTGTCTGGCATCACTGTCACTTGATAAAGATTGCTGGAATTAAAACAAAATAGATTCCATAGGGATATGAAGAAAATTTATACAGAGGAATTCTTTCCATTAAAGATGATTTTAAAATCTGCCTTTTTAAAATCATTGGCTGAGATTGTAAATGTACAAATATCTCTTTAACAATGGTGGGACAACTTCATTCTCCTGAGTGCTCTAGCCTTTGAATCTTCTGGAAAAGCAATGGAAAGGTGTTTATGCCCTCAGATGACCTGGAGAGCTGTTCAATTCTGGCTTAATTCTCATCAACACCACATGGCTTATCCTCTAAGAACTTTTCTTTCCTGGTGGAAAGGATCTTGTAAATTATTTTTCCTCTTTGTGCCTGTGTTTTCTCATTCTAATATACCAATAATAACTACCTCAACAAGTTCTTGTGAGAAGAAAATGAATTGTTAATGTAATGTGCTCAGAAGAGTGCCTGGCAACAAGTGCTTAATAAATGTGAGTTATTATTATTATTGTCACTTCAGAAGGAGAGTAGTTATGATGCTGGGGGTAGAAAGAAAAGAATCATTGAACTATGTGGAAGATTGAGGACAATGATGACCCCAATTTTTCTCCCTTTTCCATGCCCTCTGCAACGTGTCTTTGCAACTCCTCCTATCAAGAGATGGAATCTATTTCCCCACTCCTTGGGTCTGGGCTGATCTGTGACTTCCTTAGACCAACAGAATGCAGTAGAAGGGAAGGTATGCCAGTTCCAGGCCTAGCCCTCTAGAAGCATTGTGCAATTCCACTCTGTGTCTTGGGCCTTTGCTCTGCCATGAGAAAAAGCCCAGGCTAGCCTGCTGGAAGGTGAGAGGCTGCATGAAATGAAGATAAGTCATCTCAGCTGAGGCCATTCTAGATCAGGTAAGATCAGAAAAACTGTCCTTTTGAGCCCAGTTGAAATTATTGAACTGCAGAATTGTGAGCTAAATAAACGGTTGTCATTTTAAGCTTTTAGATTTTGAGGGTGGTTGTTTAATGCAAAAATAACTACTTGATATCTTGTAATTAAAGATGAGGGACAGATGTCAAGTGATAAATGTTGGCTTATTTGCTACTCTAAGCCAACTACTAGCAGCTGGTTAATACTATAAAACATATTATCATAGAATTTTAAACTTGGTATAGACTTTAAAGATATCTTGGTATAAACTCCTTAGTTTACAAATGAAGAAACTGGAACTCAAAGAGGTAAAGTGATCTGTAAAATGTCATTCATATAAGTAATTGTAAAGCTAGATTTGCAAAATGCTAGGAGAATAAAAAGGAATGAGGACAAATGCATATTGATTTTGGAAGCAAAGTAAAGGAAAGTGCTCAGGAACTTCTTATGAAAGAGAAGAGAATGTGACCATGGAAAGCTTAGGAGAGCAGTTCTGCATGACTGAGGTATTTTGCATCATTACCAGTAGATATGTGTCTATCAAGTCTCTCCACCCAAATAGTCTCAATGTTGGATGAGAATTAACTCACCCTCTAAGCATCTGTGGGCATAACCAGAGGCTACTGGCTTGGAGGATCAAATTTCCTTTAAGTTTGTAAAATATTCATATACCCTATCACATAGTATAGATTATTTATTTATATTTTTCTCCTCCAAAATTTCATGACAAACTGACTCTGCAGAAAGATGAGTCCTATTTGTCTTTGGTTATGCCCTGGAATATGACCTCTCCTGTTGGAAAAGCATATTATTTTAAGGTGGTCAAGCAAAAAAAAAATTCTATATACTGTTGATACAGTAAAGGATAAAAATTCACAAGGCCTCTGGTTCTCTCTTTGGGGTACCTCATTGTTAAGTCCTATTTCACTCCTGTATAAATATTTATTGAGGACCTTCTATGTTCCAGATACTGTTTTAGGTCTTGGAGATTTTTTAAAACAAAGATATACTATTCCAATTTTGACTCAAGCCAAAAACATTAGCTTTCTTATAGCATAACCAGGGACACAAGAGGCATCACCATAGAAGGTGCAAAAGAAGAAGCTCTCGTGATAGATCTCATGATCTATCCAAAGGTAGCCAAAAGCAAGAAAGACTTGGACAAACCAACCCTGAGAACTGGCAATGGTAAGACACCAGCTGTGAATGCAATGCAACCCATCCACTTGCTCTTGGCCTCCAGCCCACCTCCCTGACAGGTGGCTGCCTGCAGTTGCAGGTATGACAACCTGCATGCCCTGGCAGGAGGAAAGCCAAACTCTCAGGGCACAGAACTAGACAAAGAAGAAAGCAATAGCTGTCCCTGGGAGGGAAAGGATCAATAATCAGTCCCTCAGAACCAAATTCACATGAGTAAAAATCCAAATAACTAATTTCTACAAATGTTTTTCACTTGTTAATCGAAATTTGGAAAAGATAAGACAAAGAGACATTTACCACCCTCATTTGATTGGACCCTGCAGATAGAAACCTGGGAGGCTGACTTTGGTAAGAATTTTTACATTCGGCCAGCTTTGTCAGGGGTCCTGGATTTCAGCTACAGTCTCCAGAGTAAGTGGGGTGTCCCAGCTAGCCCATTCTCATTGCCAGAAGTCTAGGGGAGGAAAAAGGTCTTTTCCTCTATCCACTTTAAGTTCCTTGGCTGGGGCCCTGATAATCGGGCCAAAGACAGATTAACAACTGAAAAACAAAGAGAAGTTTATCAATATGCACTGTGCATGTACACATGAGAGTACCCAAAGATGAGCAACCCAAAATGTGGTTAGAATCTGGGTTTTTATACCATCTTAGGTAAGATAAAGGGATAAAGGACTTCTGAGAGAGGTTAGTTAGGGGAAGGCGGCCAGAAAAATATGGTAAACAAGAGTTGTTTAATAAAGTTTGTTAACCAGTTTTTTTTGGTGCCTTCTCCATTCACAAGAGTTAAAAGAGTCCTCCTCTTTCTGGTATAGGAAAATAAGACATCTTATTTACAAATGTAAGTTTCCTTCATAAATGTAAATTTGCTTTACAAAAGGGAATCTTGTGCCCTGGTTTTAGAGCTTTTCCTGGGTGTTCAGGTTCTACTGGCCTTTAGCTCAAAGAAGCATATTTTGGGGTGATTATTCTGGCATCATTCAAGATAGAGTAGCAATAAACCAAAACCTCCTGCTCTCAAGGGGTATATTAATTTCCTGCTGTTAATTACCACACACTTAGTGACTAAAACAACACAAACTTATTATCTTATCTTTCTGGAGGTCAGAAGTCTAAATTGGTTTTACAGAGTTGCTTTCCTTCTGAAGCCTCTAGGAGAGAATGTTTCCTTGACTTTTCCAGCTTTCATTTTTATTTATTTATTTATTGACTCTAACCAAGTTGTAGATTCTACTTCAATATTTCTTTTTAAAAATTTTTTTATTGGAGTATAGTTGATTTACAGTGTTGTGTTAGTTTCAGGTGTAGAGCAAAGTGAATCATTTATACATATAACCACTCTTTTTTAGATTCTTTTCTCATATAGGCCATTACAGAGTATTGAGTAGAGTTCCCTGTGCTATACAGTAGATCCTTATTAGTTATCTATTTTATATATAGTAGTGCGTATATGTCAATCCCAATTTCCCAATTTGTTGCTCTCCGCCCTTACCCCCGGTAACCATAAGTTTCTATTCTACATCTGTAACTCTATTTCTGTTTTGTAAATAAGTTCATTTGTACCCTTTTTTAAGATTCCATATAGAAGTGATATCATGTGATATTTGTCTTTCTCTGTCTGACTTACTTCACTCAGTATGACAATCTCTAGGTCCATCTATGTTGCTGCAAATGGCATTACTTTGTTCTTTTTTATGATCGAGTAATATTACATTGTATATATGTACCACATCTTCTTTATCCATTTATCTGCTGATGGATATTTAGGTTACTTCCATGTCCTGGCTATTGTCAATAGTGCTGCAATGAACACTGGGGAGCATGAATCTTTTTGAATTATGGTTTTCTCCAGATATATGCTCAGGAGTGGGATTGCTGGATCATATGGTAGCTCTATTTTTAGTTTTATAAGGAACCTCCATACTGTTCTCCAGAAAGGCTGTACAAATTTACATTCCCACCAACATTCCCTTTTCTCCACACCCTTTCCAGCATTTATGTTTGTAGATTTTTCTGATAATGGCCATTCTGGCCGGTGTGAGGTGATACCTCATTGTAGTTTTGTTTTGCATTTCTCTAATAATTAGTGATGTTGAGCATCTTTTCATGTGTTCTTTGACAATCTGTATGTCTTCTTCGGAGAAATGTCTATCTAGAACTTCTGCCCATTTTTTAATTGCATTGTCTGCTTTTTTCTGATATTGAGCTGCATGAGCTGTTTGTATATTTTGGGGATTAATCCCTTGTTGGTTGCTTCATTTGCAAATATTTTCTCCCATTCTGAGGGTTGTCTTTTCATTTTGTTTATGGTTTCCTTTGCTGTGCAAAAGCTTTTAAGTTTAATTAGGTCCCATTTGTTTATTTTTGTTTTTATTGTCATTACTCTAGGAGGTGGATCAAAAAAGATCTTGCTGCGATTTATGTCAAAGGGTGTTCTGCGTATGTTTTCCTCTAAGAGTTTTACATTTAGGTCTTTAGTCCATTTTGAGTTTATTTTTGTGTATGGTGTTACAGAGTGTTCTAATTTGATTTGTTTATATTCAGCTATCCAGTTTTCCCAGCACCACTTATTGAAGAAACTTTCTTTTCTCCATTGTATAGTCTTGCCCCCTTTGTCATAGATTAGGTGACCACAGGTGTGTGTGTTTATCTCTGGACTTTCTATCCTGTTCCATTGGTCAATATTTCTGTTTTTGTGCCAGTATCATACTTTTTTGATGACTGTAGCTTTGTAGTATAGTCTGAAGTCAGGGAGCCTGATTCCTTCATCTCCCTTTTTCTTTCTCTAGATTGCTTTGGCTATTAGGGGTCTTTTGTGTTTCCATACAAATTGTAAAAGTTTTTGTTCTAATTCTGTGAAAAATGCCATTGCTAATTTGATAGGGATTGCATTGAATCTGTAGATTGCTTTGGGTAGTCATTTTCACAATATTGATTCTTCCAATCCAAGAACATGGTATATCTCCCCATCTGTTTGTGTCACCTTTTATTTCTTTCATCAGTATCTTATAGTTTTCTGAGTACAGGTCTTTCACCTCCTTCAGTAGGTTTATTCCTAGGCATTTTACTCTTTTTGATGTGATGGTAAATGGGATTGTTTCCTTAATTTCTCTTTCTGATCTTTCATTCTTAGTGTACAAGAATGTAAGAGATTTCTGTGTTAATTTTGTGTCCTGCAACTTTACCAAATACATTGATGAGCTCTAGTAGTTTTCTGATAGCATCTTTAGGATTTTCTATGTATAGTGTCATGTCATCTGCAAACAGTGACAGTTTTACTTCTTTTCCAATTTGGATTCCTTTTATTTCTTTTTCTTCTCTGAAAGTTATTCTGGGACTGTTCAAGATGATAGAGCAGCAATAAACCAGAAACTTCTGCTCTCAAGGAGCATATTAATTTCCTGCTGTTAATTACCACATACTTAGTGACTAAAGAACACAAACTTATTGTCTTATGTTTCTGGAGGTCAGAAGTCTAAACTAGTTTCACAGAGTTGCTTTTCTTCTGAAGCCTCTAGCAGAGAATGTTTCCTTGACCTTTCCAGCTTTTAGAGGCCACCTATATTCATTGGCTTGTGGCTTCTTCCTGTATCTTGAAGCCAGCAGCACAGCATTTTCTCTGTCTTCTGCTTCCATGTTCACATCTCTCTCTGTCTCTGATTTTCCTATCTTCTTTTATAAGGACCTTTGTGATTATATTGGGTTTACACAGATGATCCAGATAATCCAGGGTAATCCCTCTATCCCAAGATCCTTATTTCAATCACATTTGCAAAGTATATATATATATTTATCATATAAGGCATTATAATCTCAGGCTTTGGCATTAGGACATGAACTTATCTGGGGGCCTGTTATTCAACCTAACACAAGAAGTCACATTTTAATAAAGTTCACCTTTATAGAATAAAGTCCACGTTCTTGAATGTGTGTCAGATAAATTTTTATGATGTTCAGGAAGGATACAAGATGGCAAAGTAGAAGGACTTGAGCTTACCTCCTCTCATGAAAATACTTAAATAACAAATAACAGCTGAACAACCATCAACAAAAAAGACTGGAACCTACGAAAAAAGACAATCTACATCCAAAGACAAAGAAGAAGTCACAATGAGATGGTAGGAGGGGCGCTTCTGTGATGTAATCAAATCCCATACCTGCTGGGTGGGCGACCCACAAAGTGGAAAAGAATTATATTGTGGAGTTTCTCACACAGGAGTGAGAGTTCTGAGCCCCACGTCAGGCTCCCCAGCTGGGGGCCTGATATTGGGAGGAGGAGCCCCCAGAGCATTTGGCTTTGAAGGCCAGCAGGGCTTGAGTACAGAAGCTCCACAGGACTGGGGGAAACAGAGACCTCACACTTGGAGGGTGCACACAAGGTTTCATGTGCACTGGGACCTATGGCAAAGTAGTGACTCCACAGGAGCCTGGGCCAGACTTACCTCTGGGTCTTGGAGAGTCTCCTGGGGAGGTGAGGGTCAGCTCTGACTCACTGTTGGGGCAAGGACACTGGTGGTGGAGTCCCCCGGGAATATTCATCAGCATGAGCTCTCCTGGAGGTTGCCATTTTGGCACTGAGACCTGGCCCTACCCAACTGCCTGCAGGTTCCAGTGCTGGGATGCCTCAGGCCAAACAACAAATAGGGTGGGAACACAGCCCCACCCATCAGCAGACAGGCTGTCTAATGTGTCCTGAGCCTACAGCAGCCTCTAAACACACCCCCTGACACAGCCCTGCCCACCAGAGAGACAAGACCCAGCTCTACCCACCAGTGAGCAGGCACCAGTCCCTCCCACCGGGAAGCCTGCACAAGCCCCTGGACCAACCTCACCCACCAGAGGGCAGACAGCAAAAGCAATCCTACAGCCTGTGGAACAGAGACCACAAAGACAGAAAGTTAGACAAAATGAGACGGCACAGAAATATGTTCCAGATGTAGGAACAAGATAAAACCCCAGAAGAACAACTAAGTGAAGTGGAGGTAGGCAATTCACTTGAAAAAGAATTCAGAGTAATGATAGTAAAGATGATCCAAGATCTCGGAAAAAGAATGGAGGCACAGACCTAGAAGATACAAAAAGATGTTTACTGAAGAGCTAGAAGACTTAAAGAACAAACAAACAGAGATGAACAATACAGTAACTGAAATGAAAAATACACTAGAAGGAATCAATAGCAGAATAAACAAGGCAGAACAAATAAGTGAGCGGAAGACAGACTGGTGGAAATCACTGCTGCAGAACAGAATAAAGGGGAAAAAAAAATGAAAGTTTTACGATGTTCTTCCCAGCAGTATCTCCCCGCCTCAAATACATAGCTCAGCAATCCTGATCTGCTTCTATTACCCTTCCCTCAAGAACACATCTGCTATATCTTACTGTGATTTGCCTCTGTCTACACTACCCTAGCCCTCCCATACCCTGTCCCTACATCCATTAACCCTCTGCCTGGCAAAACCCTCATCCAATACATCACCTTACCAGTGAAATGGTGCCCCTTCCATTTACTAGCAAAAGACCTTTGCCTGCCTCTACTGTGGATTTGATCACACTATATTAGAACTATCTGTTTATGTGTTGTTTGCCTTGTTCCATTAGTTGAAAGCTCCTTGAGAGTAGGGAGTGTAGCATTCATTTTTTCTAGCCTCATCACTCAGCATAGTACTTGGCACACAATAAGAGCTTAAGAAATGTCAAATAAATGAGTATCACTCAAATTGTGTAACTATAATAATTATGAGAGGAAGGAGGGAGGGAAATATTGAAGGAGTTTTTATCTTGAGTTGTTAAGAAAGTTTGGTAAAGAGCAGCTTTCTTTGCTGAGCCTAGAAAAGGAATAGCAGACAGGGGAAAGATGAGATATACATGACTCACAGGCAGTGATGATAATAAGAGCCGGAGGCACTGAAGCTTCAGGGCTGCTCCTCTCGGTTGGGGTGCTTTTGATGTGTGCCTGCTTTGATCTCTGCTGTGCAGCTATGGCCCAGGATGTTCTGGAATGAAGAAAAACTACTTACTGTTTCCTGTTTCCAAGATCCAGAGTGTGTTAGAAAATAAGCACTTGGGGAAGGGGTTGGTTTTTCCGGTGACAAAATAAAATCATTTCCCAAAGGTAAACGGTCTCTCCCACATGGTTGAGAGCTGAAGCAGATGAAAAGAGGATGCACAGAGAGGACATTGCAGTGTGCAGAAGAGAAAAGCTGAATGCAACATAAAAGCAGAGACAAGATAAAATAGAAAAATGCAAAAGGGCAGCAGCACATGGGTGAGGTCAGCTAAGCTGTACTAGTAATGGACACAATGGGACACTGGACCACACATGGACAGATTTTGCCAGCCTCTTGGAAAACACATGCATGGGAACACAGGTAATGACATTCCAGCACCTTATACTAAGGAAAAGGACAACACAGCTAGCAGATCATGACTGAGGGCAAAGAGACACAGACATACACTGCTACCTCTTTGTGTATGGGAGGCCAAATAGAACTCCCATTTGTGTAGTTTATTTTTAGAAGCATAACTTCTGTTATGAATTATGCCCAAGTTAAATCATCCTTATTAAATTTGTCTGAGATGTGGATTCAGTTATTCTCAAAAACTGATTTTTGAAATAGAGCTTCCATTTTAGAAACTTTCTAAATTTGTATAATAGTCAGATTCTATTCACCATCTCAAACTAACATAGTGTAAATGTTCGGCAACTTTAATCTCCTCAGATTGGTAGAGAGAGAAAGGAGATATTATGAACTCTCAAAAAAAAAAAAAAAAAAAGAACAAAAAAAAGGAGCAGGTGCAATAAAGTCTGATCTAAGTATTGTTAGAAGGAAAATCAAGCCTTATAATGCCACACATATTAAACAGTTTAGAGATTAAAAATACCTAAGCAAATATCTGATGGATTTGATTAAAAAAGGAAGCAATTTCCAGAATATGTGTATTTTAGGGTTAATTGTCAGAGTCCCCAAATCCGGGTATTCGATGAGATACATCAGTGGAGGTCAAAGTCATTAAAGTTCTTCTACAAAGGCCTAAATTACATGATTTAACACACCAGACAGCAGAGACCTTGTCTGTTTTATTCCCCACTAGAAGAGTTCCAGCACACTGTGGATACTCAACAAACAGTTGATGGAACAAGAATAAGTATAGAGAAACTGAAGCACTGAATCTATAAAATTTGTGCTTGTGAATGGGGATAACAGCTGGCATAAAAAATCATGATTTTCCAAAGAGCTGTAAGTCTCTGAGGCTTGGGCTTCTGTAGTTTAGTCCTAGGAGAGAGTTAATATTAATAGTTACATTTTTTGGAGTTAATATTAGTAGTTACATTTTTTTGAGTTCCATCCTATACCAGATATTGAGCTAGACAACTTAGATACATTGTTCCTAATCCTCAGAATAACTTCCCAAGTTACATAATATTATCTGTTTTATAGATGGGGATATAGGCTGTGAAAAGTTAAACAACTTTCCCAAAGTTACATAGCTATTAAATGGAAGAGCAGTAACTCAAATCCACATCTGACCGCTAATCAATGTGTTTTACTTATATCAAACTGTCTCTAAGAATGTATATATTTTGAAAAATTTTATTCCTTGTAATAAAATTAGTGTATGTTCATGAGAATAAATTTGGAAAATACAGAAATGTATAGGAGAAATAAAAAGTCAGCCATGATACCTCCACTCTTTTGTACACATATGGCAATACAATTGATTCTCATTATTTGCAGTGATGTTTCTATAAAGTCGCCACAAACACTGAAATAGCAAATCCTGAACCGTTGCTCCTAGGGGAATTACAGGGTTAGGTTATTTCGAGCCTTTGGTCATAATATTTTCAGGAACTGACTAATCTATAACCTTGTTTTATGTATGTTTCTGTTCAAAACCACATTATTTAATATGTATTGTTGATTCATTAACATTTAACTCACAGCCAACAGCACTGTAACTCATGCCTGAGTGAAGCATATCTAACACATACATTTGCTTGTCAGGAACATCACCACCTTGTTATGCTTATGCTTAGGAATAAAAGGCAGCACTTCAGCACTATGCTTGGGGTTCAATTTAAACAGTGAAATCACCTATAAAAAGCACAAAAATAAGAAAAACATGGCACTACATAGACTGCAAAGAGGACACTTGTTCATAGCATGAGAGCTAAAACAAGAAGGTAGAGCCTCATCTTGCTCAACCTCAGCTGGAAGCATGCATGTCAGGTGATTCAAATCATAGTCTACTACATAATCACAGAGCTAGCAGTTAGATAATATGTCAGCCTCTGCTTCCTGAGAGGAGAGATCTTAGGCAGTTCATTCTATTCTTATCAATTTTGAAGAAAATTGTATACAGGTTCCCTTGAAAGTATATATCAATATTACAATTTCAGAGAAAGTTTATTCAAAATCTGAATTGCTCAGGTTAGCCTTCTCCTTTCTGTCTTGTTTCATTTAGAAGCAAAGATTTTTGGAGGTGGGGGTGAGGAGACCAAATTATCATTTTTTTTTAGCTGTGCCTTGCAGCATGTGGGATCTTAGCTCCCCAACCAGGGATCAAACTCGTGCCCACTGTATTGGGAGGGTGGAGTCTTAACCACTGGAATGCCAGGGAAGTCACTATGATTCATTTTTAATACAAGGATAATCTCAGACATTTTCCTTTTCCAAATGTTGATATTTATTACTGTTTTAGTTTGGAAAAAGCAATGTTGTACATGATAGAAATTAAAACAGTTCCAAGGGTATACACATTAAAAAAATAAGACTCCTTCATATCCCCAAAATTCAGCAATCACTGTTTATCATTTCTTGTAAATACCTCGCAGAAATACTCTATGCAGCTTCTAACATATATCTACATTTAAATTTTAAAAGACATAAGAATGAGGGCTTCCCTGGTGGTGCAGTGGTTGGGAGTCCGCCTGCCGATGCAGGGGACACGGGTTCATGCCCCGGTCCGGGAAGATCCCATATGTCGCGGAGCGGCTGGGCCCGTGAGCCATGGCCGCTGAGCCTGCGCGTCTGGAGTCTGTGCTCCGCAACGGGAGAGGCCACAACAGTGAGAGGCCCGCGTAAAGCAAAAAAATAAAATAATAAAATAAAATAAAAGACATAAGAATGAAAAGACATACAGGACAGGATGGATAATAAGTATCCCAGTAAAACTGTTCCTTCAAACTCCACTTTATCCAAAAATGTAATGATATATTTTATAATTCTCAAATGCACTGTGTACAAAGGCAATAAATGGTCTTGAGATTTTTGTTGTTTTAATTTTAAGGGAAAGGGAACTATTATCAATTGGAGGCATATTGTATGCACATTTGTGCTAGGTACTTTATACATTTTATCTACTTTGAGCTCTCAAAGATGTCATGAAGGAAGTATTATCCCCATTTTACTAATAAAAAACCTGCAACTCAGAGAAGTAAATTTTTTAATATCACACAGCTGACAACTAATATAAACACAATTAGAACTCAGTTCTGCCTGATTCCAATACCCACACTCATTCTATATATATGCTAGATCTTACACATTATGTTTAATATTTGAATTATAAATATGGATATGAGAGTTGATATTAGCTCAGTGGTTTAAAAATCCCTAATGAGGATCTGTACCTATAAGTTCACCCTTCTGCAGTCTGTGATTAATACCATTTTGTACTTGACATTATAAAGCCATAAATATTCAGTAGAGTCAAATCCCTTTTAAAGAGAACATCAGACTAAAAAGAACTACAACAGAGGAGGCCTGCAGATGGCACTGCTGCCCATAAGTCATCCAAATCTAATTTACTAATAGTTTTTTAAAAAAATAAATACACAGTCATTTTAGGAATTATATAACACTGATTCCAAAAGTTAAACTTCCACCAACATCTGTGATTTATAAATTGTGTAATTCCTTCCAATTTATGATTTGATGTTGAAATTTAATTTTCTGTTTAATGAACTTAATAGCAATGCTTAATAGCCCTACAGCCTAGCAATAGGTGGAACATAAATCTGAGTGGAGGGGATACATGAATATTAAGCTGGGGAAGAGAAAGACATTTGGACTCTTTGCTTTAGCATAAAGTACTGCCTGACAAATCAGGTCACTTAATTGTGAGGAGACAGGTTGAAACTGCTAAATCTAAAGATGGATGCAGTCTTTAGAACTTCCAAGATATAAATCAGAAAGCTGATCAAAACCCCAAAATACAAAAGTCTAAGACACTGTACATAAGAAATAAGAATGTAGGTCTTTTCACTGTATTTTTAGCTTCACCATAAACTTTTAAGAAAAATTATTGCTAATCTCTAACCTTAGTCAATCATATAAGCTTTAGAAAAAAAGAGAGCCACTTTCTTTTGAGTTTTTGAGACACAGAATACTCCAAGATTTCACAGGGTTTTATGTGGTTGATAAGATTATAGGTGATTTAAACTTTTTCATTTCCAAATCACCTATAATGAACAGACATTACTTTTTAATAAATCAACAAATAATAAAGTAAAAAATAATCCCCAAACATCAATTCTCATAACCTCTCTCATAGTAACACAATCCCTTTTCTAGTTTGTTCGTTTTAATGCTAGGGATACTTTGCAGTGAATATGAGGTGTTCTCCATAGAACCCCTCAGTGCACACTCATTCATTTCCCAGCTGTCAGGAATATTGGCTGCACTCCTCTTTAGGAACTGTGCTTGGCTGAAGGGAACTGCTTTACCCAAGGTTACACTTCCTCCCGAATCAACCCATATTCAGTGACTGGTTTACATGAAGGTACAAAGGCCCAGCTCCTTTTCTCTATTGTGGACAATTCTGAAGGCCCATCCCAGCTCCACAGCCTGTTCACTGGATCAGTTGAGGCCTCTGTTACAATTCTGTGGTAGTTCAACTTTTTCTTTTGCCCCATCCCCTGCAGCACTTTAAGTATTGCTCCTAAGTGTACCATCCAGTACACAAACATTTGTCTCAATATTATGGGTAACATGACCTTAGGTAGAACTAAGACTAGTCTTAGGACGCTGACTAAAATAGAATTTTGGATCTGGATCAATCAATGGCTGGCTTGTAATGAGGAGACTATCACTGGTGGTTGGTAGAGTACTGACAGTCCCTGCCAAAATTTTTATTAGTGGTGAATTGGCACCAATTCTCAGCCAAGAAAACAAATCTAAAACAATATCACTTAATTGTCTTCTGGTTTGCAGTTTTTTAAAAGAAGTCTATAATTCTTATTTTTGTTCCTCTGTATAAACTGCTTTTTCTCTGCTTTTAAGATTTTCCTCTTTATCACTAGTTTTCAGCAACTTGATTATGTGTGCCTTGTTGCAAATTTATGTTTTTTTGGGGGTGGTTACTTGAGCTTCTGTGGGTTTATGGTCTTTGTCACATTTAGAAAAACTTCAGCCATTATTTTTGGTCAATAACTTTTATGCCCTCCCTTTTTCTTTCTTCTCTCATTTCTCATTTTCTTCTCTCATAGACTCCAATCCACATGTTACTCGGTTATTTTCACATAGCTCACTGAGACTCTGTTCTTTGTCTTTTTCAGTTTTGTTTCCTTTGTACTTTATTTTGGGTAGTTCCTGTTGCTGTTTTCAAGTTCATGAATCTTTTCTTCTGCTGTGTCTAATTGGCTCTTAATTTCATTCCATGTATTTTTCATTTGGGGTATTGTATTTTTAACCTCCAGAATTTCTCTTTGAATCTTTTTTATATCTTTCATTTCTATCACTATATTCCTGATTTTCTTTATATCCTAGCATATATTTATAATGTTTATAATAACTGTTAAAGTGTCTCTAATTTCATTATCTGTCACTTCTGGGTATGTTTCTATTGATCGCTTTTCCCCCTGGTTATGGATTATATATTTTTTTCTGTTTCTTTGTATGACTGGTAATTTTTGATTGGATGCTGGACATTGTGAGTTTTACACTGTTAAGTGCTGGATTTTGTTGTATTTCTTTAAAGTACTGAACTTTGTTCTGGCATACAGGAAGTTACTTGAGGAGCAATTTGAACATTTTCAGGCTGTTTTTAAGATTTATTAGGGTGAGTTTATAGCAGTTTTTATTCTAGGGCTAATTTGGCCTCACTACTGAAGCACAACTCTTCTGAAGATGCTACCCAATGTCCCAAGTATTAGAAGTTCTCTATATTTTGGCTGGTGGGAATATGAATTATTCCCAGATCCATGAGGTACAGAGATTGTTTGGTTTACTGCTTTCCAGTCCGTTCTCATTCTTTCCTTGGCTAGTTTTTTTTTTTTTTTTAGTACTCAACTGACTTACTTCACTGTGCTCCATGCCAATTAGTACTCAACAAAACCTTTAGACCACTGCAGATCTCTGAAGGTTTTTTTCTTTTCTTCTTCTTCTTTTCTTTTTTTTACTATCTCTCTCAGTCATCCTGAACTCTGATCTCTAGCTCCTTAATGCAGTGAGACACTGGGCTTTATTTTGGCTGCCCCTCCCTGCACTGTGGCCTGGCAACTGCCTGTAGGCAGTAATCTGGGGACAATCATAGGACTTACCTCCTTTGTTTTCCTTTTCTCAGGAATCAGTCTTTTATTACCTGTAGTTCGATGCCTAGAAACAGTTGTTGCATATACTTTGGTTTTCTACTTGCTTATGGAAGGATAAGTTAGAGACCAACTAATGATACAAAAATTGTTTTTACAATGAGCAAAAAGTCAAAACTACTTTCAAATGTCTTATACATTCTGTGTTCCCTCAGTACATATTCTGAGAGGTTTTCAGGAGAGTTAAAAACAGCTACTCTGTACATTTTTTCCCCCAGTTCTTAGAAAATAAGATTCTTAGTTAATACAAAAGCTAATTCTGAGATAACAAAAGATTCTTAGTTGCTATACTTTATTGTATTTAGAACTATTAAGTTTATTCCAGTGAACTGACTTTATTTCTTTAAATTTAGAGTTTAATATTAAAACCAGCAATCCTTTCTCTCCTAGAAGTTTCATTTCAACAATAACACCACATGCATATACATATACACATATGTGCTTTACCTTCAAAATCAAAAGGAGATATATCTTTGGGAGAGATACACAGGCTGTCAGGATATAAAATTCTGGATCTATTTTTAATTCTTCCAAAGATGGGGTAAAAAATATCGCCACTGATAGAATAGAAAAGAAAATATATTGTGAGATATGAGGACAGAGATTTGGAAGGGAAGGAGTTTTAATCAGCAGAAATCTTATTAAACTCATTATCAGAGGAAAGGACTTAGAAATTGAGCCTGGGCTTGCTAAGGTCAAGATTTAAATATATTGCTGCTTTAAATTATCTTAACAACCCAGTTAGGTAGATGTTATTATTCATATTTTATGGATGAGAAAACTCAGAATTTACATTTTCCAAGGACAGAAGCTAGTCAGTAGGAAATTCCTTGTATTGATACTTTCCACTACTGAGTGCTAGATAACTAGACAGTATATGAGAAGAGTGGATCACTAAATGACAACAATTAGCAGAAGCTGTTGGGAATGGTTGGTGGCAATAACTTCTGGGACCAGAACTACAATTCCCTGTGCATTGCCACAGATTTACTATTTCACACCCTCTCCCTTCAAACTTGCAATATCTTCCCCACCATGCTTTACTCTCAAGTGTTGACTCTGATTCTTATTTCCTGAGAAGGCAAAAGCAACTAGAAGATACTTTTTATAAGCACTCAACATCAAATCAACCCATCAATATTTGAAATTAAAGACTCTGCCCTTTTTTTCTGATACAACGGTATCTGTCCATGCTCTAGCCAAAGGTTAATAAGGCTTCTATTTGTGTAATGTGTCCTGTATGCTTTCACATATTCAAGGATATTGCTTCTGAAGATATTAATGCTTTCCTTCCTCATCAAATTTTCTCATTATATTAGACCAGGTATTTTCAACCAGTATGTACAATCAGAAGCTGTGTTTCATGACTAAAAAATAGTTTAATAAGACTCACCAGTTGTTCACAATTTTGTTTTGGTTCCTTTCTGCTCAAAGCAATTGAGAGGACTGTATTTTTGCTAAGATCTCTTCTATTGTTATAATTCTAGGTATTTCTAGTATTAATTTCTAACATTTAATAGAGTGCCTATTCTATACTAGACATTGTGCTAAAAACTTCTCACAAATTATTCTATTTAATACTCACAACAATCCTAAGGAACAGGTACTATTATAATCTTTATTGTACAGATAAGAAAACTGGGATTTAGAGAAGTTAAATAACCTGTCTCAGGTTACACAGTAAACAGCACAGTAGGATTCAAATCTGACTTCAGAGTTCACATTATTAAAGTGTTACATCATGTATTTTGTAACCTCAATTGCATGCACATTAAGGGAGATCAAAATTTATATGTCTTTATAATATTTATATATTTAATATCAATCAATAAATATAAAATTAAATTGTTATAAAACCCACAATAGTTTTTATCTCAATATGCAACATAATTCACATTATTACATACCTTTAAACAGAAAAACTTTTAGTATACAAACACCTTGGGAAGAATTGTAATTCGCTTCAATATTTTTATAGCTAAGGTTTCTGGGCAAAAGATATAGTTATTTTCTGTCCATATTTTTAATAAAAATATTAATTTCAAATGGAACATTGTCATTTTACAGTACAACATTACACTGAAAAATCAAAACAGTCATTGAACAATAAGTGTCTATTACATCCCAGGCATTATGTATATCTTTACACTTACCAAATAGATATTAAATAATCTTCAGAAAAATGTGGAAGAATAGCTGCTTCAAGTTTGTACGCAGTTAGTCAAGCAGAAATTTGTAGAACCTTCTATTAAGATGAGAGGGATTTACACTTGGCATTTTCTTCCAATGAAATAATAAAGCCAGTGTGAAACCAGCTTGACATTTTATTTATAAAAAGTATTTAGGGCACTGATTCTCAAAGGTGGCTGAATATTGGAATCACCTAGAGAGTTTAAAAAATACTGAGGCCTATATGCCATCCCTTAAAATTTTGATTTACTCAGTATAAGGTAGGGCCTGAGCATGTATTATTTTAAAACTCTCCAGGTGATTCTATTATGCAACAATTTGAAAACACTAGCTTAGGAAATTGTTGCATAATTAAAAAGGTTAGTCTTCAGTTGAATGAATCCTCATGACTTGATTTCAGGGGGTGTATTGTTTTTTTAAGTATCTGGTAGGTATATCTCCCTTGATTAGGAAGCAAATACTCTAGGGAAGAGGTTTTCTGGTTTATTCGTCATTTTCTCTCCACATCTTGAAGAATGAAAGGCACATAGTAGTTGCTAAATAAATATCTTTTAAATGAATACGTGATTGCCTTATACTTCTTTCATATCTTTATATTCTAGTAGATTCATGAAGATAAGAATGCAAAAGATATTTATTGAAAAAATGAATGACTGAAGCAGTTAGGGTAAATGTTTAAGGCAAACCAAAGTCTTATAATATATATTCATATTTTAAAAACACATACATATATAAATAGATAAAAAGTAGCAAAAGAACATATGAGTGCAATATTTAGCAGTTGAAAATTAATTCATTGAATTTTCAAATATTCTTCACATTCTTACACTTAGAAACAAAAGTAATCCTAAACAACTAGTTCTTTAAGCTAACATCCATAAGCACATGCAGATAAGTTGTTTTTTTTTTTTTTTAAAGAATTACAGCTTAATCTTGAAGAGCAAATGTCATTTTTCAAAATTCAAGTAAATGAAACTTTAGCACACATTATGATAGCTTTTCCAGATAGTTGTATAAAAAACAAAAGATTATTTCTGATTAAAATATTTGGTATCACCTATTGTCACTTGCTCTCCATTGAGATTCACTAGTTTCTCAGCAGTTTCACATTGATAAAAACTATTTTGGCACTTCGTTACATAATGTTCTATTTAGAAAAACCTTATTGATAAAGAGACTTCCTTTTTAGTAGCTGAATTCTTAGATATGGCTTCACTTACCAAAGTTCCACAAGTATTACATAATTTTCAATTCAATTAGTATCTTAAACTACGAAACTTTGGTTTTCTTAAAATTAGCATTGGTTGCTTGATTGTAGGTTTGTCACCAAAAAGTGCTGCTTCACTTTCAGAGGTTGGAAATCTTTTCTGATATATCAAGGGATATTCCTTCTGAAACTTAAAAATGAGGTGAGGAATTAGAGGGTATTTAACATTATTATCTGAGCTGAAGCCACTGGTCAACATTTTATAATGATTCAGTGCCTTTCTCAAAGATGTATTACAGAGATCAGTATCCTTTCACTTTATTCTTGCTTCTCCCTCCACTTTCTCACACATGAAAGGTACCCTGTAATATTTCTTAGATTCCAGTTAGCATTAACATCTAGGATTCTCTTCTGCTGTTAATTCTCCTAAATTCCAGATGTTCTTCCTTCTCACTGGTAAAGCCTATGAAGGTCGCAAGGATCTAGTTAGTATATTTCATACTTCTTTGAGTGTCTCAGACCAGGAAATGGACTTGCCAGAATCATGTGGCTACAGGGTTTTGATGTAGAGCTAAAAATTCTAAATGGTAATGATAAGTCACTAAAAGTTACATATTATAGTCCTAAGTTTATAATTATTTTCCCAGGGTAATGCATGCTTTAAACATAAAACACTGGAAGTAAAGGAGAGTATCTGTTATTATGGTTATTATGAAAATTTCAGGACAGAGTAAAACCAGGCAGGTAGTCATACATATCCTACATATATGATATTTAAAATTCAAAATATTAAAATGAGAAATTCGATTCTAAATGTCATTAAATAACAATCAGCAATAGCATATTAGAAAATATTTACTATTGAAACTTGTTCATTCCCTTACCTGTTTTAGTTTTTTCCTTTTCTCCTTTACAGGCAAACTCTTATTTTTAATAATATTCTCTAAAAGTTCTGCAACTGCAGCTTGAGAGGTAGAAACTTTTTGTTCATCAAACTCCTGAGCACTAATTTGTTTACAGTATGAATAAGTTGGCAAAGGAGCAATCACTCCATCTCCAGGATTTTTAATCTGTAATGAACAAAATGATACATACAGTCAAATCTATTAATTCTGGTCATGTTCCTATTTGGTAAAGGGTTCTTCTGATGGGTTTTAATACCTATTATTTTGCCACCAAACATTCAACACTTTAAGAAAACTGTATTATGCAGCAGAGTAGCAATAAGTCAGTAGGGTCTCAATCCCAGCCCTACAACCTACTAGCTTTATAACCATCAGAAAGTTATTTAAACTGGTCTTGGTCTGTCTCCTCACCTGTAAAATGTGAATGTATGTGAGATAATGTATATAAAATGCTTAGCACACAAGTATTAAATAAAGGTAGCTAACACCATTAGAACCAATAACCATGGATTTTATTCTTTTAACTACAAAACATTAACAAAGTGATATTTTAATTCATCTTAAAACATTAACGTTTTGAAATGGTAATAAAGGGTTCATCTACTATTTTTGAGATGTAAGAGCATGGGCAGGGCCCATAACATCTGTAGACAAGGTGATTAGGAACCAAGATGGCAGAGTAGAAGGACGTGCTCTAACTCCCTCTTGAGAGAACACGAGAATCACAACTAGCTGCTGGACAATCATTGACAGGAAGACACTGGAACTCACCAAAAAAGATACCCCACATCCAAAGAAAAAAGGAGAAGCCACAATGAGATGGTAGGAGGGGCGGAATCACAGTAAAAACAAATCCCATAACTGCTGGGTGGGTGACTCACAGACTGGAGAACACTTATACCACAGAAGTCCACCCACTGGAGTGAAGGTTCTGAGCCCCACGTCAGGTTCCCAACCTTGGGGTCTGGCAATGGGAGGAGGAACTCCTAGAGAATCAGACTTTGAAGGCTAGTGGGATTTGATTGCAGGACTTCGACAGGACTGAGGGAAACAGAGACTCCACTCTTGGAGGGCACACACAAAGTAGTGTGCACATTGGGACCCAGGGGAAGGAGCAGTGATCCCAGGGGAGACTGAACCAGACCTACCTGCTAGTGTTGGAGGGTCTCATGCAGAGGTGGGCGGTGGCTGTGGCTCACCCTGGGGACAAGGACACTGGCAGCAGAAGTTCTGGGAAGTACTCCTTGGTGCGAGCCCTCCCAGAGTCCACAATTAGCCCCACCAAAGAGCCCAGGTAGGCTCCAGTGTTGGGTCTCCTCAGGCCAAACAACCAACAGGGAGGGAACCCAGCCCCACCCATCAGCAGTCAAGTGGATTAAAGTTTTACTGAGCTCTGCCCACCAGAGCAACAGTCAGCTCTACCCACCACCAGTCCTTCCCATTAGGAAGCTTGCACAAGCCTCTTAGATAGCCTCATCCACCAGAGGGTAGACAGCTGAAGCAAGAAGAACTACAATCCGGCAGCCTGTGGAACAAAAACCACATTCACAAAAACAGACAAGATGAAAAGGCAGAGGGCTATGTACCAGACGAAGGAACAAGATAAACCCCAGAAAAACAACTAAATGAGGTGGAGATAGGCAAACTTCCAGAAAAGAATTCAGAATAATGGTAGTGAAGATGATCCAAGATCTCGGAAAAAGAATGGAGGAAAAAATGGAGAAGATGTAAGAAATGTTTAACAAAGACCTAGAAGAATTAAAGAACAAACAAACAGAGATGAACAATACAATAACTGAAATGAAAACTACACTAGAAGGAATCAATAGCAGAATAACTGAGGCAGAAGAATGGATAAGTGACCTGGAAGACAAAATGGTGGAATTCACTGATGCGGAACAGAATAAAGAAAAAAGAATGAAAAAAAAATGAAGACAGCCTAAGAGACCTCGGGGACAACATTAAATGCAACAACATTCGCATTATAGGGGTCCCAGAAGGAGAAGAGAGAGAGAAAGGACCCGAGAAAATACTTGAAGAGATCATAGTTGAAAACTTCCCTAACATGGGAAAGGAAATAGCCACCCAAGTCCAGGAAGCACAGAGAGTCCCATACAGGATAAACCCAAGGAGAAACACATCGAGACACATAGTAATCAAACTGGCAAAAATTAAAGACAAAGAAAAATTACTGAAAGCAGCAAGGGAAAACTGACAAATAACATACAAGGGAACTCCCATAAGGTTAACAGCTGATTTCTCAAGAGAAACTCTACAAGCCAGAAGGGAGTAGCATGATATACTTAAAAGTGATGAAAGGGAAGAACCTACAACCAAGATTACTCTACCTGGTAATGATCTCATTCAGATTCGATGGAGAAATCAAAAGCTTTACAGACAAGCAAAAGCTAAGAGAATTCAGCACCACCAAACCAGCTCTACAACAAATGCTAAAGGAACTTCTCTAAGTGGGAAACACAAAAGAAAAGGACCTACAAAAACAAACCTCCCAAAATTAAGAAAATGGTCATAGGAACATACATGTCGATAACTACCTTAAACGTGAATGGATTAAATGCTCCAACCAAAAGACACAGGCTTGCAGAATGGGTACAAAAACAAGACCCATCTATATGCTGTATACAAGAGACCCACTTCAGACCCAGGGACACATTCAGACTGAAAGTGAGGGGATGGAAAAAGATATTCCATGCAAATGGAAATCAAAAGAAAGCTGGAGTAGCAATACTCATATCAGATAAAATAGACTTTAAAATAAAGATTGTTGCAAGAGACAAGGAAGGACATTACATAATGACCAAGGGACCAATCCAAGAAGATATAACAATTATAAATATATATGCACCCAACATAGGAGCACCTCAATACATAAGGCAACTGCTAACAGCTATAAAACAGGAAATCGACAGTAACACAATAATAGTGGGGGACTTAAACACCCCATTTACACCAATGGACAGATCATCCAAAATGAAAACAAATAAGGAAACAGAAGCTTTAAATGACACAATAGACCGGATATATTTAATTGATATTTATAAGCATTCCATCCAGAAACAGCAGATTACACTTTCTTCTCAAGTGCGCACGGA
The DNA here is from genome assembly GCF_937001465.1 of Orcinus orca. NCBI lineage: Eukaryota > Metazoa > Chordata > Mammalia > Artiodactyla > Delphinidae > Orcinus > Orcinus orca. Next base: position 153,699,828 of record NC_064559.1, on the reverse strand, counting down.
ACATTCTCCAGGATAGATCACATCTTGGGTCACAAATCAGGGCACAGTAAATTTAAGAAAATTGAAATCATATTAAGCATCTTTTCTGATCACAATGCTATGAGATTACAAATAAATTACAGGGAAAAAAACGTAAAAAACACAAACACATGGAGGCTAAACACTACATTACTAAATAACCAAGAGATCACTGAAGAAATCAAAGAGGAAGTCAAAAAATACCTAGAGACAAATGACAATGAAAACATGACGATCCAAAACCTATGGGATGCAGCAAAAGTAGTTCTAAGAGGGAAGTTTATAGCTATACAAGCCTACCTCAAGAAACAAGAAAAATCTCAAACAATCTAACCTTACACCTAAAGGAACTAGAGAAAGAAGAACAAACAAAAGCCAAAGTTAGCAGAAGGAAAGAAATCATAAAGATCAGAGCAGAAATAAATGAAATAGAAAGAAAGAAAACAATAGCAAGGATCAATAAAACTAAAAGCTGGTTCTTTGAGAAGATAAACAAAATTGATAAACCATTAGCCAGACTCATCAAGAAAAAGAGAGAGAGGACTCAAATCAATAAAATTAGAAATGAAAAAGGAGAAGTTACGACAGACACTACAGAAATACAAAGCATCGTTAAGAAACTACTACAAGCAACTCTATGCCAATAAAATGGACAACCTGGAAGAAATGGACAAATTCTTAGATAGGTATAATCTTCCAAGACTGAAACAGGAAGAAATAGAAAATATGAACAGACCAATCACAAGTAATGAAATTGAAATTGTGATTAAAAATCTTCCAACAAACGAAAGTCCAGGACCGGATGGCTTCACAGGTGAATTCTATCAAACATTTAGAGAAGAGCTAATACCCATCCTTCTCAAACTCTTACAAAAAATTGCAGACGAAGAAACACTCCCAAACTCATTCTATGAGGCCACCATCACCCGGATACCCAAACAAGACAAAGATACTACAAAAAAAGAAAATTACAGACCAATATCACTGATGAATATAGATGCAAAAATCCTCAACAAAATACTAGCAAATAGAATCCAACAGCACATTAAAAGGATCATACACCATGGTCAAGTGGGATTTATCCCAGGGATGCAAGGATTCTTCAATATACACAAATCAATCAATGTGATATACCATATTAACAAACTGAAGAATAAAAACCATATGATCATCTTAATAGATGCAGAAAAAGCTTTTGACAAAATTCAAAACCCATTTATGATAAAAACTCTCCAGAAAGTGGGCATAGAGGGAACCTACCTCAACATAATAAAGGCCATGTACGACAAACCCACAGCAAACACCATTCTCAATGGTGAAAAACTGAAAGCATTTCCTCTAAGATCAGGAACAAGACAAGGATGTCCACTCTCGCCACTATTATTCAACATAGTTTTGGAAGTTCTAGCCGTGGCAATCAGAGAAGAAAAAGAAATAAAAGGAATACAGACTGGAAAAGAAGAAGTAAAACTGTCACTGTTTGCAGATGACATGATACTATACATAGAGAATCCTAAAGATGCCACCAGAAAACTACTAGAGCTAATCAATGAATTAGGTAAAGTTGCAGGATACAAAATTAATGCACAGAAATCTCTTGCATTCCTATACACTAATGATGAAAAATCTAAAAGAGAAATTAAGCAAACACTCCCATTTACCATTGCAACAAAAAGAATAAAATACCTAGGAATAAACCTACCTAGGGAGACAAAAGACCTATATGCAGAAAAGTATAATAAGACACTGATGAAAGAAATTAAAGATGATACCAACAGATGGAGAGATATACCATGTTCTTGGATTGGAAGAATCAATATTGTGAAAATGACTATACCACCCAAAGCAATCTACAGATTCAATGCAATCCCTATTAAATTACCAATGGCATTTTTTACAGAACTAGAACAAAAAATCTTAAAATTTGGTTGGAGACACAAAAGACCCCAAATAGCCAGAGCAGTCTTGAGGGAAAAAAACAGAGCTGGAGGAATCAGACTCCCTGACTTCAGACTATACTACAAAGCTACAGTAATCAAGACAATATGGTACTGGCACAAAAACAGAAACATAGATCAGTGGAACAAGATAGAAAGCCCAGAGATAAACCCACGCACCTATGGTCAACTAATCTATGACAAAGGAGGCGAGGACATGCAATGGAGAAAAGACAATCTCTTCAATAAGTGGTGCTGGGAAAACTGGACAGCTACATGTAAAAGAATGAAATTAGAATACTCCCTAACACCATACACAAAAATAAAGTCAAAATGGATTAGAGACCTAAATGTAAGACTGGATACTATCAAACTCTTAGAGGAAAACATAGGAAGAACACTTTTTGACATAAATCACAGCAAGATCTTTTTTGATCTACCTCCTACAGTAATGAAAATAAAAACAAAAATAAACAAATGGGACCTAATGAAACTTCAAAGCTTTTGCACAGGAAAGGAAACCATAAACAGGACGAAAAGACAACCCTTAGAATGGGCGAAAATATTTGCAAACGAATCAACGGCGAAAGGATTAATCTCCAAAGTATATAAACAGCTCATGCAGCTCTATATTAAAAAGAACAAACAACCCAATCCAAAAATGGGCAGAAGACCTAAACAGACATTTCTCCAAAGAAGAGATACAGATGGCCAAGAAGCACATGTAAAGCTGCTCAACATCACTAGTTATTAGAGAAATGCAAATCAAAACTACAATGAGGTATCACCTCACAACAGTTAGAATGGGCATCATCAGAAAATCTACAAAGAACAAGTGCTGGTGAAGGTGTGGAGAAAAGGGAACCCTCTTGCACTGTTTGTGGGAATGTAAATTGATACAGCCACTATGAAGAACAGTATGGAGGTTCCTTAAAAAGTTAAAAATTGAATTACCATATGATCCAGCAATGCCAATACTGGGCATATACCCAGAGAAAAGCATAATTCAAAAAGATACATGCACCCCAGTGTTCATTGCAGCACTATTTACAATAGCCAGGTCCTGGAAGCAATGTAAATGCCCATCGACAGATGAATGGATAAAGAATATGTGGTACATATATACAATGGAACATTACTCAGCCATAAAAAGGAATGGAATTGGGCCATTTGTAGAGATGTGGATGGATCTAGAGACTGTCATACAGAGTGAAGTAAGTCAGAAAGAGAAAAACAAATATCGTATGTTAGCACATATATGTGGAACCTAGAAAAATGGTACAGATGAACCGGTTTTCAGGGAAGAAATTGAGACATGGATGTAGAGAACAAATGTATGGACACTAAGGGGGGAAAGCGGTGGGGGGGTGGAGTGGTGGTGTGATGAATTGGGTAATTGGGATTGATATGTATACACTGATGTGTATAAAATTGATGACCAATTAGGACCTGCTGTAGGAAAAAAAAAAATATGTAGACAAGAGAAAGAATTGTAGGGGATAGTTATAATTACAGTAAGTCATGGCAATATTAGAATAGTATGTATAGGAAGAAATATGAATATGTGTGTTGGGCAGCTAAGGACTGAATATAGCAGACATCTGTTGTTTTTGGTTGCTTAGATTCCTTCTCTCCTTATAAAAGTTCTTCCCATTCTACTCCAACTATCCATACCTTTCGTGAAGAACAGATTCTTCTCTAATCTATGTAGAGCCACTCAGAGAATGGGCCCTCTCTTCAACCCACTCACCCTCAACCACCTAGAGAATGTGCATTTAATCTAGATTTGGCCACTCTATGTATATACCATTAACTTTTCAAATTGGAGGTGAGGAATGGTTTTTTTTTCCCTTTGGATGGCAAATATAAGTCTATGACTCAAGAGCTTTAATCAGCCATATCCTGTCATGTGAAGGAGCCATTTTTCAAATACAGGACCGAAATGGAAATAAGTGATGAAGGGATGGAAACAGTCCTATTGCTATTTGAATATCCATATTCTGTCTACATTCTTGACTTTTGGAGGTTATTTATGTGAGCTGATAAAGTCTCCCTTTCTGATTAGGCTAGTTTGAGATGAGTTTGCCACTTACAACTGACTAATGCAGAGAATTTTAAGACTTAGAATACATACATGGCCCTTTCTTAAGTAGTCAAGATGTTTCTCCACTGCAGTCTGTAGGTAAGAGGGTACTTGGAGAATTTCCTGTTGATGATCCATCAAGAAAGAAACTAATCGTGCAGCAAGAAGCTCATCAAGATCTACTTCTTCAGCACAGCGTAACACACACCGAGAGAAAGTATGTATCATCTAGAAACGTTAAAAGATGTGAATTTAAAAACTTAAGGTTTTATATAAATTAGAATACCAGTAATTTCTAGGTAGTATTATGCTGAAGGATTGAGATAAAGTGATAAGCAGACTTCAGCTTACAAAATGAGGACAATAACTTATTACATTAGAAAGAATAAAATGCCAATTTTTTTATAGTGCTTGTTAAGTATTTCCTTAATATAAATTCCAAATGATTACAGAAGGCCTAGCTTTTTCTTCAGTTTTGTCTCAATTTTATCACTAAACACCTAGGTTCCATTAATACCATACAAATATGGTGCTTAAAGACTGTTAGAGAACAGTGACTTATTAAATTAACCCCATAAAAGCACAGATTAGGAGAATATATAAACACAAGTGGTTACAAGGTTGGCATCATTTATCTTTTGAAACTGGAAAACAGTTTTTAATGCTATTCTATTAGTCTTTAAAAACAATTAGTACATTGTATTTTTCAATTCCATCATGACAATCTTCAAATCCTGGGGTAAATTTTGTGTTTCAAAACTAATTTACTCTCATTCATGTCCATATAACCCACCAAATATAAGACACACACATGTACACACGCACACATAAACACTCACACACCTCATTCTAAAATAATTTGAATATCAGAATTGTATTTTAAGTATTTTGCACATAATAGATGGTGAGCATATTTATTGAATTGAAATATTTTTGGTCTTATTCCTACATGCCTGGCAGGTTTTCCTATCTTCTTCCAATGCTCAGTCCTCAGCTTTTATTCTTTGTTTGCTCAGCTTTATAGAACTCGTTTACTCCTATAGCCTCAACTACCACTTTTACAAAAAATATACTTTCTGCCCTAATATTTCTTCACCAGATTCATTTCCAACCTTCTGTCTGTAGGATAAATTTCACTTAGATATTCTATAACCTGAATCTCAAAAAGTGTAAAATCAAAATTACCTCCTTCTTACTCATATCTCTCTAAATATCTTTTCCTACAAACTTCCCTATGCTTTTTAATGATGCCACAGTTACTTAAGAATAATTCTTCCTCTTTATATTAGGTATGTCGTTTTATTAAAAAACTGTCCTTAATAAGTGGAAGAACGGAGCTTAGCTACAGATTCCTTGCTACAAGAACAATCTGTAAATTGAAGCTGTGCTCTGAGGAAGTGGCAGCTCTTTATAGAAAGACAGAGAGAGAGAGAGAGAGAGGAAGAGAGAGATAAAGAGAGGGAGGGAAAGAGATATTAGAGATACTATTTCAAGAGTTCATTTCCAGTCAACATCTGCATATAAATGCCTTGTTTCCCTCATCTTCATATGGAGCCTAAGACTGCTTCACAGTACCTCTCCCAACTTCCTGCCCACAATGACAAGCTATCCTAATTCACATAACACATCAAATACAATTTTCCCACTACTACAATATCTGAAACACTTTGACTTACTACACATGAATTTCCCATTAATTCTTTATTTCACAGGGTTATAGTGCCCTTTGGCTTTCAACAGTGCCTACATCTCCTCTTCCTTCCCCACCAAACAGAATTGGCTCTAGGCAATATAATATGGTCTGACAGTTAACCACTATGAAGTGATACAGCGTGAGTGAATAGGCAAAGTCCTTAGGTAAAGATCAAGATGTGAAAGTATAAAAGACTGGGCACAAAGGATTAATGCACCAGTATTCTGCTGCTAGGAAAGGTTAGACTTTCAAAAGCCTTTTTTTAACTCAAGAATCTAGGATTTCAAGACCATGACATCACTTGAGTAGTATGCTTAGATGGTTTGGTCTTCTTTCTTTCTTTTTTTTTTCGGGGGGGGTGGTGCGGTGCAGTTTATGAACTGGACTTATTCTTTCCTTAAGAAATCAACTTACCAGTGACCTTGTACCCATTGCATCATGAAGTTGGGGCATATCAACATTTTGACTCATTCGCGAAATCATGCGCATTAAAAGTTGAAGCCGTCTACGATTTGGTGGGGGAAGTAACAAACAACACAACTGTAGTGCATCGATGGCAACCCTCTCTAAATGAGGTTGTAGCAAACCTAGAAGGCAAATTACCCCCCAGAAAAAAATCATCAATGACACTAGCTGCTTTCATACTACCAGCATATAGTTATATAAAGAAGGCAAAATAATATTTTAATATTTCGTTTGACTATTCCCAGAAATTTCCACATTCTTCAAAAGCATGGTAAGATACTCATTATTTTCTTCATAACCCATTGGATTATGAAGGATTGAAAATCCTTCACTTATTACAAATAAAGTGACTCAGAATAAGTGCAATTTAAGGGAAAGAAAAGGAGTGCTTTAGGTAAGTAGAATAAATCTTGGTTATGCCATGACAAGTCTTTTACAATATGAAACTTTCCTTCTGGAGGGAAAAAGTAAAGCAATTTCAGAGAAGAAAAGCCAGGTAAGTGAAACAGGGTTAGTAAACACTAAAAGTTAACATTACATGCATTGAAAGCATCAACCTTACTTTGTGTGCCAGTCAACATAGAGGAAGCTGGAGGTAAAGAGTTTTCTGAAAGTTCTATTGTACTTTTGCAGAGTCTTTTATTGACTGTGGTACTAGACTCTCCGAGTTCACCTTCCATAGCTGTTTGCACACTTGTGCTGCCTTGTCCAAGATTTGGTTTCATGATAATTTCAGCCACTGGCATATTAATATAACTATTCCTTCTTGTACTACTTCTTAAAAGTAAACTCTGAGATCTACAAAGCTGTTTTGACTTGCACTTTCCATTACATAACTCCTCTTGGTCTTGAACGGTCAAAGTAGAGGTTCTTTTAAAACCAACACAGAGTGGTTTTTGAATACTTTCCTCTGAATGAAGATGCATTAGGGATTCCTGTTTGGTCTCAGACTCTAAAAATTGTTTATTATTTTGTCCTTTTATGTTCAGAACAGATTGATGGAAGACACTGGAGACCTCTTTACTTGAACTCCCTGGTAAATCTATAATTCCTTCTAATGAATAGCACCTTGGTTTGATGCTAGAGGATAGAACATGCATACTACTTAAGCCTATTAAATTATGACAACTTCCTCCCATTATGTCATTAACACTGGCTCTTCTGTTTTTTAAATTAACTAGCTGCATTTTCTTAGCATAGTTTTCTTGAAATCCTTGATCACTTATCTGCAGTCTCTCAGTAGTATCTGATTCTTCTTTGTTTTTGTCTTTATGAAGCAGACTGAGAAGAAGACACTCAGTTGATTTGAAGGAATTCAGACTGTTTAAGTGAAGGATTTTTGAAGACTGTGGATCATCTTGGATTTTATGTATCCCACTGGGTCTATCTGAAACTGTGACGTAGCCACAAACAACTACCAGGAAATGAAACAAAAATTAAGATGCAACTGTATGACAGTGGACAAAAATAAAACAAAAACAAGAGTAACGTTAAAAAAACAAAGCATCACTATAGTACATATTGTTAGTATAGTACAAATAGCAGTTGCTTAATTCAGAAGCCACTTAAATAGGACACATGCAACATTCAGTTACAAAGTGCAAGACTCAAGGTTTTCCAACTTGTGATGAAAATAACTTTAAAATTTATTTCAACAATCTAATTAAATGGATTCAGTCAAATACATGAAAAAATATCTACTTTCAGTCTACAAGTATTAGAAAATTCTTAATTATAAGACAACTGTAGTTTAATAAAACATATATATCATTTTTGTTTCTGGTACCTGGTATAGAACTCCTAAACCCCATGGAATTTCCAGTGACAGGAGTCTTTTGTTATTCACAATGAGCCTATTAGAGCTAGCCTCAGTTTATGCTAATGAGGTGACTTAGGCTTAGCCCTTCTTGGAAGGTTGGAACTTTTAGCCTTACCTCAGACCTCCCTGGAGGGGGTGGTGGGGTAGTGGTGGTTGGTGGAGGTCAGACTTAGTCAAAAATGAGCAATGATTTAATCAACCATGCCTATGTAATGAAACCTCAGTTAAAACTCTGAAACAACACAGCTATGGGAGCTTACCAGTTGGTGAATACATGGACACGCTTGTGGGGGATGACATTCCTGGAGAGAACATAGAAACTCTGCACAACCCTTACCCCCATTCCTTGCCCTATATATCTCTTCCATTTGGCTGTTCCTGACTTGTATCCTTTATAATAAACTGGTAATCATTAAGTAAAGCACTTTCCAGAGTTCTGTGAGCCGTTACAGTGAATTATTAAACTTCAGGGGGTTGTGGGAACCCCTAACCTGGTAGTTAGCCAGGCAGAAATGTCAGTAAACCTGAGGACCTCATTTGCAGCTGGTGAATGAAGTGAGGGCAGCGTTGTGGAACTGAGCCCTTGATCTCTGGGGTCTGAGCTAGCACTGGGTAGTTAGTATCAGAGCTGAAAGACTTTGTCCTCAACTTTTTGGGGTCTGGGTTAACGCTGGGTAGTTAGTGTCAGAAATGAACTGAATTGTAAGACACCCTATTGGTGTAGAGAATTGGTGTTGGAATGGTATATTTGAATTACTGGAAAACAACATAACAACAACCAGAGTATTCCTGAAGTTTAAAATAATTTATAGCCTGCCACCTTCATGTTTACCTATACTTTTAGATCTTTTAAATTATGGGGGACTTGGAAACTAATAAAATACATTTAAATAATAAATAAAAATCTATACATACCCAAAATGTTCACAAATAATTCATAATATTCAAAGGTAAGTAGAGGTTCAGGGAGATCTAGAAAATAATCTGCAATTGTTCTGAATACATCTCGTTCAAATCCAACATAAGTTGGATTATTCATATCATTACTTCTTGGCCCTAAGTAGAGGCAAAAAATAAAAAAAAAAGGTGAAATATAATTTATTTTAAATATAGTTTTTAAAGATACTTATAAAAAGCATAAAACATATACTTATTTCATGAAGGAGTTATGTTTAACAAATTGTCACAATTTAAAAATTTAAAGGGTTGTGCATATCTCATTCCTTCTCACCATCTTTTCATTAGAAATCACTGCAACTATTAGCATTTTGTTTAATTTTAATATTTATATGACTGAAAAATTGTATATAAAGCAAAATTTGAAATATATTTTAAAAGCATCAGGACAGCTTATTTTAATGGGATTTTATCACAATTCATTTTATAAAGCAAAGATTATTTGGATTATGCAAATAATTCTTTCAAATTGTCTTTTGTAAATTTACATTTTTGTGATTAAATTTTGCCTGACGTGAAGCATACCCTGAATGAGTTTAAATAATATCTTT